>NC_088403.1:66571395-66608895 GCF_034236695.1 Oncorhynchus nerka
GAGTGTGAGTGTCCTCGTCTCCTGCCTGACGGGTGGAGCCCTGGAGTGGGCCAATGCAGTCTGGAACGGGCCCGACTCGGCGAGAGGCCACTACCCGCCGTTTCCGGGCTGTGTTCGATCACCCTTTTGTTCCACTCAATCGTTCCACCCAATTGTTCCATCTCAGGCAGGGGACGAGGAGCGCGCAGGACTTCGCGCTGGTATTCCAGACCTTGGCTGCTAGAGCGGGGTGGAACGACAGGCCCCTGATAGACCCTTACAGGTGTAGCCTGAGAGAGGACGTCCGCAGGGAGCTGGCTTGTCGGGACACTACGCTCAGCCTAGACGAGCTCATAGACATGTCGATCCGGCTAGACCATCTGCTGGCTGCTCGCAGACGTTCTGAAAGGGTCCTGTCTGTTCCACCTCCTGACCCTCCCGCTCCCATACCTATGGAGCTAGGAGGGGCTGCATCTAGGGAGACCGGAGGAGGAGGCTCCTCCTGTACCTGTTGTGGCCGGAGAGAGCACACTTCCGGGCGGTGCTGGAGGAGTCCATCTGCGAGTCGAGAGGGCAGGCAGAACACTCCTCGGTCACCCCAGGTGAGTCAGCACCACACTCTCCCAGAGCTTCCTGTTGGTCACATGTTTTTGTTCACTTGTTTCCTTTAGTTTTTCCCCTCTCTCCAGCATAAGGCGCTAGTCGATTCAGGGGAACTTTATAGATCGCGGACTCGCCCAGAGGTTGAGGATTCCGTTAGTAAAGGTAGACCCCCCCTTCTCCGTGCACTCCTTAGATAGTCGACCATTAGTGTCAGGGCTGGTCAGGGAGGCCACGATTCCTCTGGAGATGATTACGCGGGGGAATCATAAGGAGCGGATTAGTCTGTTCCTTATCGATTCACCTGCATTTCCGGTGGTGCTGGGGATTCCCTGGCTGGCTATTCATAATCCTAGGATTTCGTGAAGACAGGGAACTCTCCAGGTGTGGTCTGATGAGTGTTCAGGCAGGTGTTTAGGAGTTTCCATCGGTGCGACAACGGTGGAGAGTCCAGACCAGGTTTCCACCGTGCCCATTCCTGCTGAGTATGCCCATTTGGCTATCGCCTTCAGTAAGAAGAAGGCGACCCTATTACCACCCCATCGACAGGGGGACAAACCTCCAGGTAAACAGCTGCACTGCCCAGGAGTCACATGTATCCTTTGTCCAAGGAGGAGACGTTGGCTTTGGAGACATATGTCATGGAAGCTCTGGGACAGGGGTACATTCGACCCTCCATGTCACCTGTCTTCTCGAGTTCCTTTTTCGTGAAGAAAAAGGAGGGTGGTTTGCGTCCGTGTATTGATTATAGAGGTCTAAATTCCATCACTGTGGGTTTTAGTTAGCCACTACCTCTCATCGCTACGGCGGTGGAATCATTTCACGGGGCGCGATTCTTCACGAAACTGGACCTCAGGAGCGAATTCGGGAGGGAGATGAGTGGAAAACCGCGTTTAGTACCACATTTATCGCATTTCCACCTCGGGGGTGGTAATGGAGGGTGACCGCGTGTAATTGGCCGACTCCGACCACAGTAAAGGAGGTGCAGCGGTTCTTAGGGTTTGCCAATTACAACCAGGTTCCCTCAACACTAAGGCCGACGCGCTGTCCCGCCTCTACGACACTGGGGACCAGTTCATCGATCCTACTCCCATCATTCCGGCGGCTAGGCTGGTAGCACCGGTAGTATGGGAGGGGGACTCGGACATCGAGTGGGCGCTAAGGGACGAACCTGCGCCTCCACAGTGCCCGGAGGGTCGTAGGTACAAGCCGCTCGCTGTTTGTGATCAATTGATTCGGTGGGCTCATAGAGAGCCAGTCAATCACACCTTTTCGGGTTAATCAACACATCAACTCAGTCAATCAGTCAATCCACATATCAACTCATGACATGAGTTATCTAAAATACAATACTTTCTGTCACGCCCGCTCCCCCTCTCTGGCACCTCTCTGGCGCCTCTCTGTCACCTCTCTGGCGCCTCTCTAGCACCTCTCTGGCGCCTCTCTGGCGCCCCTCTGGCGCTCGAGGACGCAGACTACCCGTCATCGTACACACCTGTTACCATCGACACGAGCAGCTCATTGGACCCACCTGGACTCCCTGTACACATGTCTGCTCCTCTGTGTTGTGACCTGCAGTAACGTTGTTTTGTCGTGTCGTGTTTACGCTGTTCTTGTTCTGTTGCATGTCTGTCTATATTAAAAAAATATATATAAATGGTTCATTCCCTGTAACTGCTTCTCTCTCTCTCCCTCTCGGTCTCTCTGTCTCTCTCCCTCTCTCCCTCTCTGTCTCTCTCTCTGCCCCCCCCCTCGCTCTCGATCAATCTTTTCATTTACAACCCGTTCTCTTCGTTCTCTTCATCAGATTAGAAGACATTGTTATCTTCCCGGTTGATTAGCCAATCACACTTCTCTCTGCTAGTGATCACACTGACAGCTTTCGAGAACAGAGTGTGTGTGCGTGTGTAAGCTAAATTAGAAATGAAGGCATGGACTCCATGGCCACACACACACAACATTCTCTCTAACAGCCCCATCCCTCCACTGCTTTAAAGATAAACGTGCGTGGCGTGCGTGCGTGCGTGCGTGCGTGCGTGCGTGCGTGCGTGCGTGCGTGCGTGTGGCTCGTGATAGAAGTCAGCATTCGAACATCCGTCTGAAGGGAGATGGCGTGGAAACCGTCCACTAGGGAGCGACAATGGAAACGGGGATGGTAACGGGATGGTGGAAGGGGATGGTAACAGGGATGGTGGAAGGGGATGACACCCACCCTGACACCCACAGCGAAATCACTGCGTACTTGAACAGAGCAATACTCAAGCATGAGGCACAAAAAAAATGTATTGTCGTCTTGTTGTACATCTGTCGTGGGGGACGACATTTTTACTGTTGCCTTAATACTTGTGATCGAGTCCATTGATGTAAAAATGTAGACACACTAAATGTATTTTTTTATTTCACATTTATTTAAAGATACACACACAGGTCAGCAGGAAGGGGTTAAAGCCCACACCTCCAGCTCTGAGTTCGATTACGGACCCCTTCATCAAAACAGATCTGAGCAAAGGCTCTCAGACAGAAACCCATAACCTGGGTGAATAGATACACCATTCTTGAGGGAGGGAGGGAGGGAGGGAGGGAGGGAGGGAGGGAGGGAGGGAGGGAGGGAGGGAGGGAGGGGGGAGGGAGGGAGGGAGGGAGTTACATGAATTAACGGCCCCTCTGAAGCCAATGATGATTTAAATGTTTATCATTCTCAACTTTACCCTATTCATAAGCTTTACATTTAAGTCATTTAGCAGACGCTCTTATCCAGAGCGACTTACAAATTGGTGCATTCACCTTATGACATCCAGTGGAACAGCCACTTTACAATAGTGCATCTAAATCTTTTAACGGGGGGGGGTGAGAAGGATGACTTTATCCTATCCTAGGTATTCCTTAAAGAGGTGGGGTTTCAGGTGTCTCCGGAAGGTGGTTATTGACTCCGCTGTCCTGGCGTCGTGAGGGAGTTTGTTCCACCATTGGGGGGCTTTAATACTCTATGTACAATGTTAAATATACGATCAATCCAGCTTTAATGTCCAGCCAATATTGATGAAAAGGCTCTTTTAATACTGACACAAAACAGCCATCACAGCCAGCCAGCCAGCCAGCCAGCCAGCCAGCCAGCCAGCCAGAGACAGACAGAGAGACAGACAGAGAGACAGACAGACATGTCCTGAAGGGCTGGGATGATACCAGTATCGTGATACTACTAACGTGACCAGGAAACGTCACCAGGAAACAAAGTGAATTTAACTTCTTTATGAAAACATCATTATGCTGCCATCCTGACTAACATTTATACATTTTCTAAACTATATATATATATTTAAATTCTAAGCTATTTATATATAGATATATATATATATATTTATTTTCTATGCTATGTGTATATATATTTATTTTCTAAGCTATGTCTATATATATATATATATATCTATATATATTTATTTTCTAAGCTATGTCTATATATATATATATATATCTATATATATTTATTTTCTAAGCTATGTCTATATATATATATATCTATATATATTTATTTATTTATTTTCCAAGCTATTTATATATATTTTGTGTTGTTGTTCTAAACCATATATTATTATGTGTTCTAAGCCATATATTATTATGTGTTCTAAACCATATATTATTATGTGTTCTAAGCCATATATTATTATGTGTTCTAAGCCATATATTATTATGTGTTCTAAGCCATATATTATTATGTGTTCTAAGCCATATATTATTATGTGTTCTAAGCCATATATTATTATGTGTTCTAAGCCATATATTATTATGTGTTCTAAACCATATATTATTATGTGTTCTAAACCATATATTATTATGTGTTCTAAGCCATATATTATTATGTGTTCTAAACCATATATTATTATGTGTTCTAAGCCATATATTATTATGTGTTCTAAGCCATATATTATTATTAAACCATATATTATTATGTGTTCTAAACCATATATTATTATTTGTTCTAAACCATATATTATTATGTGTTCATATATTAAACCATATATTATTATGTGTTCTAAACCATATATTATTATGTGTTCTAAGCCATATATTATTATGTGTTCTAAACCATATATTATTATGTGTTCTAAACCATATATTATTATGTGTTCTAAGCCATATATTATTATATATTATTATGTGTTCTAAACCATATATTATTATGTGTTCTAAGCCATATATTATTATGTGTTCTAAGCCATATATTATTATGTGTTCTAAACCATATATTATTATGTGTTCTAAGCCATATATTATTATGTGTTCTAAACCATATATTATTATGTGTTCTAAACCATATATTATTATGTGTTCTAAGCCATATATTATTATGTGTTCTAAACCATATATTATTATGTGTTCTAAGCCATATATTATTATGTGTTCTAAGCCATATATTATTATGTGTTCTATTAAACCATATATTATTATGTGTTCTAAGCCATATATTATTATGTGTTCTAAACCATATATTATTATGTGTTCTAAACCATATATTATTATGTGTTCTAAACCATATATTATTATGTGTTCTAAGCCATATATTATTATGTGTTCTAAGCCATATATTATTATGTGTTCTAAGCCATATATTATTATGTGTTCTAAGCCATATATTATTATGTGTTCTAAGCCATATATTATTATGTGTTCTAAGCCATATATTATTATGTGTTCTAAGCCATATATTATTATGTGTTCTAAGCCATATATTATTATGTGTTCTCAGCCATATATTATTATGTGTTCTAAGCCATATATTATTATGTGTTCTCTAAGCCATATATTATTATGTGTTCTAAACATATATTATTATGTGTTCATATATTATTATGTGTTCTAAGCCATATATTATTATGTGTTCTAAGCCATATATTATTATGTGTTCTAAAGCTGTTCCACTATATTATTATGTGTTCTAAGCCATATATTATTATGTGTTCTAAACCATATATTATTATGTGTTCTAAACCATATATTATTATGTGTTCTAAGCCATATATTATTATGTGTTCATATATTATTAAACCATATATTATTATGTGTTCTAAGCCATATATTATTATGTGTTCTAAACCATATATTATTATGTGTTCTAAGCCATATATTATTATGTGTTCTAAGCCATATATTATTATGTGTTCTAAAGCCATATATTATTATGTGTTCTAAACCATATATTATTATGTGTTCTCATATATTATTATGTGTTCTAAGCCATATATTATTATGTGTTCTAAGCCATATATTATTATGTGTTCTAAGCCATATATTATTAAAGCCATATATTATTATGTGTTCTAAGCCATATATTATTATGTGTTCTAAGCCATATATTATTATGTGTTCTAAGCCATATATTATTATGTGTTCTAAGCCATATATTATTATGTGTTCTAAGCCATATATTATTATGTGTTCTAAGCCATATATTATTATGTGTTCTAAGCCATATATTATTATGTGTTCTAAGCCATATATTATTATGTGTTCTAAGCCATATATTATTATGTGTTTCATATATTATTAAGCCATATATTATTATGTTATAAGCCATATATTATTATGTGTTCTAAACCATATATATATTATTATGTGTGTTTCATATATTATTATGTGTTCTAAGCCATATATTATTATGTGTTCTAAGCCATATATTATTATGTGTTCTAAACCATATATTATTATGTGTTCTAAGCCATATATTATTATGTGTTCTAAGCCATATATTATTATGTGTTCATATATTATTATGTGTTCTAAGCCATATATTATTATGTGTTCTAAGCCATATATTATTATGTGTTCTAAGCCATATATTATTATGTGTTCTAAGCCATATATTATTATGTGTTCTAAGCCATATATTATTATGTGTTCTAAGCCATATATTATTATGTGTTCTAAGCCATATATTATTATGTGTAAGCCATATTATCAGCCATATATTATTATGTGTTCTAAGCCATATATTATTATGTGTTCTAAGCCATATATTATTATAAGTGTTCTAAGCCATATATTATTATGTGTTCTAAGCCATATATTATTATGTGTTCTAAGCCATATATTATTATGTGTTCTAAGCCATATATATTATTATGTGTTCTAAGCCATATATTATTATGTGTTCTAAGCCATATATTATTATGTGTTCTAAGCCATATATTATTATGTGTTCTAAGCCATATATTATTATGTGTTCTAAGCCATATATTATTATGTGTTCTAAGCCATATATTATTATGTGTTCTAAGCCATATATTATTATGTGTTCTAAGCCATATATTATTATGTGTTCTAAGCCATATATTATAAATGTAATTATGTGTTCTAAGCCATATATTATTATGTGTTCTAAGCCATATATTATTATGTGTTCTAAGCCATATATTATTATGTGTTCTAAGCCATATATTATTATGTGTTCTAAGCCATATATTATTATGTGTTCTAAGCCATATATTATTATGTGTTCTAAACCATATATTATTATGTGTTCTAAGCCATATATTATTATGTGTTCTAAGCCATATATTATTATGTGTTCTAAGCCATATATTATTATGTGTTCTAATATATTATTATGTGTTCTATAAATGTGTTCCATATATTATTATGTGTTCTAAGCCATATATTATTATGTGTTCTAAGCCATATATTATTATGTGTTCTAAGCCATATATTATTATGTGTTCTAAGCCATATATTATTATGTGTTCTAAGCCATATATTATTATGTGTTCTAAGCCATATATTATTATGTGTTCTAAGCCATATATTATTACCTTCCTAAGCCATATATTATTATGTGTTCTAAGCCATATATTATTATGTGTTCTAAGCCATATATTATTATGTGTTCTAAGCCATATATTATTATGTGTTCTAAGCCATATATTATTATGTGTTCTAAGCCATATATTATTATGTGTTCTAAGCCATATATTATTATGTGTTCTAAGCCATATATTATTGTGTTCTAAGCCATATATTATTATGTGTTGCAGCATATATATATTATTATGTGTTCTAAGCTGTTTCCATATATTATTATGTGTTCTAAGCCATATATTATTATGTGTTCTAAGCCATATATTATTATGTGTGAATATTATTTTGTGTTCTAATTTATATTATTATGTGTTCTAAGCCATATATTATTATGTGTTCTAAGCCATATATTATTATGTGTTCTAAATATTATGTTTCTATAATTAATAAGCCATATATTATTATGTGTTCTAAGCCATATATTATTATGTGTTCTAAGCCATATATTATTATTTGTTCTAAGCCATATATTATTATGTGTTCTAAGCCATATATTATTATTTGTTCTAAGCCATATATTATTATGTGTTCTAAGCCATATATTATTATGTGTTCTAAGCCATATATTATTATGTGTTCTAAGCCATATATTATTATTTGTTCTAAGCCATATATTATTATGTGTTCTAAGCCATATATTATTATGTGTTCTAAGCCATATATTATTATGTGTTCATATATTATTATGTGTTCTAAGCCATATATTATTATGTGTTCTAAGCCATATATTATTATTTGTTCTAAGCCATATATTATTATTATTATGTGTTCTAAGCCATATATTATTATATTATGTGTTTATATTATTATGTGTTCTAAGCCATATATTATTATGTGTTCTAAGCCATATATTATTATGTGTTCTAAGCCATATATTATTATGTGTTCTAAGCCATATATTATTATGTTCTAAGCCATATATTATTATGTGTTCTAATATATTATTATGTGTTCTAAGCCATATATTATTATGTGTTCTAAGCCATATATTATTATGTGTTCTAAGCCATATATTATTATGTGTTCTAAGCCATATATTATTATGTGTTCTAAGCCATATATTATTATGTGTTCTAAGCCATATATTATTATGTGTTATAAGCCATATATTATTATGTTTTCTAAGCCATATATTATTATGTGTTCTAAGCCATATATTATTATGTTTTCTAAGCCATATATTATTATGTGTTCTAAGCCATATATTATTATGTGTTCTAAGCCATATATTATTATGTGTTCTAAGCCATATATTATTATGTGTTCTATATTATTATGTGTTCTAAGCCATATATTATTATGTGTTCAATATATTATTATGTGTTCTAAGCCATATATTATTATTTGTTCTAAGCCATATATTATTATGTGTTCTAAGCCATATATTATTATGTGTTCTAAGCCATATATTATTATGTGTTCTAAGCCATATATTATTTTGTGTTCTAAGCCATATATTATTATGTGTTCTAAGCCATATATTATTATGTGTTCTAAGCCATATATTATTATGTGTTCTAAGCCATATATTATTATGTGTTCTAAATATTATTATGTATTATTATGTGTTCTAAGCCATATATTATTATGTGTTCTAAGCCATATATTATTATGTGTTCTAAGCCATATATTATTATGTGTTCTAAGCCATATATTATTATTTGTTCTAAGCCATATATTATTATGTGTTCTAAGCCATATATTATTATGTGTTCTAAGCCATATATTATTGTGTTCTAAGCCATATATTATTATTTGTTCTAAGCCATATATTATTATGTGTTCTAAGCCATATATTATTATTTCTAAGCCATATATTATTATGTGTTCTAAGCCATATATTATTATGTGTTCTAAGCCATATATTATTATGTGTTCTAAGCCATATATTATTATGTGTTCTAAGCCATATATTATTATATTATTATGTGTTCTAAGCCATATATTATTATGTGTTCTAAGCCATATATTATTATTTGTTCTAAGCCATATATTATTATGTGTTCTAAGCCATATATTATTATGTGTTCTAAGCCATATATTATTATGTGTTCTAAGCCATATATTATTATGTGTTCTAAGCCATATATTATTATGTGTTCTAAGCCATATATTATTATGTGTTCTAAGCTAAGCCATATATTATATATTATTATGTGTTCTAATGTTATATATTATTATGTGTTCTAAGCAATATATTATTATGTGTTCTAAGCCATATATTATTATTTGTTCTAAGCCATATATTATTATGTGTTCTAAGCCATATATTATTATGTGTTCTAAGCCATATATTATTTTGTGTTCTAAGCCATATATTATTATGTGTTCTAAGCCATATATTATTATGTGTTATAAGCCATATATTATTATGTGTTTATATATTATTATGTGTTCTAAGCCATATATTATTATGTTTTCTAAGCCATATATTATTATGTGTTCTAAGCCATATATTATTATGTGTTCTAAGCCATATATTATTATGTTCTAAGCCATATATTATTATGTGTTCTCTAAGCCATATATTATTATGTGTTCTATATATTATATATTATTATGTGTTCTAAGCCATATATTATTATGTGTTCTAAGCCATATATTATTATGTGTTCTAAGCCATATATTATTATTTGTTATATTATTATGTGTTCTAAGCCATATATTATTATGTGTTCTAAGCCATATATTATTATGTGTTCTAAGCCATATATTATTATGTGTTCTAAGCCATATATTATTATGTGTTCTAAGCCATATATTATTATGTGTTCTAAGCCATATATTATTATGTGTTCTAAGCCATATATTATTATGTGTTCTAAGCCATATATTATTATGTGTTCTAAGCCATATATTATTATGTGTTCTAAACCATATATTATTATGTGTTCTAAACCATATATTATTATGTGTTCTAAGCCATATATTATTATTTGTAAGCCATATATTATTATTTGTAAGCTATAGCACACAACATTTTACATACAGCAGGTTTTTAAAACTCCAGAGCTTCATATTTTAATTTCCAACAGGCTGCCCTGTTGTTAGGGGAGACGGTTGCCTTCCTCATTACGACATCATAACGATCCAGAGTAGCAGTGTAGAGAACTGAACACAGAGACACCACCTGGCCTTAGTTACGGAGAACACTCATTATGGGCTGCCCTATTGTTAGGGGAGACGGTTGGCAGGGCGCTCCACAACAGAAGACAGTGAGACTGGTGATAGGGATGGCTGCTCCCCTGCGCACACACGCACACACACACACACATAAACAAAACAAAAATGATATTCTATATATGTGATAGATGACACGGGTTTAGACCAGGGCCCTGTTCCCTATATAGTGCACTACTATAGACCAGGGCCCTATTCCCTATATAGTGCACTACTATAGACCAGGGCCCTATTCCCTATATAGTGCACTACTATAGACCAGGGCCCTATTCCCTATATAGTGCACTACTTTAGACCAGGGCCCTATTCCCTATATAGTGCACTACTTTAGACCAGAGCCCTATTCCCTATATAGTGCACTACTTTAGACCAGGGCCCTATTCACTATGTAGTGCACTGCCTTGAGTCTTAGATCCTGGTCAAAAGTAGTTCACTGCAGAGGGAATAGGGTGCCCTTAGGGACGCAGGCTTGGACTGAGAAGGACCTGGCCGGGCTGCCAGATCAGATACACAAGCAGCAACTATATGAAGAACAGATTCATCTGAACAGGCTGTGTGGGGGCTTCTGTAAAGTGAATGGTGTCAGGTACACACACACTGACACACACACACTGACACACACTGACACACACACACTGACACACACACACTGACACATACACACTGACACACACACACACTGACACACAGATACACACACACTGACACACACACACTAACACACACGCACACTGACACACACACATCAATATTTGACTATCACCTCAACACACACACTCACTGATAAACACACACTAACACACACACTGATACACACACACTGACACACACACACTGACACACACACACTGACAGACACACACTAACACACACACACACTGACACACACTGACTGACACACACACACTAACACACACACACACACTGACACACACACTGAGACACACACACTGACACACACACACACACTGAGACACACACACTGACACACACACACTGAGACACACACACACATACACACACACTGACAGACACACACTAACACACACACACATACACACTGAGACACACACACATACACACTGACAGACACACACTAACACACACACTGACTGACACACACACACTAACACACACACACACACTGACACACACACACTGAGACACACACACTGACACACACACACTAACACACACACACACACACTGAGACACACACACTGACACACACACACACACACACTGACACACACACACTGAGACACACACACTGACACACACACACTAAGACACACACACTGACACACACACACTGAGACACACACACTGACACACACACACACACACACACACACACTGACACACACACACTCACACACACACACTGAGACACACACACACACACACACTGACACACACACGCACACACTGACACACACACCTGACACACACACACATCAATATCTGACTAGCATCTCAAGACATCTAACCCCAATTTCTCAGCCTTATTTCCTCCTAAATTCAAAGAAAGAAAGAAAGCACCTAAATCACCCCACCTCACCTAATCTCAGTCACCTCACCTCACCTCACCTAATCTCAGTCACCTCACCCCAACTCACCTCGTCCAACTCACCTCACCTAATTCTCCTCACCTCACCTAATTCTCCTCACCTCACCTAATTCTCCTCACCTCACCTAATTCTCCCCACCTCACCTAATTCTCCTCATCTCACCTAATTCTCCTCACCTCACCTAATTCTCCTCACCTCACCTAATTCTCCCCACCTCACCTCGTCCAACTCACCTCACCTAATTCTCCTCACCTCACCTAATTCTCCCCACCTCACCTCGTCCAACTCACCTCACCTAATTCTCCTCACCTCACCTAATTCTCCCCACCTCACCTAATTCTCCCCACCTCACCTCGTCCAACTCACCTCACCTAATTCTCCCCACCTCACCTAATTCACCCCAACTCACCTCGTCCAACTCACCTCACCTAATTCTCCTCACCTCACCTAATTCTCCCCACCTCACCTAATTCTCCCCACCTCACCTAATTCTCCTCACCTCACCTAATTCTCCTCACCTCACCTAATTCTCCTCACCTCACCTAATTCTCCTCACCTCACCTAATTCACCCCACCTCACCTCGTCCAACTCACCTCACCTAATTCTCCTCACCTCACCCAATTCTCCCCACCTCACCTAATTCACCCCACCTCACCTAATTCACCCCACCTCACCTAATTCTCCCCACCTCATATATTATTCGTCCAACTCACCTCACCTAATTCTCCTCATCTCACCTAATTCTCCCCATGTGTTAAGCCTCACCTAATTCTCTCCTCACCTCACCTAATTCTCCCCACCTCACCTCGTCCAACTCACCTCACCCAATTCTCCCCACCTCACCTAATTCTCCCCACCTCACCCAATTCTCCCCACCTCACCCAATTCTCCTCACCTCACCTAATTCTCCCCACCTCACCTCGTCCAACTCACCTCACCTAATTCTCCTCACCTCACCTAATTCACCCCACCTCATCTCGTCCAACTCACCTCACCTAATTCTCCCCACCTCACCTAATTCACCCCACCTCACCTAATTCACCCCACCTCACCTCGTCAAACTCACCTCACCTAATTCTCCTCACCTCACCTAATTCTCCTCACCTCACCCAATTCTCCCCACCTCACCTAATTCACCCCACCTCACCTAATTCTCCCCACCTCACCTCGTCCAACTCACCTCACCTAATTCTCCCCACCTCACCTAATTCTCCTCACCTCACCAAATTCTCCCCACCTCACCTAATTCTCCCCACCTCACCTAATTCTCCCCACCTCACCTAATTCTCCTCACCTCACCTATTTCTCCTCACCTCACCTATTTCACCTCACCTCACCTCGTCCAACTCACCTCACCTAATTCTCCCCACCTCGACTCAGTAGTTGTTCAGCTGTATATGTTAATGTCTAGTGGTTAGAGCGTTGGTCCAGTAACCGGAAGGTTGCTGGATCAAATCCCTGAGCTGACAAGGTAAAAATCTGACTTTTAGCCGATGAGCAAGGCAGTTAACCCACTGTTCCACTTGTGCCAAAAACATAGATGTTGATTAAGGCAGCCCCCCACACCTCTCTGAATCAGAGGGGTTGGGTTAAATGTGGAAGACACACCTCTCTGATTCAGAGGGGTTGGGTTAAATGTGGAAGACACACCTCTCTGATTCAGAGGGGTTGGGTTAAATGTGGAAGACACACCTCTCTGATTCAGAGGGGTTGGGTTAAATGTGGAAGACACACCTCTCTGATTCAGAGGGGTTGGGTTAAATGTGGAAGACACACCTCTCTGATTCAGAGGGGTTGGGTTAAATGTGGAAGACACACCTCTCTGATTCAGAGGGGTTGGGTTAAATGTGGAAGACACACCTCTCTGATTCAGAGGGGTTGGGTTAAATGTGGAAGACACACCTCTCTGATTCAGAGGGGTTGGGTTAAATGTGGAAGACACACCTCTCTGATTCAGAGGGGTTGGGTTAAATGTGGAAGACACACCTCTCTGATTCAGAGGGGTTGGGTTAAATGTGGAAGACACACCTCTCTGATTCAGAGGGGTTGGGTTAAATGTGGAAGACACACCTCTCTGATTCAGAGGGGTTGGGTTAAATGTGGAAGACACACCTCTCTGAATCAGAGGGGTTAAATGTGGAAGACACACTTCAGTTGAAGGCATTCAGTTGGACAACTTCCCTAATGTTTTCTTCTGCTGTCTAAGTGATGCTGATGGGTCTGTGTTACTACAGGCCTCTG
Organism: Oncorhynchus nerka; assembly: GCF_034236695.1. Classification (NCBI taxonomy): domain Eukaryota; kingdom Metazoa; phylum Chordata; class Actinopteri; order Salmoniformes; family Salmonidae; genus Oncorhynchus; species Oncorhynchus nerka. Next base: position 66,585,817 of record NC_088403.1, read on the forward strand.
CTGCCACTCTGTGGTGATAACTGGTACTACAGTCAATAGGCTCCACAGAGGTCACGAGGCTACGATGGGGAAAAGGCTTCAAAACTGACTAATAGCCTCCCTTTAAGAGAACAAACACATATACAGTCTCAGCGGAATGGGAGGGTGTTTGGTAAGACAGATGAGATGGTGGGAAGGGGTTTGGTAAGACAGATGAGATGGTGGGAAGGGGTTTGGTAAGACAGATGAGATGGTGGGAAGGGGTTTGGTAAGACAGATGAGATGGTGGGAAGGGGTTTGGTAAGACAGATGAGATAGTGGGGAGGTGTTTGGTAAGACAGATGAGATGGTGGGGAGGTGTTTGGTAAGGCAGATGAGATAGTGGGGAGGTGTTTGGTAAGGCAGATGAGATAGTGGGGAGGTGTTTGGTAAGACAGATGAGATAGTGGGGAGGTGTTTGGTAAGACAGATGAGATGGTGGGAAGGGGTTTGGTAAGGCAGATGAGATAGTGGGGAGGTGTTTGGTAAGGCAGATGAGATAGTAAACAAAACAATTATTATGTGTTCTATTATTATGTGTTCTAAGGTGTTTGGTAAGACAGATGAGATAGTGGGGAGGTGTTTGGTAAGACAGATGAGATGGTGGGAAGGGGTTTGGTAAGACAGATGAGATAGTGGGGAGGTGTTTGGTAAGACAGATGGGATGGTGGGAAGGTGTTTGGTAAGACAGATGAGATAGTGGGGAGGTGTTTGGTAAGACATAGATAGATAGAGACAGCCCATTAGACTAGAGAATAGAGACAGCCCATTAGACTAGAGAATAGAGCCAGCCCATTAGACTAGAGAATAGAGACATCCCATTAGACTAGAGAATAGAGACAGCCCATTAGACTAGAGAATAGAGACAGCCCATTAGACTAGAGAATAGAGACAGCCCATTAGACATAGATAGATAGAGACAGCTCATTAGACATAGATAGATAAAGACAGCCCATTAGACCAGAGAATAGAGACAGCCCATTAGACTAGAGAATAGAGACAGCCCATTAGACTAGAGAATATAGACAGCCCATTAGACTAGAGAATATAGACAGCCCATTAGACTAGATAATAGAGACATCCCATTAGACTAGAGAATAGAGACATCCCATTAGACTAGAGAATAGAGACAGCCCATTAGACATAGATAGATAAAGACAGCCCATTAGACTAGAGAATAGAGACAGCCCATTAGACATAGATAGATAGAGACAGCCCATTAGACTAGAGAATAGAGACATCCCATTAGACTAGAGAATAGAGACAGCCCATTAGACATAGATAGATAGAGCCAGCCCATTAGACATAGATAGATAGAGACAGCCCATTAGACTAGAGAATAGAGACAGCCCATTAGACATAGATAGATAAAGACAGCCCATTAGACTAGAGAATAGAGCCAGCCTATTAGACATAGATAGATAGAGACAGCCCATTAGACTAGAGAATAGAGACAGCCCATTAGACTAGAGAATAGAGACAGCCCATTAGACTAGAGAATAGAGACAGCCCATTAGACTAGAGAATAGAGACAGCCCATTAGACTAGAGAATAGAGACATCCCATTAGACTAGAGAATAGAGACAGCCCTTTAGACCAGAGAATAGAGCCAGCCCATTAGACTAGAGAATAGAGACAGCCCATTAGACTAGAGAATAGAGACAGCCCATTAGACTAGAGAATAGAGCCAGCCCATTAGACTAGAGAATAGAGACAGCCCATTAGACTAGAGAATAGAGACATCCCATTAGACTAGAGAATAGAGACAGCCCATTAGACATAGATAGATAAAGACAGCCCATTAGACTAGAGAATAGAGACAGCCCATTAGACTAGAGAATAGAGACAGCCCATTAGACATAGATAGATAGAGACAGCCCATTAGACTAGAGAATAGAGACAGCCCATTAGACTAGAGAATAGAGACAGCTCATTAGACTAGAGAATAGAGCCAGCCCATTAGACATAGATAGAAAGAGACAGCCCATTAGACTAGAGAATAGAGACAGCCCATTAGACTAGAGAATAGAGACAGCCCATTAGACTAGAGAATAGAGACAGCCCATTAGACTAGAGAATAGAGACAGCCCATTAGACTAGAGAATAGAGACAGCCCATTAGACATAGATAGATAGAGACAGCCCATTAGACTAGAGAATAGAGACAGCCCATTAGACTAGAGAATAGAGACATCCCATTAGACTAGAGAATAGAGACATCCCATTAGACTAGAGAATAGAGACAGCCCATTAGACATAGATAGATAGAGACAGCCCATTAGACTAGAGAATAGAGACAGCCCATTAGACTAGAGAATAGAGACAGCCCATTAGACATAGATAGATAGAGACAGCCCATTAGACTAGAGAATAGAGACAGCCCATTAGACATAGATAGATAAAGACAGCCCATTAGACATAGATAGATAAAGACAGCCCATTAGACTAGAGAATAGAGACAGCCCATTAGACATAGATAGATAAAGACAGCCCATTAGACATAGATAGATAAAGACAGCCCATTAGACTAGAGAATAGAGACAGCCCATTAGACATAGATACATAAAGACAGCCCATTAGACATAGATAGATAAAGACAGCCCATTAGACTAGAGAATAGAGACAGCCCATTAGACAAAGATAGATAAAGACAGCCCATTAGACTAGAGAATAGAGCCAGCCCATTAGACATAGATAGATAGAGACAGCCCATTAGACATAGATAGATAGAGACAGCCCATTAGACTAGAGAATAAAGACAGCCCATTAGACTAGAGAATAGAGACAGCCCATTAGACTAGAGAATAGAGACAGCCCATTAGACTAGAGAATAGAGACAGCCCATTAGACATAGATAGATAGAGACAGCCCATTAGACTAGAGAATAGAGACAGCCCATTAGACTAGAGAATAGAGACAGCCCATTAGACTAGAGAATAGAGACATCCCATTAGACTAGAGAATAGAGACAGCCCATTAGACATAGATAGATAGAGACATCCCATTAGACTAGAGAATAGAGACAGCCCTTTAGACATAGATAGATAGAGACATCCCATTAGACTAGAGAATAGAGACAGCTCATTAGACTAGAGAATATAGACAGCCCATTAGACTAGAGAATATAGACAGCCCATTAGACTAGAGAATATAGACAGCCCATTAGACTAGAGAACAGAGACAGCCCATTAGACTAGAGAATAGAGACAGCCCATTAGACTAGAGAATATAGACAGCCCATTAGACTAGAGAATATAGACAGCCCATTAGACTAGAGAATAGAGACAGCCCATTAGACTAGAGAATAGAGACAGCTCATTAGACTAGAGAATAGAGACAGCCCATTAGACTAGAGAATAGAGACAGCCCATTAGACTAGAGAATAGAGACAGCCCATTAGACTAGAGAACAGAGACAGCTCATTAGACTAGAGAATATAGACAGCTCATTAGACTAGAGAATATAGACAGCCCATTAGACTAGAGAATATAGACAGCCCATTAGACTAGAGAATATAGACAGCCCATTAGACTAGAGAACAGAGACAGCCCATTAGACTAGAGAATAGAGACAGCCCATTAGACTAGAGAATATAGACAGCCCATTAGACTAGAGAATAGAGACAGCCCATTAGACTAGAGAATATAGACAGCCCATTAGACTAGAGAATATAGACAGCCCATTAGACTAGAGAATATAGACAGCCCATTAGACTAGAGAACAGAGACAGCCCATTAGACTAGAGAATAGAGACAGCCCATTAGACATAGATAGAGACATCCCATTAGACTAGAGAATATAGACAGCCCATTAGACATCGATAGATAGAGACAGCCCATTAGACTAGAGAATATAGACAGCCCTTTAGACTAGAGAATAGAGACAGCCCATTAGACTAGAGAATAGAGACATCCCATTAGACATAGATAGATAGAGACAGCCCATTAGACTAGAGAATAGAGACAGCCCATTAGACTAGAGAATAGAGACAGCCCATTAGACTAGAGAATATAGACAGCCCATTAGACTAGAGATAGAGCCAGCCCATTAGACTAGAGAATAGAGACAGCCCATTAGACCAGAGAATAGAGACAGCCCATTAGACATAGATAGATAGAGACAGCCCATTAGACTAGAGAATAGAGCCAGCCCATTAGACATAGATAGATAAAGACAGCCCATTAGACTAGAGAATAGAGACAGCCCATTAGACTAGAGAATAGAGACAGCCCATTAGACTAGAGAATAGAGACAGCTCATTAGACTAGAGAATAGAGACAGCCCATTAGACTAGAGAATAGAGACATCCCATTAGACTAGAGAATAGAGACAGCCCTTTAGACTAGAGAACAGAGACAGCCCATTAGACATAGATAGATAGACAGCCCATTAGACTAGAGAATAGAGCCAGCCCATTAGACTAGAGAATAGAGACAGCCCATTAGACTAGAGAATATAGACAGCCCATTAGACTAGAGAATAGAGACAGCCCATTAGACTAGAGAATAGAGACAGCCCTTTAGACTAGAGAACAGAGACAGCCCATTAGACATAGATAGATAGAGACAGCCAATTAGACTAGAGAATAGAGACAGCCCATTAGACTAGAGAATAGAGACAGCCCTTTAGACATATATAGATAGAGACAGCCCATTAGACTAGAGAATAGAGCCAGCCCATTAGACATAGATAGATAGAGACAGCTCATTAGACTAGAGAATAGAGACAGCCCTTTAGACATAGATAGATAGAGACAGCCCATTAGACTAGAGAATAGAGACAGCCCTTTAGACATAGATAGATAGAGACAGCCCATTAGACTAGAGAATAAAGCCAGCCCATTAGACTAGAGAATATAGACAGCCCATTAGACTAGAGAATAGAGACAGCCCATTAGACTAGAGAATAGAGACAGCCCATTAGACATAGATAGAGACAGCCCATTAGACTAAAGAATAGAGACAGCCCATTAGACTAGAGAATAGAGACAGCCCATTAGACCAGAGAATAGAGACAGCCCATTAGACATAGATAGATAGAGACAGCCCATTAGACCAGAGAATAGAGACAGCCCTTTAGACTAGAGAATAGAGACATCCCATTAGACTAGAGAATAGAGACAGCCCATTAGACCAGAGAATAGAGCCAGCCCTTTAGACTAGAGAATAGAGACAGCCCATTAGACTAGAGAATAGAGACAGCCCATTAGACTAGAGAATAGAGACAGCCCATTAGACTAGAGAATATAGACAGCCCATTAGACTAGAGAATAGAGACAGCCCATTAGACTAGAGAATAGAGACAGCCCATTAGACTAGAGAATAGAGACAGCCCATTAGACTAGAGAATAGAGACAGCCCATTAGACTAGAGAATATAGACAGCCCATTAGACTAGAGAATATAGACAGCCCATTAGACTAGAGAATAGAGACATCCCATTAGACCAGAGAATAGAGACAGCCCTTTAGACTAGAGAATAGAGACAGCCCATTAGACATAGATAGATAGAGACAGCCCTTTAGACTAGAGAATAGAGACAGCCCATTAGACATAGATAGATAAAGACAGCCCATTAGACTAGTGAATAGAGACAGCCCATTAGACTAGAGAATAGAGACAGCCCATTAGACATAGATAGATAAAGACAGCCCATTAGACTAGAGAATAGAGCCAGCCCATTAGACATAGATAGATAAAGACAGCCCATTAGACTAGAGAATAGAGCCAGCCCATTAGACTAGAGAATATAGACAGCCCTTTAGACTAGAGAATAGAGCCAGCCCATTAGACTAGAGAATAGAGACAGCCCTTTAGACTAGAGAATAGAGACAGCCCATTAGACTAGAGAATATAGACAGCCCTCTAGATTCCTCTAGAGAATATAGACAGCCCTTTAGACTAGAGAATATAGACAGCCTCTAGATTCCTCTAGAGAATATAGACAGCCCTTTAGACTAGAGAATAGAGACAGCCCATTAGACTAGAGAATAGAGCCAGCCCATTAGACTAGAGAATAGAGCCAGCCCATTAGACCAGATAATATAAATATAGCCAGCCCATTAGACTAGAGAATAGAGCCAGCCCATTAGACTAGAGAATAGAGACAGCCCATTAGACATAGATAGATAAAGACAGCCCATTAGACTAGAGAATAGAGCCAGCCCATTAGACATAGATAGATAGAGACAGCCCATTAGACATAGATAGATAGAGACAGCCCATTAGACTAGAGAATAAAGACAGCCCATTAGACTAGAGAATAGAGACAGCCCATTAGACTAGAGAATAGAGACAGCCCATTAGACTAGAGAATAGAGACAGCCCATTAGACATAGATAGATAGAGACAGCCCATTAGACTAGAGAATAGAGACAGCCCATTAGACTAGAGAATAGAGACAGCCCATTAGACTAGAGAATATAGACAGCCCATTAGACTAGAGAATAGAGCCAGCCCATTAGACTAGAGAATAGAGACAGCCCATTAGACCAGAGAATAGAGACAGCCCATTAGACATAGATAGATAGAGACAGCCCATTAGACTAGAGAATAGAGCCAGCCCATTAGACATAGATAGATAAAGACAGCCCATTAGACTAGAGAATAGAGACAGCCCATTAGACTAGAGAATAGAGACAGCCCATTAGACTAGAGAATAGAGACAGCTCATTAGACTAGAGAATAGAGACAGCCCATTAGACTAGAGAATAGAGACATCCCATTAGACTAGAGAATAGAGACAGCCCTTTAGACTAGAGAACACAGACAGCCCATTAGACATAGATAGATAGAGACAGCCCATTAGACTAGAGAATAGAGCCAGCCCATTAGACTAGAGAATAGAGACAGCCCATTAGACTAGAGAATATAGACAGCCCATTAGACTAGAGAATAGAGACAGCCCATTAGACTAGAGAATAGAGACAGCCCTTTAGACTAGAGAACAGAGACAGCCCATTAGACATAGATAGATAGAGACAGCCCATTAGACATAGATAGATAGAGACAGCCCATTAGACTAGAGAATAGAGACAGCAAATTAGACTAGAGAATAGAGACAGCCCTTTAGACATAGATAGATAGAGACAGCCCATTAGACTAGAGAATAGAGCCAGCCCATTAGACATAGATAGATAGAGACAGCTCATTAGACTAGAGAATAGAGACAGCCCTTTAGACATAGATAGATAGAGACAGCCCATTAGACTAGAGAATAGAGACAGCCCTTTAGACATAGATAGATAGAGACAGCCCATTAGACTAGAGAATAAAGCCAGCCCATTAGACTAGAGAATATAGACAGCCCATTAGACTAGAGAATAGAGACAGCCCATTAGACTAGAGAATAGAGACAGCCCATTAGACATAGATAGATAGAGACAGCCCATTAGACTAAAGAATAGAGACAGCCCATTAGACTAAAGAATAGAGACAGCCCATTAGACTAGAGAATAGAGACAGCCCATTAGACCAGAGAATAGAGACAGCCCATTAGACATAGATAGATAGAGACAGCCCATTAGACCAGAGAATAGAGACAGCCCATTAGACTAGAGAATATAGACAGCCCATTAGACTAGAGAATATAGACAGCCCATTAGACTAGAGAACAGAGACAGCCCATTAGACTAGAGAATAGAGACAGCCCATTAGACTAGAGAATATAGACAGCCCATTAGACTAGAGAATATAGACAGCCCATTAGACTAGAGAATATAGACAGCCCATTAGACTAGAGAACAGAGACAGCCCATTAGACTAGAGAATAGAGACAGCCCATTAGACATAGATAGATAGAGACATCCCATTAGACTAGAGAATATAGACAGCCCTTTAGACTAGAGAATAGAGACAGCCCATTAGACATAGATAGATAGAGACAGCCCATTAGACTAGAGAATATAGACAGCCCTTTAGACTAGAGAATAGAGACACCCCATTAGACTAGAGAATAGAGACATCCCATTAGACATAGATAGATAGAGACAGCCCATTCGACTAGAGAATAGAGACAGCCCATTAGACTAGAGAATAGAGACAGCCCTTTAGACATAGATAGATAGAGACAGCCCATTAGACTAGAGAATAGAGCCAGCCCATTAGACATAGATAGATAGAGACAGCTCATTAGACTAGAGAATAGAGACAGCCCTTTAGACATAGATAGATAGAGACAGCCCATTAGACTAGAGAATAGAGACAGCCCTTTAGACATAGATAGATAGAGACAGCCCATTAGACTAGAGAATAAAGCCAGCCCATTAGACTAGAGAATATAGACAGCCCATTAGACTAGAGAATAGAGACAGCCGATTAGACTAGAGAATAGAGACAGCCCATTAGACATAGATAGATAGAGACAGCCCATTAGACTAAAGAATAGAGACAGCCCATTAGACTAAAGAATAGAGACAGCCCATTAGACTAGAGAATAGAGACAGCCCATTAGACCAGAGAATAGAGACAGCCCATTAGACATAGATAGATAGAGACAGCCCATTAGACCAGAGAATAGAGACAGCCCATTAGACTAGAGAATATAGACAGCCCATTAGACTAGAGAATATAGACAGCCCATTAGACTAGAGAACAGAGACAGCCCATTAGACTAGAGAATAGAGACAGCCCATTAGACTAGAGAACAGAGACAGCCCATTAGACTAGAGAATAGAGACAGCCCATTAGACATAGATAGATAGAGACATCCCATTAGACTAGAGAATATAGACAGCCCTTTAGACTAGAGAATAGAGACATCCCATTAGACATAGATAGATAGAGACAGCCCATTAGACTAGAGAATAGAGACAGCCCATTAGACTAGAGAATAGAGACAGCCCATTAGACTAGAGAATATAGACAGCCCATTAGACTAGAGAATAGAGCCAGCCCATTAGACTAGAGAATAGAGACAGCCCATTAGACATGAGAATAGAGACAGCCCATTAGACATAGATAGATAGAGACAGCCCATTAGACTAGAGAATAGAGCCAGCCCATTAGACATAGATAGATAAAGACAGCCCATTAGACTAGAGAATAGAGACAGCCCATTAGACTAGAGAATAGAGACAGCCCATTAGACTAGAGAATAGAGACAGCTCATTAGACTAGAGAATAGAGACAGCCCATTAGACTAGAGAATAGAGACATCCCATTAGACTAGAGAATAGAGACAGCTCTTTAGACTAGAGAACACAGACAGCCCATTAGACATAGATAGATAGAGACAGCCCATTAGACTAGAGAATAGAGCCAGCCCATTAGACTAGAGAATAGAGACAGCCCATTAGACTAGAGAATATAGACAGCCCATTAGACTAGAGAATAGAGACAGCCCATTAGACTAGAGAATAGAGACAGCCCTTTAGACTAGAGAACAGAGACAGCCCATTAGACATAGATAGATAGAGACAGCCCATTAGACATAGATAGATAGAGACAGCCCATTAGACTAGAGAATAGAGACAGCCCATTAGACTAGAGAATAGAGCCAGCCCTTTAGACATAGATAGATAGAGACAGCCCATTAGACTAGAGAATAGAGCCAGCCCATTAGACATAGATAGATAGAGACAGCTCATTAGACTAGAGAATAGAGACAGCCCTTTAGACATAGATAGATAGAGACAGCCCATTAGACTAGAGAATAGAGACAGCCCTTTAGACATAGATAGATAGAGACAGCCCATTAGACTAGAGAATAAAGCCAGCCCATTAGACTAGAGAATATAGACAGCCCATTAGACTAGAGAATAGAGACAGCCCATTAGACTAGAGAATAGAGACAGCCCATTAGACATAGATAGATAGAGACAGCCCATTAGACTAAAGAATAGAGACAGCCCATTAGACTAAAGAATAGAGACAGCCCATTAGACTAGAGAATAGAGACAGCCCGTTAGACCAGAGAATAGAGACAGCCCATTAGACATAGATAGATAGAGACAGCCCATTAGACCAGAGAATAGAGACAGCCCTTTAGACTAGAGAATAGAGACATCCCATTAGACTAGAGAATAGAGACAGCCCATTAGACCAGAGAATAGAGCCAGCCCTTTAGACTAGAGAATAGAGACAGCCCATTAGACTAGAGAATAGAGACATCCCATTAGACTAGAGAATAGAGACAGCCCATTAGACTAGAGAATAGAGACAGCCCATTAGACATAGATAGATAGAGACAGCCCATTAGACTAGAGAATAGAGACAGCCCATTAGACTAGAGAATAGAGACAGCCCATTAGACTAGAGAATATAGACAGCCCATTAGACTAGAGAATAGAGACAGCCCATTAGACTAGAGAATAGAGACAGCCCATTAGACTAGAGAATAGAGACAGCCCATTAGACTAGAGAATAGAGACAGCCCATTAGACTAGAGAATATAGACAGCCCATTAGACTAGAGAATATAGACAGCCCATTAGACTAGAGAATAGAGACATCCCATTAGACCAGAGAATAGAGACAGCCCTTTAGACTAGAGAATAGAGACAGCCCATTAGACATAGATAGATAGAGACAGCCTTTTAGACTAGAGAATAGAGACAGCCCATTAGACATAGATAGATAAAGACAGCCCATTAGACTAGTGAATAGAGACAGCCCATTAGACTAGAGAATAGAGACAGCCCATTAGACATAGATAGATAAAGACAGCCCATTAGACTAGAGAATAGAGCCAGCCCATTAGACTAGAGAATATAGACAGCCCTTTAGACTAGAGAATAGAGCCAGCCCATTAGACTAGAGAATAGAGACAGCCCTTTAGACTAGAGAATATAGACAGCCTCTAGATTCCTCTAGAGAATATAGTCAGCCCTTTAGACTAGAGAATAGAGACAGCCCTTTAGACTAGAGAATAGAGCCAGCCCATTAGACTAGAGAATAGAGCCAGCCCATTAGACCAGAGAATATAGCCAGCCCATTACACTAGAGAATAGAGCCAGCCCATTAGACTAGAGAATAGAGACAGCCCATTAGACTAGAGAATAGAGACAGCCCATTAGACTAGAGAATAGAGACAGCCCATTAGACCAGAGAATAGAGACAGCCCATTAGACTAGAGAATAGAGACAGCCCATTAGACTAGAGAATATAGACAGCCCATTAGACTAGAGAATATAGACAGCCCATTAGACTAGAGAATAGAGACATCCCATTAGACCAGAGAATAGAGACAGCCCTTTAGACTAGAGAATAGAGACAGCCCATTAGACATAGATAGATAGAGACAGCCCTTTAGACTAGAGAATAGAGACAGCCCATTAGACATAGATAGATAAAGACAGCCCATTAGACTAGTGAATAGAGACAGCCCATTAGACTAGAGAATAGACAGCCCATTAGACATAGATAGATAAAGACAGCCCATTAGACTAGAGAATAGAGCCAGCCCATTAGACTAGAGAATATAGACAGCCCTTTAGACTAGAGAATAGAGCCAGCCCATTAGACTAGAGAATAGAGACAGCCCATTAGACTAGAGAATAGAGACAGCCCATTAGACTAGAGAATATAGACAGCCTCTAGATTCCTCTAGAGAATATAGACAGCCCTTTAGACTAGAGAATAGAGACAGCCCATTAGACTAGAGAATAGAGACAGCCCTTTAGACTAGAGAACAGAGACAGCCCATTAGACATAGATAGATAGAGACAGCCCATTAGACATAGATAGATAGAGACAGCCCATTAGACTAGAGAATAGAGACAGCCCATTAGACTAGAGAATAGAGACAGCCCTTTAGACATAGATAGATAGAGACAGCCCATTAGACTAGAGAATAGAGCCAGCCCATTAGACATAGATAGATAGAGACAGCTCATTAGACTAGAGAATAGAGACAGCCCTTTAGACATAGATAGATAGAGACAGCCCATTAGACTAGAGAATAGAGACAGCCCTTTAGACATAGATAGATAGAGACAGCCCATTAGACTAGAGAATAAAGCCAGCCCATTAGACTAGAGAATATAGACAGCCCATTAGACTAGAGAATAGAGACAGCCCATTAGACTAGAGAATAGAGACAGCCCATTAGACATAGATAGATAGAGACAGCCCATTAGACTAAAGAATAGAGACAGCCCATTAGACTAAAGAATAGAGACAGCCCATTAGACTAGAGAATAGAGACAGCCCGTTAGACCAGAGAATAGAGACAGCCCATTAGACATAGATAGATAGAGACAGCCCATTAGACCAGAGAATAGAGACAGCCCTTTAGACTAGAGAATAGAGACAGCCCATTAGACTAGAGAATATAGACAGCCCATTAGACTAGAGAACAGAGACAGCCCATTAGACTAGAGAATAGAGACAGCCCATTAGACTAGAGAATATAGACAGCCCATTAGACTAGAGAATATAGACAGCCCATTAGACTAGAGAATATAGACAGCCCATTAGACTAGAGAACAGAGACAGCCCATTAGACTAGAGAATAGAGACAGCCCATTAGACATAGATAGATAGAGACATCCCATTAGACTAGAGAATATAGACAGCCCTTTAGACTAGAGAATAGAGACAGCCCATTAGACATAGATAGATAGAGACAGCCCATTAGACTAGAGAATATAGACAGCCCTTTAGACTAGAGAATAGAGAAAGCCCATTAGACTAGAGAATAGAGACATCCCATTAGACATAGATAGATAGAGACAGCCCATTAGACTAGAGAATAGAGACAGCCCATTAGACTAGAGAATAGAGACAGCCCTTTAGACATAGATAGATAGAGACAGCCCATTAGACTAGAGAATAGAGCCAGCCCATTAGACATAGATAGATAGAGACAGCTCATTAGACTAGAGAATAGAGACAGCCCTTTAGACATAGATAGATAGAGACAGCCCATTAGACTAGAGAATAGAGACAGCCCTTTAGACATAGATAGATAGAGACAGCCCATTAGACTAGAGAATAAAGCCAGCCCATTAGACTAGAGAATATAGACAGCCCATTAGACTAGAGAATAGAGACAGCCGATTAGACTAGAGAATAGAGACAGCCCATTAGACATAGATAGATAGAGACAGCCCATTAGACTAAAGAATAGAGACAGCCCATTAGACTAAAGAATAGAGACAGCCCATTAGACTAGAGAATAGAGACAGCCCATTAGACCAGAGAATAGAGACAGCCCATTAGACATAGATAGATAGAGACAGCCCATTAGACCAGAGAATAGAGACAGCCCATTAGACTAGAGAATATAGACAGCCCATTAGACTAGAGAATATAGACAGCCCATTAGACTAGAGAACAGAGACAGCCCATTAGACTAGAGAATAGAGACAGCCCATTAGACTAGAGAACAGAGACAGCCCATTAGACTAGAGAATAGAGACAGCCCATTAGACATAGATAGATAGAGACATCCCATTAGACTAGAGAATATAGACAGCCCTTTAGACTAGAGAATAGAGACATCCCATTAGACATAGATAGATAGAGACAGCCCATTAGACTAGAGAATAGAGACAGCCCATTAGACTAGAGAATAGAGACAGCCCATTAGACTAGAGAATATAGACAGCCCATTAGACTAGAGAATAGAGCCAGCCCATTAGACTAGAGAATAGAGACAGCCCATTAGACATGAGAATAGAGACAGCCCATTAGACATAGATAGATAGAGACAGCCCATTAGACTAGAGAATAGAGCCAGCCCATTAGACATAGATAGATAAAGACAGCCCATTAGACTAGATAATAGAGACAGCCCATTAGACTAGAGAATAGAGACAGCCCATTAGACTAGAGAATAGAGACAGCTCATTAGACTAGAGAATAGAGACAGCCCATTAGACTAGAGAATAGAGACATCCCATTAGACTAGAGAATAGAGACAGCCCTTTAGACTAGAGAACACAGACAGCCCATTAGACATAGATAGATAGAGACAGCCCATTAGACTAGAGAATAGAGCCAGCCCATTAGACTAGAGAATAGAGACAGCCCATTAGACTAGAGAATAGAGACAGCCCATTAGACTAGAGAATAGAGACAGCCCTTTAGACTAGAGAACAGAGAAAGCCCATTAGACATAGATAGATAGAGACAGCCCATTAGACATAGATAGATAGAGACAGCCCATTAGACTAGAGAATAGAGACAGCCCATTAGACTAGAGAATAGAGCCAGCCCTTTAGACATAGATAGATAGAGACAGCCCATTAGACTAGAGAATAGAGCCAGCCCATTAGACATAGATAGATAGAGACAGCTCATTAGACTAGAGAATAGAGACAGCCCTTTAGACATAGATAGATAGAGACAGCCCATTAGACTAGAGAATAGAGACAGCCCTTTAGACATAGATAGATAGAGACAGCCCATTAGACTAGAGAATAAAGCCAGCCCATTAGACTAGAGAATATAGACAGCCCATTAGACTAGAGAATAGAGACAGCCCATTAGACTAGAGAATAGAGACAGCCCATTAGACATAGATAGATAGAGACAGCCCATTAGACTAAAGAATAGAGACAGCCCATTAGACTAAAGAATAGAGACAGCCCATTAGACTAGAGAATAGAGACAGCCCGTTAGACCAGAGAATAGAGACAGCCCATTAGACATAGATAGATAGAGACAGCCCATTAGACCAGAGAATAGAGACAGCCCTTTAGACTAGAGAATAGAGACATCCCATTAGACTAGAGAATAGAGACAGCCCATTAGACCAGAGAATAGAGCCAGCCCTTTAGACTAGAGAATAGAGACAGCCCATTAGACTAGAGAATAGAGACATCCCATTAGACTAGAGAATAGAGACAGCCCATTAGACTAGAGAATAGAGACAGCCCATTAGACATAGATAGATAGAGACAGCCCATTAGACTAGAGAATAGAGACAGCCCATTAGACTAGAGAATAGAGACAGCCCATTAGACTAGAGAATATAGACAGCCCATTAGACTAGAGAATAGAGACAGCCCATTAGACTAGAGAATAGAGACAGCCCATTAGACTAGAGAATAGAGACAGCCCATTAGACTAGAGAATAGAGACAGCCCATTAGACTAGAGAATATAGACAGCCCATTAGACTAGAGAATATAGACAGCCCATTAGACTAGAGAATAGAGACATCCCATTAGACCAGAGAATAGAGACAGCCCTTTAGACTAGAGAATAGAGACAGCCCATTAGACATAGATAGATAAAGACAGCCCATTAGACTAGTGAATAGAGACAGCCCATTAGACTAGAGAATAGAGACAGCCCATTAGACATAGATAGATAAAGACAGCCCATTAGACTAGAGAATAGAGCCAGCCCATTAGACTAGAGAATATAGACAGCCCTTTAGACTAGAGAATAGAGCCAGCCCATTAGACTAGAGAATAGAGACAGCCCTTTAGACTAGAGAATAGAGACAGCCCATTAGACTAGAGAATATAGACAGCCTCTAGATTCCTCTAGAGAATATAGACAGCCCTTTAGACTAGAGAATATAGACAGCCTCTAGATTCCTCTAGAGAATATAGTCAGCCCTTTAGACTAGAGAATAGAGACAGCCCTTTAGACTAGAGAATAGAGCCAGCCCATTAGACTAGAGAATAGAGCCAGCCCATTAGACTAGAGAATATAGCCAGCCCATTAGACTAGAGAATATAGACAGCCCATTAGACTAGAGAATATAGACAGCCCATTAGACTAGAGAATAGAGACATCCCATTAGACCAGAGAATAGAGACAGCCCTTTAGACTAGAGAATAGAGACAGCCCATTAGACATAGATAGATAGAGACAGCCCTTTAGACTAGAGAATAGAGACAGCCCATTAGACATAGATAGATAAAGACAGCCCATTAGACTAGTGAATAGAGACAGCCCATTAGACTAGAGAATAGACAGCCCATTAGACATAGATAAAGACAGCCCATTAGACTAGAGAATAGAGCCAGCCCATTAGACTAGAGAATATAGACAGCCCTTTAGACTAGAGAATAGAGCCAGCCCATTAGACTAGAGAATAGAGACAGCCCATTAGACTAGAGAATAGAGACAGCCCATTAGACTAGAGAATATAGACAGCCTCTAGATTCCTCTAGAGAATATAGACAGCCCTTTAGACTAGAGAATAGAGACAGCCCATTAGACTAGAGAATAGAGACAGCCCTTTAGACTAGAGAACAGAGACAGCCCATTAGACATAGATAGATAGAGACAGCCCATTAGACTAGAGAATAGAGACAGCCCATTAGACTAGAGAATAGAGACAGCCCTTTAGACATAGATAGATAGAGACAGCCCATTAGACTAGAGAATAGAGCCAGCCCATTAGACATAGATAGATAGAGACAGCTCATTAGACTAGAGAATAGAGACAGCCCTTTAGACATAGATAGATAGAGACAGCCCATTAGACTAGAGAATAGAGACAGCCCTTTAGACATAGATAGATAGAGACAGCCCATTAGACTAGAGAATAAAGCCAGCCCATTAGACTAGAGAATATAGACAGCCCATTAGACTAGAGAATAGAGACAGCCCATTAGACTAGAGAATAGAGACAGCCCATTAGACATAGATAGATAGAGACAGCCCATTAGACTAAAGAATAGAGACAGCCCATTAGACTAAAGAATAGAGACAGCCCATTAGACTAGAGAATAGAGACAGCCCGTTAGACCAGAGAATAGAGACAGCCCATTAGACATAGATAGATAGAGACAGCCCATTAGACCAGAGAATAGAGACAGCCCTTTAGACTAGAGAATAGAGACATCCCATTAGACTAGAGAATAGAGACAGCCCATTAGACCAGAGAATAGAGCCAGCCCTTTAGACTAGAGAATAGAGACAGCCCATTAGACTAGAGAATAGAGACATCCCATTAGACTAGAGAATAGAGACAGCCCATTAGACTAGAGAATAGAGACAGCCCATTAGACATAGATAGATAGAGACAGCCCATTAGACTAGAGAATAGAGACAGCCCATTAGACTAGAGAATAGAGACAGCCCATTAGACTAGAGAATAGAGACAGCCCATTAGACTAGAGAATAGAGACAGCCCATTAGACTAGAGAATAGAGACAGCCCATTAGACTAGAGAATAGAGACAGCCCATTAGACTAGAGAATAGAGACAGCCCATTAGACTAGAGAATATAGACAGCCCATTAGACTAGAGAATATAGACAGCCCATTAGACTAGAGAATAGAGACATCCCATTAGACCAGAGAATAGAGACAGCCCTTTAGACTAGAGAATAGAGACAGCCCATTAGACATAGATAGATAGAGACAGCCTTTTAGACTAGAGAATAGAGACAGCCCATTAGACATAGATAGATAAAGACAGCCCATTAGACTAGTGAATAGAGACAGCCCATTAGACTAGAGAATAGAGACAGCCCATTAGACATAGATAGATAAAGACAGCCCATTAGACTAGAGAATAGAGCCAGCCCATTAGACTAGAGAATATAGACTGCCCTTTAGACTAGAGAATAGAGCCAGCCCATTAGACTAGAGAATAGAGACAGCCCTTTAGACTAGAGAATAGAGACAGCCCATTAGACTAGAGAATATAGACAGCCTCTAGATTCCTCTAGAGAATATAGACAGCCCTTTAGACTAGAGAATATAGACAGCCTCTAGATTCCTCTAGAGAATATAGTCAGCCCTTTAGACTAGAGAATAGAGACAGCCCTTTAGACTAGAGAATAGAGCCAGCCCATTAGACTAGAGAATAGAGCCAGCCCATTAGACCAGAGAATATAGCCAGCCCATTAGACCAGAGAATAGAGCCAGCCCATTAGACTAGAGAATAGAGCCAGCCCATTAGACTAGAGAATAGAGACAGCCCATTAGACTAGAGAATAGAGACAGCCCATTAGACTAGAGAATAGAGACAGCCCATTAGACCAGAGAATAGAGACAGCCCATTAGACTAGAGAATAGAGACAGCCCATTAGACTAGAGAATAGAGACAGCCCATTAGACTAGAGAATATAGACAGCCCATTAGACTAGAGAATATAGACAGCCCATTAGACTAGAGAATAGAGACATCCCATTAGACCAGAGAATAGAGACAGCCCTTTAGACTAGAGAATAGAGACAGCCCATTAGACATAGATAGATAGAGACAGCCCTTTAGACTAGAGAATAGAGACAGCCCATTAGACATAGATAGATAAAGACAGCCCATTAGACTAGTGAATAGAGACAGCCCATTAGACTAGAGAATAGACAGCCCATTAGACATAGATAGATAAAGACAGCCCATTAGACTAGAGAATAGAGCCAGCCCATTAGACTAGAGAATATAGACAGCCCTTTAGACTAGAGAATAGAGCCAGCCCATTAGACTAGAGAATAGAGACAGCCCATTAGACTAGAGAATATAGACAGCATCTAGATTTCTCTAGAGAATATAGACAGCCCTTTAGACTAGAGAATAGAGACAGCCCATTAGACTAGAGAATATAGACAGCCTCTAGATTCCTCTAGAGAATATAGACAGCCCTTTAGACTAGAGCATAGAGACAGCCCATTAGACTAGAGAATATAGACAGCCCTTTAGACTAGAGCATAGAGACAGCCCATTAGACTAGAGAATATAGACAGCCTCTAGATTCCTCTAGAGAATATAGACAGCCCTTTAGACTAGAGAATATAGACAGCCTCTAGATTCCTCTAGAGAATATAGACAGCCCTTTAGACTAGAGAATAGAGACAGCCCATTAGACTAGAGAATAGAGCCAGCCCATTAGACTAGAGAATAGAGCCAGCCCATTAGACCAGAGAATATAGCCAGCCCATTAGACATAGATAGATAGAGCCAGCCCATTAGACTAGAGAATAGAGACAGCCCATTAGACTAGAGAATAGAGACAGCCCATTAGACTAGAGAATAGAGACATCCCATTAGACTAAAGAATAGAGACAGCCCATTAGACTAGAGAATAGAGCCAGCCCATTAGACCAGAGAATAGAGACAGCCCATTAGACTAGTAAATAGAGACAGCCCATTAGACTAGAGAATAGAGACAGCCCATTAGACTAGAGAATAGAGACAGCCCATTAGACTAGAGAATAGAGACATCCCATTAGACTAGAGAACAGAGACATCCCATTAGACTAGAGAATAGAGCCAGCCCATTAGACTAGAGAATAGAGCCAGCCCATTAGACATAGATAGATAGAGACAGCCCTTTAGACTAGAGAATAGAGCCAGCCCATTAGACCAGAGAATAGAGACAGCCCATTAGACTAGAGAATAGAGACAGCCCATTAGACTAGAGAATAGAGACAGCCCATTAGACTAGAGAATAGAGACAGCCCATTAGACTAGAGAATAGAGACAGCCCATTAGACTAGAGAATAGAGACAGCCCATTAGACATAGATAGATAGAGACAGCCCTTTAGACTAGAGAATAGAGCCAGCCCATTAGACCAGAGAATAGAGACAGCCCATTAGACTAGAGAATAGAGACAGCCCTTTAGACTAGAGAATATAGACAGCCCTTTAGACTAGAGAATAGAGCCACATAACACACCATAACACACACCCTACAACATAACACACCACAACACACCATAACACACCATAACACACACCCTACAACACAACACAACACACCATAACACAACACACCACAACACACCACAACACACCATAACACACACCCTACAACACACCAGTTCAGTGCAGTTAACCCAGCAGACAAAATCCTAAACAGCTCTCACACACCAGCAGACCCACAGAAGTACCACAGCAGTACCACAGCAGTACCACAGCAGTATCACAGCAGTACCACAGCAGTATCACAGCAGTACCACAGCAGTACCACAGCAGTACCACAGCAGTATCACAGCAGTACCACAGCAGTACCACAGCAGTATCACAGCAGTACCACAGCAGTACCACAGCAGTATCACAGCAGTACCACAGCAGTACCACAGCAGTACCACAGCAGTATCACAGCAGTACCACAGCAGTACCACAGCAGTACCACAGCAGACCCACAGCAGTACCACAGCAGTACCACAGCAGTACCACAGCAGTACCACAGCAGTACCACAGCAGTACCACAGCAGTATCACAGCAGTATCACAGCAGTATCACAGCAGTACCACAGCAGTATCACAGCAGTATCACAGCAGTACCACAGCAGTACCACAGCAGTACCACAGCAGTACCACAGCAGTATCACAGCAGTACCACAGCAGTACCACAGCAGTACCACAGCAGTATCACAGCAGTACCACAGCAGTACCACAGCAGTACCACAGCAGTATCACAGCAGTACCACAGCAGTATCACAGCAGTACCACAGCAGTACCACAGCAGTACCACAGCAGTACCACAGCAGTACCACAGCAGTACCACAGCAGTACCACAGCAGTACCACAGCAGTACCACAGCAGTACCACAGCAGTATCACAGCAGTATCACAGCAGTACCACAGCAGTACCACAGCAGTACCACAGCAGTATCACAGCAGTATCACAGCAGTACCACAGCAGTACCACAGCAGTATCACAGCAGTACCACAGCAGTACCACAGCAGTATCACAGCAGTACCACAGCAGTACCACAGCAGTACCACAGCAGTATCACAGCAGTACCACAGCAGTATCACAGCAGTACCACAGCAGTACCACAGCAGTACCACAGCAGTACCACAGCAGTATCAGAGCAGTATCACAGCAGTACCACAGCAGTATCACAGCAGTACCACAGCAGTACCACAGCAGTACCACAGCAGTATCACAGCAGTACCACAGCAGTACCACAGCAGTACCACAGCAGTATCACAGCAGTACCACAGCAGTACCACAGCAGTATCACAGCAGTACCACAGCAGTACCACAGCAGTACCACAGCAGTATCACAGCAGTACCACAGCAGTATCACAGCAGTACCACAGCAGTACCACAGCAGTATCAGAGCAGTATCACAGCAGTACCACAGCAGTATCAGAGCAGTATTTGAGCAGTATTTGAGCAGTATCACAGCAGTACCAGAGCAGTATCATAGCAGTACCACAGCAGTATCAGAGCAGTATTTGAGCAGTATCACAGCAGTACCACAGCAGTATCAGAGCAGTATTTGAGCAGTATCACAGCAGTACCAGAGCAGTATCATAGCAGTACCACAGCAGTATCACAGCAGTACCACAGCAGTACCACAGCAGTATCACAGCAGTACCACAGCAGTACCACAGCAGTACCACAGCAGTACCACAGCAGTATCACAGCAGTACCACAGCAGTACCACCGCAGTATCACAGCAGTATCACAGCAGCTCCTCCTGGAGTCTCTCTGTGTGATGTTCCCTGCAGAACAATGTAAACAACACTCAACCAGTGTGTGAGAGAGACAGTGTGTGAGAGAGACAGTGTGTGTGACAGACGGTGTGTGAGAGAGACAGTGTGTGAGAGAGACAGTGTGTGAGAGAGACAGTGTGTGAGAGAGACAGTGTGTGTGACAGACAGTGTGTGAGAGAGCCAGTGTGTGAGAGAGACAGTGTGTGAGAGAGACAGTGTGTGTGACAGACAGTGTGTGTGAGAGAGACAGTGTGTGAGAGAGACAGGGCGTGGTCCTACACACGTCAGGTTTGGAGGCGGAGAGGGGAGGGGACAAACACACGTCAGGTTTGGAGGCGGAGAGGGGAGGGGACAAACACACGTCAGGTTTGGAGGCGGAGAGGGGAGGGGACAAACACACGTCAGGTTTGGAGGCGGAGAGGGGAGGGGACAAACACACGTCAGGTTTGGAGGCGGAGAGGGGAGGGGACAAACACACGTCAGGTTTGGAGGCGGAGAGGGGAGGGGACAAACACACGTCAGGTTTGGAGGCGGAGACTGGGCGTGGTCCTACACACGTCAGGTTTGGAGGCGGAGAGGGGAGGGGTCTACACACAGCGTGATGATGGGATGAATGAGTGGACGTGACGTCTAACACACCTCAGTACGCTGAATCAGCTTCTGTCTGCGGAGAGGCTTGGTACTGTGGCTAGCTGGCTGGCTGACTGACTGACTGACTGGCTGGCTGGCGGATGGGCTGGCTGGCTGGCTGACTGGACTGACTTGGCTGGCTGACTGGACTGACTTGGCTGGCTGACTGGACTGACTTGGCTGGCTGGACTGGACTGGACTGGACTGGACTTGACTGGACTGGATTGACTGACTGACTGGACTGACTGGACTGGACTGACTTGGCTGGCTGACTGGACTGGACTGACTTGGCTGGCTGGCTGACTGGACTGACTTGGCTGGCTGACTGGACTGGACTGACTGACTGACTGGACTGGACTGACTGGCTGACTGGACTGGACTGACTGGCTGACTGGACTGACTTGGCTGGCTGGCTGGCTGACTGACTGGACTGAACTGGACTGACTGACTGACTGGACTGGACTGGACTGACTGGCTGACTGGACTGACTTGGCTGGCTGACTGACTGGACTGAACTGGACTGGACTGACTGGCTGACTGGACTGACTTGACTGGCTGACTGGGCTGGATGGCTGACTGACTGGCGGATGGGCTGGCTGGCTGGCTGGCTGACTGACTGACTGGACTGACTGGACTGGACTGACTTGACTGGCTGGCTGGCTGACTGACTGACTGACTGTACTGGACTGGACTGACTTGGCTGGCTGGCTGACTGACTGGACTGGACTGACTGGCTGACTGGACTGGCTTGACTGGCTGGCTGGCTGACTTGGCTGGCTGACTGGACTGACTTGGCTGGCTGACTGGACTGGACTGACTTGGCTGGCTGACTGGACTGACTTGGCTGGCTGGACTGGACTGGACTGACTGGACTGGACTGACTGACTGGACTGACTGGACTGGACTGACTTGGCTGGCTGGCTGACTTGGCTGGCTGACTGGACTGGACTGACTGACTGACTGGACTGGACTGGACTGACTGGCTGACTGGACTGACTTGACTGGCTGACTGGGCTGGCTGGCTGACTGACTGGTGGATGGGCTGGCTGGCTGGCTGGCTGACTGACTGACTGGACTGACTGGACTGGACTGGACTGGACTGACTTGGCTGGCTGGCTGACTGACTGGACTG
>NC_088403.1:66613895-66635868 GCF_034236695.1 Oncorhynchus nerka
CTGTCTCCCTCTCTCCCTCTCTCTGTCTCCCTCTCTCCCTCTCTCTGTCTCCCTCTCTCTCCCTCTCTCTGTCTCCCTCTCTCCCTCTCTCTGTCTCCCTCTCTCCCTCTCTCTGTCTCCCTCTCTCCCTCCCTCTCTCCATCTCTCTGTCTCCCTCTCTCTGTCTCCCTCTCTCTGTCTCCCTCTCTCCCTCTCTCTGTCTCCCTCTCTCCCTCTCTCTGTCTCCCTCTCTCCCTCTCTCTGTCTCCCTCTCTCCCCTCTCTCTGTCTCCCTCTCTCCCTCTCTCTGTCTCCATCTCTCCCTCTCTCTGTCTCCCTCTCTCCCTCCCTCTCTCTGTCTCCCTCTCTCTGTCTCCTCTCTCTGTCTCCCTCTCTCCCTCTCTCTGTCTCCCTCTCTCCCTCTCTCCCTCTCTCTGTCTCCCTCTCTCCCTCTCTCTGTCTCCCTCTCTCCCTCTCTCTGTCTCCCTCTCTCCCTCTCTCTGTCTCCCTCTCTCCCTCTCTCTCTCCCTCTCTCTCTCTCTCTCCCTCTCTCTGTCTCCATCTCTCCCTCTCTCCCTCTCTCTGTCTCCCTCTCTCCGTCTCCCTCTCTCCCTCTCTCTGTCTCCCTCTCTCCGTCTCCCTCTCTCCCTCTCTCTGTCTCCATCTCTCCCTCTCTCTGTCTCCATCTCTCCCTCTCTCTGTCTCCCTCTCTCCCTCTCTCTGTCTCCCTCTCTCTCTCTCTCTGTCTCCCTCTCTCCCTCTCTCTCTCCCTCTCTCTGTCTCCATCTCTCCCTCTCTCTGTCTCCATCTCTCCCTCTCTCTGTCTCCCTCTCTCCCTCTCTCTGTCTCCCTCTCTCCCTCTCTCTGTCTCCATCTCTCCCTCTCTCTGTCTCCCTCTCTCCCTCTCTCTGTCTCTCTCTGTCTCCATCTCTCCCTCTCTCTGTCTCCCTCTCTCCCTCTCTCTGTCTCCCTCTCTCCCTCTCTCTGTCTCCCTCTCTCCCTCTCTCTCCCTCTCTCTGTCTCCCTCTCTCCCTCTCTCTGTCTCCCTCTCTCCCTCTCTCCCTCTCTCTGTCTCCCTCTCTCCCTCTCTCTCTCTCCCTCTCTCTCTGTCTCCATCTCTCCCTCTCTCTGTCTCCCTCTCTCCCTCTCTGTCTCCCTCTCTCCCTCTCTCTCCCTCTCTCTGTCTCCCTCTCTCTGTCTCCATCTCTCCCTCTCTCTGTCTCCCTCTCTCCCTCTCTCTGTCTCCCTCTCTCCCTCTCTCTGTCTCCCTCTCTCCCTCTCTCTCTCCCTCTCTCTCTCTCTCTCCCTCTCTCTGTCTCCATCTCTCCCTCTCTCCCTCTCTCTGTCTCCCTCTCTCCGTCTCCCTCTCTCCCTCTCTCTGTCTCCATCTCTCCCTCTCTCTGTCTCCATCTCTCCCTCTCTCTGTCTCCCTCTCTCCCTCTCTCTGTCTCCCTCTCTCTCTCTCTGTCTCCCTCTCTCCCTCTCTCTCTCCCTCTCTCTGTCTCCATCTCTCCCCTCTCTCTGTCTCCATCTCTCCCTCTCTCTGTCTCCCTCTCTCCCTCTCTCTGTCTCCCGCTCTCCCTCTCTCTGTCTCCATCTCTCCCTCTCTCTGTCTCCCTCTCTCCCTCTCTCTGTCTCTCTCTGTCTCCATCTCTCCCTCTCTCTGTCTCCCTCTCTCCCTCTCTCTGTCTCCCTCTCTCCCTCTCTCTGTCTCCCTCTCTCCCTCTCTCTCCCTCTCTCTGTCTCCTCTCTCCCTCTCTCTGTCTCCCTCTCTCCTCTCTCCCTCTCTCTGTCTCCCTCTCTCCCTCTCTCTCTCCCTCTCTCTGTCTCCATCTCTCCCTCTCTCTGTCTCCCTCTCTCCCTCTCTGTCTCCCTCTCTCCCTCTCTCTCTCCCTCTCTCTGTCTCCCTCTCTCTGTCTCCATCTCTCCCTCTCTCTGTCTCCCTCTCTCCCTCTCTCTGTCTCCCTCTCTCCCTCTCTCTGTCTCCCTCTCTCTGTCTCCATCTCTCCCTCTCTCTGTGTCCCTCTCTCTGTCTCCCTCTCTCCCTCTCTCTGTCTCCCTCTCTCTGTCTCCATCTCTCCCTCTCTCTGTCTCCATCTCTCCCTCTCTCTGTCTCTCTCTCCCCTCTCTCTGTCTCTCCCTCTCTCTCTCCATCTCTCCCTCTCTCTGTCTCCATCTCTCCCTCTCTCTGTCTCTCTCTCCATCTCTCCTCTCTCTTTCTCCATCTCTCCCTCTCTCTGTCTCCCTCTCCCTCTCTCTGTCTCCCTCTCTCCTCTCTCTGTCTCCCTCTCTCTGTCTCCATCTCTCCCCTCTCTCTGTCTCCATCTCTCCCTCTCTCTGTCTCCCTCTCTCCCTCTCTCTGTCTCCCTCTCTATGTCTCCCTCTCTCCCTCTCTCTGTCTCCCTCTCTCCCTCTCTCTGTCTCCATCTCTCCCTCTCTCTGTCTCCCTCTCTCCCTCTCTCTGTCTCCCTCTCTCCCTCTCTCTGTCTCCCTCTCTCCCTCTCTCTGTCTCCCTCTCTCCTCTCTCTCTCTCCCTCTCTCTGTCTCCATCTCTCCTCTCTCTCTCTCTCTGTCTCCCCTCTCTGTCTCCCTCTCTCCCTCTCTCTCTCCCTCTCTCTGTCTCCATCTCTCCCCTCTCTCTGTCTCCCTCTCTCCCTCTCTCTGTCTCCCTCTCTCCCTCTCTCTGTCTCCCTCTCTCTGTCTCCATCTCTCCCTCTCTCTGTCTCCCTCTCTCTGTCTCCATCTCTCCCTCTCTCTGTCTCCCTCTCTCCCCTCTCTCTGTCTCCATCTCTCCCTCTCTCTGTCTCCCTCTCTCCCTCTCTCTGTCTCCTCTCTCCCTCTCTCTCTCTCCCTCTCTCTGTCTCCATCTCTCCCTCTCTCTGTCTCCCTCTCTCCCTCTCTGTCTCCCTCTCTCCCTCTCTCTCTCCCTCTCTCTGTCTCCCTCTCTCTGTCTCCATCTCTCCCCTCTCTCTGTCTCCCTCTCTCCCTCTCTCTGTCTCCCTCTCTCCCTCTCTCTGTCTCCCTCTCTCTGTCTCCATCTCTCCCTCTCTCTGTCTCCCTCTCTCTGTCTCCATCTCTCCCTCTCTCTGTCTCCATCTCTCCCTCTCTCTGTCTCTCTCTCCCTCTCTCTGTCTCTCCCTCTCTCTCTCCATCTCTCCCTCTCTCTGTCTCCATCTCTCCCTCTCTCTGTCTCTCTCTCCATCTCTCCCTCTCTCTGTCTCCATCTCTCCCTCTCTCTGTCTCTCTGTCTCCCTCTCTCTGTCTCCATCTCTCCCTCTCTCTGTCTCCATCTCTCCCTCTCTCTGTCTCCTCTCTCCCTCTCTCTGTCTCCCTCTCTCCGTCTCCCTCTCTCCCTCTCTCTGTCTCCATCTCTCCCTCTCTCTGTCTCCCTCTCTCCCTCTCTCTGTCTCCCTCTCTCCCTCTCTCTGTCTCCCTCTCTCCCTCTCTCTGTCTCCTCTCTCCCTCTCTCTCTCCCTCTCTCTGTCTCCATCTCTCCCTCTCTCTGTCTCCCTCTCCCCTCTCTCTGTCTCCCTCTCTCTGTCTCCTCTCTCCCTCTCTCTCTCTCCCTCTCTCTGTCTCCATCTCTCCCTCTCTCTGTCTCCATCTCTCCCTCTCTCTGTCTCCTCTCTCCCTCTCTCTGTCTCCCTCTCTCCCTCTCTCTGTCTCCCTCTCTCTGTCTCCATCTCTCCCTCTCTCTGTCTCCCTCTCTCTGTCTCCATCTCTCCCTCTCTCTGTCTCCCCTCTCTCCCTCTCTCTGTCTCCATCTCTCCTCTCTCTGTCTCCCTCTCTCTGTCTCCATCTCTCCCTCTCTCTGTCTCCATCTCTCCCTCTCTCTGTCTCTCTCTCCCTCTCTCTGTCTCTCTCTCCCTCTCTCTCTCCATCTCTCCCCTCTCTCTGTCTCCATCTCTCCCTCTCTCTGTCTCTCTCTCTCCATCTCTCCCTCTCTCTGTCTCCATCTCTCCCCTCTCTCTGTCTTCATCTCTCTCTGTCTCCATCTCTCCCTCTCCATCTCCCTCAATTCAAAGAGCTGTGTTGGCATTGGGAAACATCTGTTTACATTTCCAAGGCAAGTGAAATAGATCAAGAAAAGTGGAATAAACAAAACAATTAATAGTAAACATTACACTCAAATGTCATATGTCTATATACGGTGTTGTAATGATGTACAAAGAGTAAAAGTACAAATGTAAATGTCAAATAAATATCTGTCTGTCTGTCTGTCTGTGTGTCTGTGTGTCTGTGTGTGTGTGTGTGTGTGTGTGTGTGTAAGGACACATGCATGCATGTGCCTGTGTGTCTGTTTGTGAGAGAGAGGACTGGGTCCAGTTGGATAAAACGTCTTAACTTTTACATAAGTAAACATCTGGCCTTGTCTCTCTCTCCTCCCTTCCATCTCTCAGTTTGACACAGCAACATCTGGCCTGGTCTCTCTCCTCCCTTACATCTCTGTTTGACACAGCAACATCTGGCCTGGTCTCTCTCCTCCCTTACATCTCTGTTTGACACAGCAACATCTGGCCTGGTCTCTCTCTCCTCCCTTACATCTCTGTTTGACACAGCAACATCTGGCCTGGTCTCTCTCCTCCCTTACATATCTGTTTGACACAGCAACATCTGGCCTGGTCTCTCTCTCCTCCCTTACATCTCTGTTTGACACAGCAACATCTGGCCTGGTCTCTCTCCTCCCTTACATCTCTGTTTGACACAGCAACATCTGGCCTGGTCTCTCTCCTCCCTTACATCTCTGTTTGACACAGCAACATCTGGCCTGGTCTCTCTCTCCTCCCTTACATCTCTGTTTGACACAGCAACATCTGGCCTGGTCTCTCTCTCCTCCCTTACATCTCTGTTTGACACAGCAACATCTGGCCTGGTCTCTCTCCTCCCTTACATCTCTGTTTGACACAGCAACATCTGGCCTGGTCTCTCTCTCCTCCCTTACATCTCAGTTTGACACAGCAACATCTGGCCTGGTCTCTCTCTCCTACCTTACATCTCTCAGTTTGACACAGCAACATCTGGCCTGGTCTCTCTCTCCTCCCTTCCATCTCTCAGTTTGACACAGCAACATCTGGCCTGGTCTCTCTCTCCTCCCTTCCATCTCTCAGTTTGACACAGCAACATCTGGCCTTGTCTCTCTCCTCTCTTACATCTGTTTGACACAGCAACATCTGGCCTGGTCTCTCTCTCTCCTCCCTTCCATCTCTCAGTTTGACACAGCAACATCTGGCCTTGTCTCTCTCCTCTCTTACATCTCTGTTTGACACAGCAACATCTGGCCTTGTCTCTATCTCCTCTCTTACATCTCAGTTTGACACAGCAACATCTGGCCTGGTCTCTCTCCTACCTTACATCTCTCTGTTTGACACAGCAACATCTGGCCTTGTCTCTCTCTCCTCCCTTACATCTCTGTTTGACACAGCAACATCTGGCCTGGTCTCTCTCTCCTCCCTTCCATCTCTGTTTGACACAGCAACATCTGGCCTTGTCTCGCTCTCCTACCTTACATCTCAGTTTGACACAGCAACATCTGGCCTTGTCTCTCTCTCCTCCCTTCCATCTCTCAGTTTGACATTTACTAGCCCGTTACCAACAACTTTATTAAGAGAACACTGCTGTGGAGTGCACTCAGACCGTACACAGTACCAGTCAAATGGTTGAACACACCTACTCATTCAAAGGTTTTTATTTATTTCTCTCCATTATAGTGAAGACATGACAACTACGAAACAGCATATATGGATTCATGTAGTAACCAAAAAAAGTGTTAAATTTAAAAATATATTTTATACTTGAGATTCTTCAAATAGCCACTCTTTGCCTTCATGACAGCTTTACACACTCCTGGCATTCTCTCAACCAGCTTCACCTGGAATGCTTTTCCAACAGTCTTGAAGGAGTTCTCACACATGCTGAGCACTTGTTGGCTGCTTTTCCTTCCGTCTGCGGTCCAACTCATCCCAAGCCATCTCAAGTGGGTTGAGGTCAGGGGATTGTGGAGGCCAGGTCATCTGATGGAGCACTCCATCACTCTCATTCTTGGTCATAAAGCCCTTACACAGCCTGGAGGTGTGTTGGGTCATTGTTCTGTTGAAAAACAATTTATATTCCCACTAACCTCAAACCAAATGGGATGGCGTATCGCTGCAGAATGCTATGGTAGCCATGCTGGTTAAGTTTGCCTTGAATTGTAAATAAATCTGTCACCAGCAAAGCACCCACACACCTCCTCCTCCATGCTTCACGGTGGGAACCACACATCCGGAGATCATCCATTCACCTACTCTGCATCTCACAAAGACACTGCGCTTGGAACCAAAAACATTTGGACTCATCAGACCAAAGGGCAGATTTCCACTGGTCTAATGTCCATTGCTCGTGTTTCTTGGCCCAAACAAGTCTCTTCTTATTGGTGTCCTTTAGTAGTGGTTTCTTTGCAGCAATTTGACCATGAAGACATGATTCACACAGTCTCCTCTGAACAGTTGATGTTGAGATGTGTCTGTTGCTTGAACTCTGTGAAGCACTTATTTGGGCTGCAATCTGAGGCTGGTAACGCTAATGAACTTATCCTCTGCAGCAGAGGTAACTCTGGGTCTTCCTGTCCAATCTGAGGCTGGTAACTCTAATGAACTTATCCTCTGCAGCAGAGGTGACTCTGGGTCTTCCTTCCCTGTGGCGGTCCTCATGAGAAACAGTTTCATCATAGCGCTTGACTGTTTTTGCGACAGCACTTGAAGAAACTTTCTAAGAACTTTAAATTCTCCGGATTGACTGACCTTCATGTCTTACAGTGTTGGACAGTCGTTTCTCTTTGCTTATTTGAGCTGTTCTTGCCATAATATGGACTTGGTCTTGTACCAAGTAGGGCTATCTTCTGTATACCACCCCTACCTTGTCACACTACAACTGATTGGCTCAAACACATTAAGAAGGAAAGAAATTCCGCACATTTTACTTTTGACAAATCACACCTGTTCTTTGAAATGCATTCCAGGTGACTACCTCATGAAGCTGGTTGAGAGAATGACAAGTGTGTGCAAAGCTGTCATCAAGGCAACGTTTTTTTTGGTTAGTACATGATTCCATGTGTGTTATTTCATAGTTGTGATGTCTTCACTATTATTCTACAATGTAGAAAATAGTTTTAAAAAATAAACAGAAACCCTTGAAGGAGTCGGTGTGTCCAAACTATCGACTGGTACTGTATGTCTATATGTTCCCATTTAGGTACAGGATGGAGAACGGGTTGGTTGGTTGGTTGGTTGGTTGGTTGGTTGATTGGTTGGCTAGATGGATGTCTGTTTTTGTCTGTTTCTGAGCGGGAAAGTAAAAGGTGGATCAAGAGAGATACAAAAATCAATTTTAATAAAAATTTAAATTCAAAACATTTAAATAGGTATTAAACAATTTACAGATTTCTCACTATATTTATATATTTTAAATGCTTTTCATGGTGCAAAATGTGAATGTAGTCCTATACATGTCAGTTCTATTCATTCTGATTCTAGAACTCTACTGCCAGAGGACTTGACCTTTCACCCCTCCCACCGTGACCCCCAGGGCTCCTTTCACTTCTGGGTCATAGTAGAACCCTGCAGCAGGATTAGAGTTCAACTGAAACAAGTCCCACGATTGCTGGACAGAGAGGAGGGGGGCGTGTCCTCTCTGATTAGGGGTGGAGTCGATGACACTGACACTGTTGCTATTGGTTATGGTATTGGTGTTCGGAATGTTTGGATCACTGATGTTGTTGTTGGTGTTGTTGTTGATGATGATGGTGGTGTGAGCGCCACCGGTGTGGTGGTTGCTGTTGTTGTTGTTGATGGGACCTGGGAGGTAGGCCCGACCTGAAGCCTGGAGCTGGGGTAGATTGGTTCCCAGGTTGGGGGTGACGTTCTGGGCTAGGTTGATGACGAGGCCTGGGGGGTGTCTCCAGTCATCCTGCTGCTGCCTATGGATCTTCATATGGGCGTTACGACTCTTTATCTTATAGAACATCCTAGAGGGAGGGCAAGAAAGAGATGAAGATTATCTTTAAATTACAATATCTTCCCCAAGATCGATATTAAAACTTAGGCAGGGTGTATAGATAGTTCAATCATCGGGTTGGGCAAACTCACTTTCCACACTGCTTACAGGGGAAGCTGGTAGCCAATGACGGGGCTGGTACCACCTGTTCCATCGGTTTAGGGAGGGACACCACCTGTAAAAGGACATCTGAGTACCATAGAATCTCTATTTTCTCTCCAGAAGGAGACATTCTGACCGTGAGCCTCAATAGAACACGACTCAGCAAATCAGGAGATGATCTAGTGAATTAGACCACGACTCAGCAAATCAGAGATGACTAAAGATTTGTCAGCTGTTCCTAATTATTTCAACACAGACCAAAAGGCATCACAGGTAAGTGTTAACAGCAGAGAGAAAGAGATGGATGAACAGAAGGACAAATAGAACAAGACAGAGAGGAGGGCATGAGAGAGAAAGGGAAAGAGGAGGGCATGAGAGAGAAAGGGAAAGAGGAGGGCATGAGAGAGAAAGAGAGAGAGGAGGGCATGAGAGAGAAAGGGAGAGAGGACATGAGAGAGAAAGGGAAAGGAGGACATGAGAGAGAAAGGGAAAGAGGAGGACATGAGGGAGGGAGGGAGGGAGGGAGGGAGGGAGGGAGGGAGGGAGGGAGGGAGGGAGGGAGGGAGGGAGGGAGGGAGGGAGGGAGGGGAGGGAGGGAGGGAGGAGGGAGGGAGGGAGGGAGGGAGAGAAAGGAGGGCATGAGAGGGAAAGGGAGAGAGGAGGGCATGAGGGAGGGAGGGAGGGAGGAGGGCATGAGGGAGGGAGGGAGGAGGGCATGAGGGAGGGAGGGAGGGAGGGAGGAGAACATGAGGGAGAAAGGGAGAGAGGAGGGCATGAGAGAGAAAGGGAGATAGGGAGGGCATGAGAAAGGGAGAGAGGAGGACATGAGGGAGAAAGGGAAAGAGGAGGACATGAGGGAGGGAGGAGGGAGGGAGGGAGGGAGGGAGGGAGGGAGGGAGGGAGGGAGGAGGAGGGAACATGAGAGAGAAAGGGAAAGAGGAGGGCATGAGGAGGGAAAGGGAGAGAGGAGGGCATGAGAGGGAAAGGGAGAGAGGAGGGCATGAGAGAGAAAGGGAGAGAGAGGAGGGCATGAGAGAGAAAGGGAGAGAGGAGGACATGAGAGAGAAAGGGAGAGGAGGGCATGAGAGAGAAAGGGGAGAGAGGAGGACATGAGGGAGAAAGGGGGAGAGGAGGGCATGAGGGAGGGAGGGAGGGAGGAGGAGGGAGGGAGGGAGGGAGGGAGGAGGGAGGGAGGGAGGGAGGAGGGAGGGAGGAGGAGTCTCATAACAGGCTCTCTTCCTTACACTCGTCTGTTCCTCCGTCCCTCGTTCCTGCTCCCTCTGTTTTCTCTGTTTGTCAGGAAGTTTCCTGGAGAGATAGTAGAACTCCACACACTGAGACACACTTAGTCTGCACCTGCAACACACACACACAGGGGTGAGTAGGTTGGTTAACATAAATTCCTTGGTACATACAGCAGATGAGGAATCAGTACGGAATGATATGAAAGTTGAACGTAAACCATTTGTTGGATGAGAGAGAAGTCTTTGCCGTGGGTCGTCAACGCTTTACTGAACAGAGACTTCTCAGTCTGCTGCCACACATCACTACCTATAGTAGAGAGAGAGAGATGGAAACGGGAGAGAGAGAGAGAGACAGAGAGAGAGAGAGACAGAGAGAAAGAAGGAGAGAGAGAGAAAGAGAGAGAAGGGGAGAGAGAGAGAGAGAGAGAGATACAGAGAGAGAGAGATGCAGAGAGAGAGAGAGATAAAGAGAGAGAGAGAGATAAAGAGAGAGAGAGAGAGAGAGAGAGAGAGAGAGAGAGAGAGAGAGAGAGAGAGAGAGAGAGAGAGAGAGAGAGAGAGAGAGAGAGAGAGAGAGAGACAGAGAGAGAGACAGAGAGAGAGAGAGAGAGACAGAGACAGAGAGAGAGAGGGGAGAGAGAGAGAGACAGAGAGAGACAGAGAGAGAGAGGGGGAGAGAGAGAGAGAGACAGAGAGAGAGAGAGAGAGAGAGACAGAGAGAGAGAGAGACAGAGGGAGAGAGAGAGAGAGACAGAGGGGGAGAGAGAGAGAGACAGAGGGGGAGAGAGACAGAGAGAGAGAGACTTTTGAAAAGAACAAAGGTTTCTCTCTAATAACAGTATTAATAGCAGGGTGGTTTGTGTGGTTGTTGTGGGTTGGGGTTAGGTCGCGTGGAACCTGCTCTGACTGACTGACTGACTGACTGACTGACTGACTGACTGACTGACACACACACACACACACACTGCACCTTGCAGTCTACGAATAGCCTAATACACCCTGTACAAAACAGCACTCCTAGTCTAAGTAGAGAATAGATAGAAGAAGTTTACAGGGAATAGCAGGTTTGTTCTGTTACTGAGACGAAGATGAACTGACAACGGTGTGTTCTGTTACTGAGACGAAGATGAACGGACAACGGTTTGTTCTGTTACTGAGACGAAGATGAACTGACAACGGTGTGTTCTGTTACTGAGACGAAGATGAACTGACAACGGTGTGTTCTGTTACTGAGACGAAGATGAACGGGCAATGGTGTGTTCTGTTACTGAGACGAAGATGAACGGGCAACGGTGTGTTCTGTTACTGAGACGAAGATGAACTGACAACGGTGTGTTCTGTTACTGAGACGAAGATGAACGGGCAACGGTGTGTTCTGTTACTGAGACGAAGATGAACTGACAACGGTGTGTTCTGTTACTGAGACGAAGATGAACGGGCAACGGTGTGTTCTGTTACTGAGACTAAGATGAGCGGGCAACGGTGTGTTCTGTTACTGAGACGAAGATGAACTGACAACGGTGTGTTCTGTTACTGAGACGAAGATGAACGGTCAACGGTGTGTTCTGTTACTGAGACGAAGATGAACTGACAACGGTGTGTTCTGTTACTGAGACGAAGATGAACGGGCAACGGTGTGTTCTGTTACTGAGACGAAGATGAACTGACAACGGTGTGTTCTGTTACTGAGACGATGAACGGTCAACGGTGTGTTCTGTTACTGAGACGAAGATGAACTGACAACGGTGTGTTCTGTTACTGAGACGAAGATGAACGGTTTGTTCTGTTACTGAGACGAAGATGAACGGTGTGTTCTGTTACTGAGACGAAGATGAACGGTGTGTTCTGTTACTGAGACGAAGATGAACTGACAACGGTGTGTTCTGTTACTGAGACGAAGATGAACGGGCAACGGTGTGTTCTGTTACTGAGACGAAGATGAACGGTTTGTTCTGTTACTGAGACGAAGATGAACGGTGTGTTCTGTTACTGAGACGAAGATGAACGGTGTGTTCTGTTACTGAGACGAAGATGAACTGACAACGGTGTGTTCTGTTACTGAGACGAAGATGAACTGACGAAGAACGGTTTGTTCTGTTACTGAGACGAAGATGAGCGGTGTGTTCTGTTACTGAGGCGAGATGAGCGGTTTGTTCTGTTACTGAGACGAAGATGAACAGTTTGTTCTGTTACTGAGACGAAGATGAACTGACAACGGTGTGTTCTGTTACTGAGACGAAGATGAACTGACAACGGTGTGTTCTGTTACTGAGACGAAGATGAACTGACAACGGTGTGTTCTGTTACTGAGACGAAGATGAACGGACAAGCGGTGTGTTCTGTTACTGAGACGAAGATGAACTGACAGCGGTGTGTTCTGTTACTGAGACGAAGATGACGGGCAACGGTGTGTTCTGTTACTGAGACTAAGATGAGGGCAGGCAGCGGTGTGTTCTGTTACTGAGACGAAGATGAACTGACAACGGTGTGTTCTGTTACTGAGACGAAGATGACGGTTTGTTCTGTTACTGAGACGAAGATGAACGGTGTGTTCTGTTACTGAGACGAAGATGAACGGTGTGTTCTGTTACTGAGACGAAGATGAACTGACAACGGTGTGTTCTGTTACTGAGACGAAGATGAACGGGCAACGGTGTGTTCTGTTACTGAGACGAAGATGAACGGTTTGTTCTGTTACTGAGACGAAGATGAACGGTGTGTTCTGTTACTGAGACGAAGATGAACGGTGTGTTCTGTTACTGAGACGAAGATGAACTGACAACGGTGTGTTCTGTTACTGAGACGAAGATGAACTGACAACGGTTTGTTCTGTTACTGAGACGAAGATGAACTGACAACGGTGTGTTCTGTTACTGAGACGAAGATGAACGGTGTGTTCTGTTACTGAGACGAAGATGAACGGTTTGTTCTGTTACTGAGACGAAGATGAACAGTTTGTTCTGTTACTGAGACGAAGATGAACTGACAACGGTGTGTTCTGTTACTGAGACGAAGATGAACTGACAACGGTGTGTTCTGTTACTGAGACGAAGATGAACTGACAACGGTGTGTTCTGTTACTGAGACGAAGATGAACGGGCAACGGTGTGTTCTGTTACTGAGACGAAGATGAACTGACAACGGTGTGTTCTGTTACTGAGGCGAAGATGAACGGACGCGGTGTGTTCTGTTACTGAGACTAAGATGAGCGACAACGGTGTGTTCTGTTACTGAAACGAAGATGAACTGACAACGGTGTGTTCTGTTACTGAGACGAAGATGAGCGGTCAGCGGTGTGTTCTGTTACTGAGACGAAGATGAACTGACAACGGTGTGTTCTGTTACTGAGACGAAGATGAACGGGCAACGGTGTGTTCTGTTACTGAGACGAAGATGAACTGACAACGGTGTGTTCTGTTACTGAGGCGAAGATGAGCGGTCAACGGTGTGTTCTGTTACTGAGACGAAGATGAACTGACAGCGGTGTGTTCTGTTACTGAGACGAAGATGAGCGGTGTGTTCTGTTACTGAGACGAAGATGAACTGAAGCGGTGTGTTCTGTTACTGAGACGAAGATGAGCGGGCAGCGGTTTGTTCTGTTACTGAGGCGAAGATGAACTGACAACGGTGCGTTCTGTTACTGAGACGAAGATGAGCGGCAACGGTGTGTTCTGTTACTGAGGCGAAGATGAAGCGGTTTGTTCTGTTACTGAGGCGAAGATGAACGGTGTGTTCTGTTACTGAGGCGAAGATGAGCGGTTTGTTCTGTTACTGAGACGAAGATGAACTGACAACGGTGTGTTCTGTTACTGAGACAAAGATGAACGGTGTGTTCTGTTACTGAGGCGAGATGAACTGACGGTTTGTTCTGTTACTGAGGCGAAGATGAACGGTGTGTTCTGTTACTGAGGCGAAGATGAACTGACAACGGTGTGTTCTGTTACTGAGACGAAGATGAACTGACAACGGTGTGTTCTGTTACTGAGGCGAAGATGAACGGGCAACGGTGTGTTCTGTTACTGAGACGAAGATGAACTGACAACGGTGTGTTCTGTTACTGAGACGAAGATGAACGACAGCGGTGTGTTCTGTTACTGAGACGAAGATGAAGCGCAACGGTGTGTTCTGTTACTGAGGCGAAGATGAACTGACAACGGTGTGTTCTGTTACTGAGACGAAGATGAGCGGGCAACGGTGTGTTCTGTTACTGAGACTAAGATGAACGGTTTGTTCTGTTACTGAGACGAAGATGAACGGTTTGTTCTGTTACTGAGACGAAGATGAACTGACAACGGTGTGTTCTGTTACTGAGACGAAGATGAGCGGGCAGCGGTGTGTTCTGTTACTGAGACGAAGATGAACGGGCAGCGGTGTGTTCTGTTACTGAGACGAAGATGAGCGGGCAGCGGTGTGTTCTGTTACTGAGGCGAAGATGAACTGACAGCGGTGTGTTCTGTTACTGAGACGAAGATGAACGGTCAACGGTGTGTTCTGTTACTGAGGCGAAGATGAACTGACAACGGTGTGTTCTGTTACTGAGACGAAGATGAACGGGCAACGGTGTGTTCTGTTACTGAGGCGAAGATGAAGCGGTGTGTTCTGTTACTGAGACGAAGATGAACTGACAACGGTGTGTTCTGTTACTGAGGCGAAGATGAACTGACAACGGTTTGTTCTGTTACTGAGACGAAGATGAACTGACAACGTTGTGTTCTGTTACTGAGACGAAGATGAACGGGCAACGGTGTGTTCTGTTACTGAGACGAAGATGAACTGACAACGGTGTGTTCTGTTACTGAGACGAAGATGAACGTGGGCAACGGTGTGTTCTGTTACTGAGGCGAAGATGAACTGACAACGGTGTGTTCTGTTACTGAGACAAAGATGAACGGGCAACGGTGTGTTCTGTTACTGAGACGAAGATGAACGGGCAACGGTGTGTTCTGTTACTGAGACGAAGATGAACGGGCAACGGTGTGTTCTGTTACTGAGACGAAGATGAACTGACAACGGTGTGTTCTGTTACTGAGACGAAGATGAACGGTCAACGGTGTGTTCTGTTACTGAGACGAAGATGAACTGACAACGGTGTGTTCTGTTACTGAGACGAAGATGAACGGGCAACGGTGTGTTCTGTTACTGAGACGAAGATGAACGGTGTGTTCTGTTACTGAGACGAAGATGAACTGACAACGGTGTGTTCTGTTACTGAGACGAAGATGAACTGACAACGGTTTGTTCTGTTACTGAGACGAAGATGAACTGACAACGGTGTGTTCTGTTACTGAGACGAAGATGAACGGTGTGTTCTGTTACTGAGACGAAGATGAACGGTTTGTTCTGTTACTGAGACGAAGATGAACTGACAACGGTGTGTTCTGTTACTGAGACGAAGATGAACTGACAACGGTGTGTTCTGTTACTGAGACGAAGATGAACTGACAACGGTGTGTTCTGTTACTGAGACGAAGATGAACTGACAACGGTGTGTTCTGTTACTGAGACGAAGATTAACGTTTTTTTCTGTTACTGAGACTAAGATGAACGGTGTGTTCTGTTACTGAGACGAAGATGAACTGACAACGGTGTGTTCTGTTACTGAGACGAAGATGAACGGTTTGTTCTGTTACTGAGACGAAGATGAACGGTTTGTTCTGTTACTGAGACGAAGATGAACTGACAACGGTGTGTTCTGTTACTGAGACGAAGATGAACGGTGTGTTCTGTTACTAAGACGAAGATGAACTGACAACGGTGTGTTCTGTTACTGAGACGAAGATGAACTGACAACGGTGTGTTCTGTTACTGAGACGAAGATGAACGGTGTGTTCTGTTACTGAGACGAAGATGAACGGTTTGTTCTGTTACTGAGACGAAGATGAACGGTTTGTTCTGTTACTGAGACGAAGATGAACTGACAACGGTGTGTTCTGTTACTGAGACGAAGATGAACTGACAACGGTGTGTTCTGTTACTGAGACGAAGATGAACTGACAACGGTGTGTTCTGTTACTGAGACGAAGATGAACTGACAACGGTGTGTTCTGTTACTGAGACGAAGATTAACGTTTTTTTCTGTTACTGAGACTAAGATGAACGGTGTGTTCTGTTACTGAGACGAAGATGAACTGACAACGGTGTGTTCTGTTACTGAGACGAAGATGAACGGTTTGTTCTGTTACTGAGACGAAGATGAACGGTTTGTTCTGTTACTGAGACGAAGATGAACTGACAACGGTGTGTTCTGTTACTGAGACGAAGATGAACGGTGTGTTCTGTTACTAAGACGAAGATGAACTGACAACGGTGTGTTCTGTTACTGAGACGAAGATGAACTGACAACGGTGTGTTCTGTTACTGAGACGAAGATGAACGGGCAACGGTTTGTTCTGTTACTGAGACGAAGATGAACTGACAACGGTGTGTTCTGTTACTGAGACGAAGATGAACGGGCAACGGTGTGTTCTGTTACTGAGACGAAGATGAACGGTTTGTTCTGTTACTGAGACGAAGATGAACTGACAACGGTGTGTTCTGTTACTGAGGCGAAGATGAACTGACAACGGTTTGTTCTGTTACTGAGACGAAGATGAACGGGCAACGGTGTGTTCTGTTACTGAGGCGAAGATGAACTGACAACGGTGTGTTCTGTTACTGAGACGAAGATGAACTGACAACGGTGTGTTCTGTTACTGAGACGAAGATGAACTGACAACGGTTTGTTCTGTTACTGAGACGAAGATGAACTGACAACGGTGTGTTCTGTTACTGAGACGAAGATGAACGTTCTGTTCTGTTACTGAGACGAAGATTAACGGTTTGTTCTGTTACTGAGACGAAGATGAACGGTTTGTTCTGTTACTGAGGCGAAGATGAACTGACAACGGTGTGTTCTGTTACTGAGACGAAGATGAACGGTGTGTTCTGTTACTGAGACGAAGATGAACGGTGTGTTCTGTTACTGAGACGAAGATGAACTGACAACGGTGTGTTCTGTTACTGAGACGAAGATGAGCGGTGTGTTCTGTTACTGAGACAAAGAAGAACTGACAACGGTTTGTTCTGTTACTGAGACGAAGATGATCTATACTGCAGTACAGTACTGTATAGTGGGTCTAGAACACAGTACAGTACTATATAGTAGGTCTATACTACAGTAATGTATAGTGGGCCAAGACTACAGTACTGTACAGTATAGTGGGTCTATACTACAGCACAAT
This sequence comes from Oncorhynchus nerka, assembly GCF_034236695.1. Lineage (NCBI taxonomy): Eukaryota > Metazoa > Chordata > Actinopteri > Salmoniformes > Salmonidae > Oncorhynchus > Oncorhynchus nerka. The sequence goes on from NC_088403.1 coordinate 66,630,471, forward strand.
ATAGTGGGTCTATACTACAGTACTATACAGTTGGTCTAGACTACAGTACATTGTAGTTGGTCTATACTGCATACAGTACTGTATAGTGGGTCTAGAATACAGTACAGTACTGTATAGTGGGTCTAGAATACAGTACAGTACTGTATAGTGGGTCTAGAATACAGTACAGTACTGTATAGTGGGTCTAAAATACAGTACAGTACTGTATAGTGTGTCTAGAATACAGTACTATACCGTTGGTCTAGACTACAGTACAATATAGTGAGACTAGACTACAGTACTATATAGTGGATCTAGACTACAGTACATTATAGTGGGTCTATACTACAGTACTATATAGTGGGTCTATACTACAGTACAGTATAGTGGATCTATACTACAGTACTATATAGTGGATCTATACTACAGTACTATATAGTGGGTCTATACTACAAAACAGTATAGTGGGTCTATACTACAGTGCTATATAGTGGGTCTATACTACAATACAGTATAGTGGGTCTATACTACAGTGCTATATAGTGGGTCTATACTACAATACAGTATAGTGGATCTATACTACAGTACTATATAGTGGGTCTATACTACAATACAGTATAGTGGATCTATACTACAGTGCTATATAGTGGGTCTATACTACAATACAGTATAGTGGATCTATACTACAGTGCTATATAGTGGGTCTATACTACAGTACAGTATAGTGGGTCTATACTACAGTACTGAAAGCATGGAGGTCATGAAACAGGTGACTTCTGTGACTCCCTGTCTAGAGTCATTTACCAACTCAAAGGTGAACTGACAGACAGTAAGCTTACACACATTATATTTGACTTAGCATCGGAGGAATCCTCAGAGAAGGCATGGGATATGTTTATGAAACGTTAAAGGTTAAAGGTTAGGGATGAAGGGGTCAAGGGTTACCAGCGTAATGGTAGTCTACTGCTGTTGATGGGTTCGAGAAGAACAATCTCTCCAACGTGGCCTGGGAGAGAGGGATGACAGAGAAAGAAAGAAAGAAAGAAAGATGAAGTACAGTAAAATTGAAATGAGGAACTGAGGAAATGGGTGATCTTTGAACCGAAATAAACTAAATGATAGATAAATTAAAGAAAGAATGAGTGAGTGAGTGAATAAATAAATGAATGAATGATTGAATTCATTAATTAATTAATGGTCCCTCCCTCCTCACCAGTGCATCTCCATGACAGAGGTAGAGACAGTGTAGAGCCAGTTCTGTGTTGCTGCCCCCTCCTGGTAGACAGCTAGAATTACACAACGACAACACCGCCTCCACTGAGAATGGGGAGCGGAAGAATCAGAGAAGTGTGAATGAAAGATACCACATTAGGGTTTTAATCTCGGATCAGCCTGAGACTCATACAGTATAAAACATAGACCCATCAAACTCAACTCTGGACCAGGAAGCCAGTTCCACTGGTTTTGTAATTGTTCCCTTTCTAATCAGGGACTGATTTTGACCTGGGACACCAGGTGGGCGATTCCCCTCTAATCAGGGACTGATTCAGATCTGGGACACCAGGTGGGTGATTCCCCTCTAATCAGGGCCTGATTTAGACCTGGGACACCATGTAGGTGCAATTCATTATCAGGTAGAAGATAAAACCAGCAGGCTTTGGACCTCGTAGAGTTGAATACCCCTGACATAGACCATGGACCTCGTAGAGTTGAATACCCCTGACATAGACCATGGACCTCGTAGAGTTGAATACCCCTGATATAGACCATTGACCTCGTAGAGTTGAATACCCCTGACATAGACCATGGACCTCGTAGAGTTGAATACCCCTGACATAGACCATGGACCTCGTAGAGTTGAATACCCCTGACATAGACCATGGACCTCGTAGAGGTGAATACCCCTGACATAGACCATGGACCTCGTAGAGGTGAATACCACTGACATAGACGATATTGATGTCACTTATCCAAGACTTTCAGGTACATGTTAAGTAGAGTTGAATGTTAAGTACCTTTGAATGTTAAGGAAGTAGAGTTGAATGTTAAGTAGCGTTGAATGTTAAGGAAGTGGGTTTGAATGTTATGAAAGTAGGACTGAATGCTAAGGAAGTAGGTTTGAATGTTATGGAAGTAGAGATGAATGTTATGGAATTAGGTTTGAATGCTAAGGAAGTATGATTGAATGTTAAGGAAGTAGAGTTGAATATTAAGGAAGTAGGGTTTGAATGTTAAGGAAGTAGGGTTTGAATGTTAAGGAAGTGGGGTTTGAATGTTAAGGAAGTAGGGTTTGAATGTTAAGGAAGTAGGTTTGAATGTTAAGGAAGTAGGGTTTGAATGTTAAGGAAGTAGGGTTTGAATGTTAAGGATGTTAAGGAAGTAGGGTTTGAATGTTAAGGAAGTAGGGTTTGAATGTTAAGGAAGTAGAGTTGAATGTTAAGGAAGTAGGGTTTGAATGTTAAGGAAGTAGAGTTGAATGTTAAGGAAGTAGGGTTTGAATGTTAAGGAAGTAGAGTTGAATGTTAAGGAAGTAGGTTTGAATGTTAAGGAAGTAGAGTTGCATATTAAGGAAGTAGAGTTGAATGTTAAGGAAGTAGGGTTTGAATGTTAAGGAAGTAGAGTTGAATATTAAGGAAGTAGGGTTTGAATGTTAAGGAAGTAGGTTTGAATGCTATGGGATTAGATTTGAATGCTAAGGAAGTATGATTGAATGTTAAGGATTAAGGAAGTCGAGTTTAATGTTAAGCATGTAGTTTTGAATCTTAAGGAACTAGTGTTGAATGTTAAGGAAGTAGGGTTGAATGGTTCTTCTTACCTTCTTCCTGAATTACAGAATTCCTCTGAAGCTCCTCCCACGGTTTCCAGAGCAACTTCTCATTGGATGATGATTCTTCTGGCCACGCCCCTGACCCCTCCTCCCTCTCTCGACAACATGGCAGCTCAGCCTGGAACCCTCGACCCACGTTGATACACCTGAGAGAATTAATCAATGAATGAACAAAAGAACAAACGAACGAGCAATAGAAGAACACACTCGAATGCATTACTCTGTCCATCCATACTCACGGAAGTAAAAAATATCCCTTCTCCTCTTTAGTCATCCTTCCCATCCCTCGTTCCCCAGCTGAAGGTGGGATGAGGGAGGAGAGGAGCCCCGTTCCCCTGCGTTGGGGATTCAGCATAGGTCGAGGGATGTAGTGGAGCCCTCTCCCAATCCGCTCCACTCCCCTCTGCCCTCCTCCTCTACGAGACTGGAGCGGACTAAGGAAGGGAATACCTCTAAACACCACTAGGGGTGCTGCTCCATGCTGTGGCAGTCCACTGGGGGGCTGGGATGGAAGAGAGGATAGGTGAAGGGGTGAGGCAGAGACGACGTTTGATTGTACCGGAGTTTGAAAACTATAGTGACCTGTGAGCAGAAGAGAGGGAGGGGGACAGAAGCAACATAATAAATGTGAGGAAGCTAAAGAAGGAGACTGAATAGAACATGTTTGATTTTGGATTACAAGAACACACAGCAACATACCTGTATTCTTCTCATTGTCCTGGTGAACATGTCTCTGAGTGAACACTGCCTCCTGGCAGTAGACATGGCCAGCGCTTGAGGGGTTGCCGTCGACGACACCCACGTCACCTGACTGCTGCAGCCAATGACAAGGTGGGAGCTTCCACATGACGGTGGAGGGTGGGTAGTGTGGAGGCGGCTGGTGAGAGGAGGGTAAAACTGGACTGTTCCACTACAATCCTCCCCTGGGGTCTGGGTTAGTTCAACTGTCCGAGAGAAGGGGTCGTGGTGAGTTTGGGAGTGGGGAGAGGGGAGGGAGGAGGGCTAAGGAGCAGGGGGTAGGGGTGAGGATGAGGAGGGAGAGTGGAAGAGTCTGTGAGTGAATTGTAAGCACTCGCTTTGATCCATCCTGTGCTTCCTCCTCCCGCTTCGAATCCCAAACTCCACTTCCGGAATTCCCATTCGGAATTCTGTTGCCGGCGACGTTGCGTCTGACGAAGAACGCCTCTGAAAAGGAGTCCAGTTTTTGCCGGTACACCCCAACGCCACCACCGCTAGGGCCACTTGCTGCCTGGGAATAGGAGTACAGAGATGCCCAATCCTTGGGGTACCCCCACCCTTCTCACTGCTTTCCCAAGCCACAGAACACTGATCTGTGGGAGAGGACTCACCCAAAACCCAGGCTTGAACTGGGCCTCTGGAGGATCCAGGTTGGACCTTTTATCCCCAAAATCATCACGGTCTCCTCCGAAATCGTCAACCCTTCTCAAACTATCCCTCTTTCCTTTATCGTCAAAGATATCGCTACCATTATAGAGATGATCAAGTCTGTTGTTTTCACCATCATGGCTACCGGTAGTGGTGTCTCTATAACCACTGTTGGCATCTCGCCTCTCTTCACACACATAATCTCTGCTGTAGAACACGTCATCCCTCTTCGACAGACTTCATCCATTCTGTAAAAGACCTTATCCCTAGTGTTAGACCCTCGTCCGTTTTCTCCTCACACCCATAATCTCTACTGTTGCTGTAGAAAACATCATCCCTACTGCTGTTACGGCCTTCATCCGTTCTGTAAAAGACATCATCCTTTATAAGGCCCTCATCTATTCTGTGGTAAATATCAACACCACTACCGCTGGCGCTGCTGTCATCCCCATCACAGCCCTCATCCCCTCTGGCTAGCATAGGCAAGGCTCTGACTTTCAAAATGGCTGCCGAAATCATCCCCTTGACCTACAACATCATCCGCAGCCCCCTATTACTGTAGCTAGCTTTCCGCGCTACAAAACAACCATCTCTACCATCAACATCACTACAGTTATCACCTCTGCTATGTCCATGAATGTCTACATAACCTCCTCTTCCACCCCCCCCACCGCTGTAGCTGTCTCTGCTCCCCCCCCATAATAGGGGCTTGAATCGGGTAGAGGGTCCTGGGTGCTGCCTCTATTCCAATTCCCCCATATTGCTCCAGGGGAATCTGGAGCTCCAGAGGGTGGTGGCAAGATGTCTGGTCCAGACTGGGGCTCCCGATACTGGGGTGGAAGTGGTGGGAGAGGTGGGTGTGATGCTGGAAGCATGGGTCCTGGTAAGGCTGGGGAGTTGGAGGTTGGAGGGGTGTTCTCTCAGCCATGGGGTAGTCTCTGGTCTCTCTGGGTGTGTTCTGTGCTGGGATAGAGGGACCTCTAGTGGTAAATCTGTTGCCCTGCTGTAGAAAATTACCTGGAGAACCTTCGCTATTGAGAAAAAAAGTGTGACTCAAGTCGTTAAAACTTAGTGGCAAACAACTCTCACACACTGAAACTGGCCTTTAGATTATATCTGTTCAATGCACAAGTCTCTCTCTCTCTCCATCTCTCTCTCTCCGTCTCTCTCTCTCTCTAAGTCTCTCTCTCTCTCCGTGTCTCTCTC
>NC_088403.1:66636368-66683156 GCF_034236695.1 Oncorhynchus nerka
CATTGAACAGATATAATCTAAAGGCCAGTTTCAGTGTGTGAGAGTTGTTTGCCACTAAGTTTTAACGACTTGAGTCACACTTTTTTTCTCAATAGCGAAGGTTCTCCAGGTAATTTTCTACAGCAGGGCAACAGATTTACCACTAGAGGTCCCTCTATCCCAGCACAGAACACACCCAGAGAGACCAGAGACTACCCCATGGCTGAGAGAACACCCCTCCAACCTCCAACTCCCCAGCCTTACCAGGACCCATGCTTCCAGCATCACACCCACCTCTCCCACCACTTCCACCCCAGTATCGGGAGCCCCAGTCTGGACCAGACATCTTGCCACCACCCTCTGGAGCTCCAGATTCCCCTGGAGCAATATGGGGGAATTGGAATAGAGGCAGCACCCAGGACCCCTCTACCCGATTCAAGCCCCTATTATGGGGGGAGCAGAGACAGCTACAGCGGTGGGGGGGGTGGAAGAGGAGGTTATGTAGACATTCATGGACATAGCAGAGGTGATAACTGTAGTGATGTTGATGGTAGAGATGGTTGTTTTGTAGCGCGGAAAGCTAGCTACAGTAATAGGGGGGTTGCGGATGATGTTGTAGGTCAAGGGGATGATTTCGGCAGCCATTTTGAAAGTCAGAGCCTTGCCTATGCTAGCCAGAGGGATGAGGGCTGTGATGGGGATGACAGCAGCGCCAGCGGTAGTGGTGTTGATATTTACCACAGAATAGATGAGGGCCTTATAAAGGATGATGTCTTTTACAGAACGGATGAAGGCCGTAACAGCAGTAGGGATGATGTTTTCTACAGCAACAGTAGAGATTATGGGTGTGAGGAGAAAACGGACGAGGGGTCTAACACTAGGGATAAGGTCTTTTACAGAATGGATGAAGTCTGTCGTAAGAGGGATGACGTGTTCTACAGCAGAGATTATGTGTGTGAAGAGAGGCGAGATGCCAACAGTGGTTATAGAGACACCACTACCGGTAGCCATGATGGTGAAAACAACAGACTTGATCATCTCTATAATGGTAGCGATATCTTTGACGATAAAGGAAAGAGGGATAGTTTGAGAAGGGTTGACGATTTCGGAGGAGACCGTGATGATTTTGGGGATAAAAGGTCCAACCTGGATCCTCCAGAGGCCCAGTTCAAGCCTGGGTTTTGGGTGAGTCCCTCTCCCACAGATCAGTGTTCTGTGGCTTGGGAAAGCAGTGAGAAGGGTGGGGGGTACCCCAAGGATTGGGCATCTCTGTACTCCTATTCCCAGGCAGCAAGTGGCCCTAGCGGTGGTGGCGTTGGGGTGTACCGGCAAAAACTGGACTCCTTTTCAGAGGCGTTCTTCGTCAGACGCAACGTCGCCGGCAACAGAATTCCGAATGGGAATTCCGGAAGTGGAGTTTTGGGATTCGAAGCGGGAGGAGGAAGCACAGGATGGATCAAAGCGAGTGCTTACAATTCACTCACAGACTCTTCCACTCTCCCTCCTCATCCTCACCCCTACCCCCTGCTCCTTAGCCCTCCTCCCTCCCCTCTCCCCACTCCCAAACTCACCACGACCCCTTCTCTCGGGACAGTTGAACTAACCCAGACCCCAGGGGAGGATTGTAGTGGAACAGTCCAGTTTTACCCCTCCTCTCACCAGCCGCTCCACACTACCCACCCCTCCACCGTCATGTGGAAGCTCCCACCTTGTCATTGGCTGCAGCAGTCAGGTGACGTGGGTGTCGTCGACGGCAACCCCTCAAGCGCTGGCCATGTCTACTGCCAGGAGGCAGTGTTCACTCAGAGACATGTTCACCAGGACAATGAGAAGAATACAGGTATGTTGCTGTGTGTTCTTGTAATCCAAAATCAAACATGTTCTATTCAGTCTCCTTCTTTAGCTTCCTCACATTTATTATGTTGCTTCTGCCCCCCCTCTCTTCTGCTCACAGGTCACTATAGTTTTCAAACTCCGGTACAATCAAACGTCGTCTCTGCCTCACCCCTTCACCTATCCTCTCTTCCATCCCAGCCCCCCAGTGGACTGCCACAGCATGGAGCAGCACCCCTAGTGGTGTTTAGAGGTATTCCCTTCCTTAGTCCGCTCCAGTCTCGTAGAGAGGAGGAGGGCAGAGGGAGTGGAGCGGATTGGGAGAGGGCTCCACTACATCCCTCGACCTATGCTGAATCCCCAACGCAGGGGAACGGGCTCCTCTCCTCCCTCATCCCACCTTCAGCTGGGGAACGAGGGATGGGAAGGATGACTAAAGAGGAGAAGGGATATTTTTACTTCCGTGAGTATGGATGGACAGAGTAATGCATTCGAGTGTGTTCTTCTATTGCTCGTTCGTTTGTTCTTTTGTTCATTCATTGATTAATTCTCTCAGGTGTATCAACGTGGGTCGAGGGTTCCAGGCTGAGCTGCCATGTTGTCGAGAGAGGGAGGAGGGGTCAGGGGCGTGGCCAGAAGAATCATCATCCAATGAGAAGTTGCTCTGGAAACCGTGGGAGGAGCTTCAGAGGAATTCTGTAATTCAGGAAGAAGGTAAGAAGAACCATTCAACCCTACTTCCTTAACATTCAACACTAGTTCCTTAAGATTCAAAACTACATGCTTAACATTAAACTCGACTTCCTTAATCCTTAACATTCAATCATACTTCCTTAGCATTCAAATCTAATCCCATAGCATTCAAACCTACTTCCTTAACATTCAAACCCTACTTCCTTAATATTCAACTCTACTTCCTTAACATTCAAACCCTACTTCCTTAACATTCAACTCTACTTCCTTAATATGCAACTCTACTTCCTTAACATTCAAAACTTCCTAACATTCAACTCTACTTCCTTAACATTCAAACCTACTTCCTTAACATTCAAACCTTAACTACTTCTTAACATTCAACACTTCCTTAACATTCAAACCCTACTTCCTTAACATTCAAACCCTACTTCCTTAACATCCTTAACATTCAAACCCTACTTCCTTAACATTCAAACCCTACTTCCTTAACATTCAAACCTACTTCCTTAACATTCAAACCCTACTTCCTTAACATTCAAACCCCACTTCCTTAACATTCAAACCCTACTTCCTTAACATTCAAACCCTACTTCCTTAATATTCAACTCTACTTCCTTAACATTCAATCATACTTCCTTAGCATTCAAACCTAATTCCATAACATTCATCTCTACTTCCATAACATTCAAACCTACTTCCTTAGCATTCAGTCCTACTTTCATAACATTCAAACCCACTTCCTTAACATTCAACGCTACTTAACATTCAACTCTACTTCCTTAACATTCAAAGGTACTTAACATTCAACTCTACTTAACATGTACCTGAAAGTCTTGGATAAGTGACATCAATATCGTCTATGTCAGTGGTATTCACCTCTACGAGGTCCATGGTCTATGTCAGGGGTATTCACCTCTACGAGGTCCATGGTCTATGTCAGGGGTATTCAACTCTACGAGGTCCATGGTCTATGTCAGGGGTATTCAACTCTACGAGGTCCATGGTCTATGTCAGGGGTATTCAACTCTACGAGGTCAATGGTCTATATCAGGGGTATTCAACTCTACGAGGTCCATGGTCTATGTCAGGGGTATTCAACTCTACGAGGTCCATGGTCTATGTCAGGGGTATTCAACTCTACGAGGTCCAAAGCCTGCTGGTTTTATCTTCTACCTGATAATGAATTGCACCTACATGGTGTCCCAGGTCTAAATCAGGCCCTGATTAGAGGGGAATCACCCACCTGGTGTCCCAGATCTGAATCAGTCCCTGATTAGAGGGGAATCGCCCACCTGGTGTCCCAGGTCAAAATCAGTCCCTGATTAGAAAGGGAACAATTACAAAACCAGTGGAACTGGCTTCCTGGTCCAGAGTTGAGTTTGATGGGTCTATGTTTTATACTGTATGAGTCTCAGGCTGATCCGAGATTAAAACCCTAATGTGGTATCTTTCATTCACACTTCTCTGATTCTTCCGCTCTCCCATTCTCAGTGGAGGCGGTGTTGTCGTTGTGTAATTCTAGCTGTCTACCAGGAGGGGGCAGCAACACAGAACTGGCTCTACACTGTCTCTACCTCTGTCATGGAGATGCACTGGTGAGGAGGGAGGGACCATTAATTAATTAATGAATTCAATCATTCATTCATTTATTTATTCACTCACTCACTCATTCTTTCTTTAATTTATCTATCATTTAGTTTATTTCGGTTCAAAGATCACCCATTTCCTCAGTTCCTCATTTCAATTTTACTGTACTTCATCTTTCTTTCTTTCTTTCTTTCTCTGTCATCCCTCTCTCCCAGGCCACGTTGGAGAGATTGTTCTTCTCGAACCCATCAACAGCAGTAGACTACCATTACGCTGGTAACCCTTGACCCCTTCATCCCTAACCTTTAACCTTTAACGTTTCATAAACATATCCCATGCCTTCTCTGAGGATTCCTCCGATGCTAAGTCAAATATAATGTGTGTAAGCTTACTGTCTGTCAGTTCACCTTTGAGTTGGTAAATGACTCTAGACAGGGAGTCACAGAAGTCACCTGTTTCATGACCTCCATGCTTTCAGTACTGTAGTATAGACCCACTATACTGTACTGTAGTATAGACCCACTATATAGCACTGTAGTATAGATCCACTATACTGTATTGTAGTATAGACCCACTATATAGCACTGTAGTATAGATCCACTATACTGTATTGTAGTATAGACCCACTATATAGTACTGTAGTATAGATCCACTATACTGTATTGTAGTATAGACCCACTATATAGCACTGTAGTATAGACCCACTATACTGTATTGTAGTATAGACCCACTATATAGCACTGTAGTATAGACCCACTATACTGTTTTGTAGTATAGACCCACTATATAGTACTGTAGTATAGATCCACTATATAGTACTGTAGTATAGATCCACTATACTGTACTGTAGTATAGACCCACTATATAGTACTGTAGTATAGACCCACTATATAGTACTGTAGTCTAGATCCACTATATACTGTACTGTAGTCTAGTCTCACTATATTGTACTGTAGTCTAGACCAACGGTATAGTACTGTATTCTAGACACACTATACAGTACTGTACTGTATTTTAGACCCACTATACAGTACTGTACTGTATTCTAGACCCACTATACAGTACTGTACTGTATTCTAGACCCACTATACAGTACTGTACTGTATTCTAGACCCACTATACAGTACTGTATGCAGTATAGACCAACTACAATGTACTGTAGTCTAGACCAACTGTATAGTACTGTAGTATAGACCCACTATATTGTGCTGTAGTATAGACCCACTATACTGTACAGTACTGTAGTCTTGGCCCACTATACATTACTGTAGTATAGACCTACTATATAGTACTGTACTGTGTTCTAGACCCACTATACAGTACTGTACTGCAGTATAGATCATCTTCGTCTCAGTAACAGAACAAACCGTTGTCAGTTCTTCTTTGTCTCAGTAACAGAACACACCGTTCATCTTCGTCTCAGTAACAGAACACACCGTTGTCAGTTCATCTTCGTCTCAGTAACAGAACACACCGTTCATCTTCGTCTCAGTAACAGAACACACCGTTCATCTTCGTCTCAGTAACAGAACACACCGTTGTCAGTTCATCTTCGTCTCAGTAACAGAACAAACCGTTCATCTTCGTCTCAGTAACAGAACAAACCGTTAATCTTCGTCTCAGTAACAGAACAGAACGTTCATCTTCGTCTCAGTAACAGAACACACCGTTGTCAGTTCATCTTCGTCTCAGTAACAGAACAAACCGTTGTCAGTTCATCTTCGTCTCAGTAACAGAACACACCGTTGTCAGTTCATCTTCGTCTCAGTAACAGAACACACCGTTGTCAGTTCATCTTCGTCTCAGTAACAGAACACACCGTTGCCCGTTCATCTTCGTCTCAGTAACAGAACAAACCGTTGTCAGTTCATCTTCGTCTCAGTAACAGAACACACCGTTGTCAGTTCATCTTCGTCTCAGTAACAGAACAAACCGTTCATCTTCGTCTCAGTAACAGAACACACCGTTGCCCGTTCATCTTCGTCTCAGTAACAGAACACACCGTTGTCAGTTCATCTTCGTCTCAGTAACAGAACAAACCGTTGCCCGTTCATCTTCGTCTCAGTAACAGAACACACCGTTGTCAGTTCATCTTCGTCTCAGTAACAGAACACACCGTTGTCAGTTCATCTTCGTCTTAGTAACAGAACACACCGTTCATCTTCGTCTCAGTAACAGAACACACCGTTGTCAGTTCATCTTCGTCTCAGTAACAGAACAAACCGTTCATCTTCGTCTCAGTAACAGAACAAACCGTTCATCTTCGTCTCAGTAACAGAACACACCGTTCATCTTCGTCTCAGTAACAGAACACACCGTCTCAGTCACCGTTGTTCATCTTCGTCTCAGTAACAGAACACACGTTGTCAGTTCATCTTAGTCTCAGTAACAGAAAACGTTCATCTTCGTCTCAGTAACAGAACACACCGTTCATCTTCGTCTCAGTAACAGTTCATCTTCGTCTCAGTAACAGAACACACCGCAGAACGCACATTCCATCTTCGTTGTCAGTTCATCTTCGTCTCAGTTCATCTTCGTCTCAGTAACAGAACACACCGTTGTCAGTTCATCTTCATCTCAGTAACAGAACACACTCAGTAACAGAACACACCGTTGTCAGTTCATCTTCGTCTCAGTAACAGAACAAACCGTTCATCTTCGTCTCAGTAACAGAACAAACCGTTCATCTTCGTCTCAGTAACAGAACACACCGTTCATCTTCGTCTCAGTAACAGAACACACCGTTGTCAGTTCATCTTCGTCTCAGTAACAGAACAAACCGTTGTCAGTTCATCTTCGTCTCAGTAACAGAACACACCGTTGTCAGTTCATCTTCGTCTCAGTAACAGAACACACCGTTCATCTTCGTCTCAGTAACAGAACACACCGTTGTCAGTTCATCGTTCATCTTCGTCTCAGTAACAGAACACACCGTTGTCAGTTCATCTTCGTCTCAGTAACAGAACACACCGTTGACCGTTCATCTTCGTCTCAGTAACAGAACACACCGTTGTCAGTTCATCTTCGTCTCAGTAACAGAACACACCGTTGCCCGTTCATCTTCGTCTCAGTAACAGAACACACCGTTGCCCGTTCATCTTCGTCTCAGTAACAGAACACACCGTTGCCCGTTCATCTTTGTCTCAGTAACAGAACACACCGTTGTCAGTTCATCTTCGTCTCAGTAACAGAACACACCGTTGACCGTTCATCTTCGTCTCAGTAACAGAACACACCGTTGTCAGTTCATCTTCGTCTCAGTAACAGAACACACCGTTGCCCGTTCATCTTCGTCTCAGTAACAGAACACAACGTTGTCAGTTCATCTTCGTCTCAGTAACAGAACAAACCGTTGTCAGTTCATCTTCGTCTCAGTAACAGAACACACCGTTGTCAGTTCATCTTCGTCTCAGTAACAGAACACACCGTTCATCTTCGTCTCAGTAACAGAACACACCGTTGCCCGTTCATCTTCGTCTCAGTAACAGAACACACCGTTGTCAGTTCATCTTCGTCTCAGTAACAGAACACACCGTTGACCGTTCATCTTCGTCTCAGTAACAGAACACACCGTTGTCAGTTCATCTTCGTCTCAGTAACAGAACACACCGTTGCCCGTTCATCTTCGTCTCAGTAACAGAACACACCGTTGCCCGTTCATCTTCGTCTCAGTAACAGAACACACCGTTGCCCGTTCATCTTCGTCTCAGTAACAGAACACACCGTTGTCAGTTCATCTTCGTCTCAGTAACAGAACAAACCGTTCATCTTCGTCTCAGTAACAGAACAAACCGTTCATCTTAGTCTCAGTAACAGAACACACCGTTGCCCGTTCATCTTCGTCTCAGTAACAGAACACACCGTTGTCAGTTCATCTTCGTCTCAGTAACAGAACACACCGTTGCCCGTTCATCTTCGTCTCAGTAACAGAACACACCGTTGTCAGTTCATCTTCGTCTCAGTAACAGAACACACCGTTGTCAGTTCATCTTCGTCTCAGTAACAGAACACACCGTTGCCCGTTCATCTTCGTCTCAGTAACAGAACACACCGTTGTCAGTTCATCTTCGTCTCAGTAACAGAACACACCGTTGTCAGTTCATCTTCGTCTCAGTAACAGAACACACCGTTCATCTTCGTCTCAGTAACAGAACAAACCGTTGTCAGTTCATCTTCGTCTCAGTAACAGAACACACCGTTCATCTTTGTCTCAGTAACAGAACACACCGTTGTCAGTTCATCTTCGTCTCAGTAACAGAACAAACCGTTCATCTTCGTCTCAGTAACAGAACACACCGTTCATCTTCGTCTCAGTAACAGAACAAACCGTTCATCTTCGTCTCAGTAACAGAACACACCGTTGCCCGTTCATCTTCGTCTCAGTAACAGAACACACCGTTGTCAGTTCATCTTCGTCTCAGTAACAGAACAAACCGTTGCCCGTTCATCTTCGTCTCAGTAACAGAACACACCGTTGTCAGTTCATCTTCGTCTCAGTAACAGAACACACCGTTCATCTTCGTCTCAGTAACAGAACACACCGTTGTCAGTTCATCTTCGTCTCAGTAACAGAACACACCGTTGACCGTTCATCTTCGTCTCAGTAACAGAACACACCGTTGTCAGTTCATCTTCGTCTCAGTAACAGAACACAAACCGTTCATCTTCGTCTCAGTAACAGAACACACCGTTGTCAGTTCATCTTCGTCTCAGTAACAGAACACACCGTTGACCGTTCATCTTCGTCTCAGTAACAGAACACACCGTTGTCAGTTCATCTTCGTCTCAGTAACAGAACACACCGTTGCCCGTTCATCTTAGTCTCAGTAACAGAACACACCGTTGCCCGTTCATCTTCGTCTCAGTAACAGAACACACCGTTGTCAGTTCATCTTCGTCTCAGTAACAGAACACACCGTTGCCCGTTCATCTTCGTCTCAGTAACAGAACACACCGTTGCCCGTTCATCTTCGTCTCAGTAACAGAACACACCGTTGTCAGTTCATCTTCGTCTCAGTAACAGAACACACCGTTGTCAGTTCATCTTCGTCTCAGTAACAGAACAAACTGTTCATCTTCGTCTCAGTAACAGAACAAACCGTTCATCTTCGTCTCAGTAACAGAACACACCGTTCATCTTCGTCTCAGTAACAGAACACACCGTTGTCAGTTCATCTTCGTCTCAGTAACAGAACAAACCGTTGTCAGTTCATCTTCGTCTCAGTAACAGAACACACCGTTGTCAGTTCATCTTCGTCTCAGTAACAGAACACACCGTTCATCTCAGTAACAGAACACACCGTTCATCTTCGTCTCAGTAACAGAACAAACCGTTCATCTTCGTCTCAGTAACAGAACACACCGTTGCCCGTTCATCTTCGTCTCAGTAACAGAACACACCGTTGTCAGTTCATCTTCGTCTCAGTAACAGAACACACCGTTCATCTTCGTCTCAGTAACAGAACACACCGTTCATCTTCGTCTCAGTAACAGAACAAACCGTTCATCTTCGTCTCAGTAACAGAACACACCGTTGTCAGTTCATCTTCGTCTCAGTAACAGAACACACCGTTGACCGTTCATCGTCTCAGTAACAGAACACACCGTTGTCAGTTCATCTTCGTCTCAGTAACAGAACACACCGTTGCCCGTTCATCTTCGTCTCAGTAACAGAACACACCGTTGTCAGTTCATCTTCGTCTCAGTAACAGAACACACCGTTGACCGTTCATCTTCGTCTCAGTAACAGAACACACCGTTGTCAGTTCATCTTCGTCTCAGTAACAGAACACACCGTTGCCCGTTCATCTTAGTCTCAGTAACAGAACACACCGTTGCCCGTTCATCTTCGTCTCAGTAACAGAACACACCGTTGTCAGTTCATCTTCGTCTCAGTAACAGAACACACCGTTGCCCGTTCATCTTCGTCTCAGTAACAGAACACACCGTTGTCAGTTCATCTTCGTCTCAGTAACAGAACACACCGTTGCCCGTTCATCTTCGTCTCAGTAACAGAACACACCATTGCCCGTTCATCTTCGTCTCAGTAACAGAACACACCGTTGTCAGTTCATCTTCGTCTCAGTAACAGAACACACCGTTGTCAGTTCATCTTCGTCTCAGTAACAGAACAAACCGTTGTCCGTTCATCTTCGTCTCAGTAACAGAACACACCGTTGTCAGTTCATCTTCGTCTCAGTAACAGAACAAACCTGCTATTCCCTGTAAACTTCTTCTATCTATTCTCTACTTAGACTAGGAGTGCTGTTTTGTACAGGGTGTATTAGGCTATTCGTAGACTGCAAGGTGCAGTGTGTGTGTGTGTGTGTGTCAGTCAGTCAGTCAGTCAGTCAGTCAGTCAGTCAGTCAGTCAGAGCAGGTTCCACGCGACCTAACCCCAACCCACAACAACCACACAAACCACCCTGCTATTAATACTGTTATTAGAGAGAAACCTTTGTTCTTTTCAAAAGTCTCTCTCTCTCTCTGTCTCTCTCCCCCTCTGTCTCTCTCTCTCTCTCCCCCTCTGTCTCTCTCTCTCTCTCCCTCTGTCTCTCTCTCTCTCTGTCTCTCTCTCTCTCTCTCTCTCTGTCTCTCTCTGTCTCTCTCTCTCTCTCCCCTCTCTCTCTCTGTCTCTCTCTGTCTCTCTCTCTCTCTCTCCCCCTCTCTCTCTCTGTCTCTGTCTCTCTCTCTCTCTCTCTCTCTGTCTCTCTCTCTCTGTCTCTCTCTCTCTCTCTCTCTCTCTCTCTCTCTCTCTCTCTCTCTCTCTCTCTCTCTCTCTCTCTCTTTATCTCTCTCTCTCTCTCTTTATCTCTCTCTCTCTCTGTATCTCTCTCTCTCTCTGTCTCTCTCTCTCTCTCTCTCTCCCCTTCTCTCTCTTTCTCTCTCTCTCCCCTTCTTTCTCTCTGTCTCTCTCTCTCTCTGTCTCTCTCTCTCTCTCTCCGTTTCCATCTCTCTCTCTCTCTACTATAGGTAGTGATGTGTGGCAGCAGACTGAGAAGTCTCTGTTCAGTAAAGCGTTGACGACCCACGGCAAAGACTTCTCTCTCATCCAACAAATGGTTTACGTTCAACTTTCATATCATTCCGTACTGATTCCTCATCTGCTGTATGTACCAAGGAATTTATGTTAACCAACCTACTCACCCCTGTGTGTGTGTGTTGCAGGTGCAGACTAAGTGTGTGTCTCAGTGTGTGGAGTTCTACTATCTCTCCAGGAAACTTCCTGACAAACAGAGAAAACAGAGGGAGCAGGAACGAGGGACGGAGGAACAGACGAGTGTAAGGAAGAGAGCCTGTTATGAGACTCCCTCCCTCCCTCCCTCCCTCCCTCCCTCCCTCCCTCCCTCCCTCCCTCCCTCCCTCCCTCCCTCCCTCCCTCCCTCCCTCCCTCCCTCCCTCCCTCCCTCATGCCCTCCTCTCCCCCTTTCTCCCTCATGTCCTCCTCTCCCCCTTTCTCCCTCATGTCCTCCCCTCCCTTTCTCTCTCATGCCCTCCTCTCTCCCTTTCTCTCTCATGTCCTCCTCTCTCCCTTTCTCTCTCATGCCCTCCTCTCTCCCTTTCTCTCTCATGCCCTCCTCTCTCCCTTTCCCTCTCATGCCCTCCCTCTCCCTTTCCCTCTCATGCCCTCCTCTTTCCCTTTCTCTCTCATGTCCCTCCCCTCCCTCCCTCCCTCCCTCCCTCCCTCCCTCCCTCCCTCCCTCCCTCCCTCCCTCCCTCCCTCCCTCCCTCCCTCCCTCCCTCCCTCCCTCCCTCCTCCTCCCTCCCTCCCTCATTCCCTCCCTGCCCTCCTCATTCCCTCCTCCCTCCCTCCCTCATGTCCTCCTCTTTCCCTTTCTCCCTCATGTCCTCCTCTCTCCCTTTCTCTCTCATGCCCTCCTATCTCCCTTTCTCTCTCATGCCCTCCCTCTCCCTTTCTCCCTCATGTTCTCCTCCCTCCCTCCCTCCCTCATGCCCTCCCTCCCTCCCTCCCTCATGCCCTCCTCCCTCCCTCCCTCCCCTCATGCCCTCCCTCTCCCTTTCCCTCTCATGCCCTCCTTTCCTCCCTCCCTCCCTCCCTCCTCCCTCCCTCCCTCCCTCCCTCCCTCCCTCCCTCCCTCCCTCCCTCCCTCCCTCCCTCCCTCCCTCCCTCCCCTCATGTCCTCCTCTTTCCCTTTCTCTCTCATGTCCTCCTCTTTCCCTTTCTCTCTCATGTCCTCTCTCCCTTTCTCTCTCATGCCCTCCTCTCTCTCTTTCTCTCTCATGCCCTCCTCTTTCCCTTTCTCTCTCATGCCCTCCTCTTTCCCTTTCTCTCTCATGCCCTCCTCTCTGTCTTGTTCTATTTGTCCTTCTGTTCATCCATCTCTTTCTCTCTGCTGTTAACACTTACCTGTGATGCCTTTTGGTCTGTGTTGAAATAATTAGGAACAGCTGACAAATCTTTAGTCATCTCTGATTTGCTGAGTCGTGGTCTAATTCACTAGATCATCTCCTGATTTGCTGAGTCGTGTTCTATTGAGGCTCACGGTCAGAATGTCTCCTTCTGGAGAGAAAATAGAGATTCTATGGTACTCAGATGTCCTTTTACAGGTGGTGTCCCTCCCTAAACCGATGGAACAGGTGGTACCAGCCCCGTCATTGGCTACCAGCTTCCCCTGTAAGCAGTGTGGAAAGTGAGTTTGCCCAACCCGATGATTGAACTATCTATACACCCTGCCTAAGTTTTAATATCGATCTTGGGGAAGATATTGTAATTTAAAGATAATCTTCATCTCTTTCTTGCCCTCCCTCTAGGATGTTCTATAAGATAAAGAGTCGTAACGCCCATATGAAGATCCATAGGCAGCAGCAGGATGACTGGAGACACCCCCCAGGCCTCGTCATCAACCTAGCCCAGAACGTCACCCCCAACCTGGGAACCAATCTACCCCAGCTCCAGGCTTCAGGTCGGGCCTACCTCCCAGGTCCCATCAACAACAACAACAGCAACCACCACACCGGTGGCGCTCACACCACCATCATCATCAACAACCACACCAACAACAACATCAGTGATCCAAACATTCCGAACACCAATACCATGACCAATAGCAACAGTGTCAGTGTCATCGACTCCACCCCTAATCAGAGAGGACACGCCCCCCTCCTCTCTGTCCAGCAATCGTGGGACTTGTTTCAGTTGAACTCTAATCCTGCTGCAGGGTTCTACTATGACCCAGAAGTGAAAGGAGCCCTGGGGGTCACGGTGGGAGGGGTGAAAGGTCAAGTCCTCTGGCAGTAGAGTTCTAGAATCAGAATGAATAGAACTGACATGTATAGGACTACATTCACATTTTGCACCATGAAAAGCATTTAAAATATATAAATATAGTGAGAAATCTGTAAATTGTTTAATACCTATTTAAATGTTTTGAATTTAAATTTTTATTAAAATTGATTTTTGTATCTCTCTTGATCCACCTTTTACTTTCCCGCTCAGAAACAGACAAAAACAGACATCCATCTAGCCAACCAATCAACCAACCAACCAACCAACCAACCAACCAACCAACCCGTTCTCCATCCTGTACCTAAATGGGAACATATAGACATACAGTACCAGTCGATAGTTTGGACACACCGACTCATTCAAGGGTTTCTGTTTATTTTTTTTTACTATTTTCTACATTGTAGAATAATAGTGAAGACATCACACCTATGAAATAACACATATGGAATCATGTACTAACCAAAAAAAAAACGTTGCCTTGATGACAGCTTTGCACACACTTGTCATTCTCTCAACTAGCTTCATGAGGTAGTCACCTGGAATGCATTTCAAAGAACAGGTGTGACTTGTCAAAAGTAAATGTGCGGAATTTCTTTCCTTCTTAATGTGTTTGAGCCAATCAGTTGTAGTGTGACAAGGTAGGGGTGGTATACAGAAGATAGCCCTACTTGGTACAAGACCAAGTCCATATTATGGCAAGAACAGCTCAAATAAGCAAAGAGAAACGACTGTCCAACACTGTAAGACATGAAGGTCAGTCAATCCGGAGAATTTAAAGTTCTTAGAAAGTTTCTTCAAGTGCTGTCGCAAAAACAGTCAAGCGCTATGATGAAACTGTTTCTCATGAGGACCGCCACAGGGAAGGAAGACCCAGAGTCACCTCTGCTGCAGAGGATAAGTTCATTAGAGTTACCAGCCTCAGATTGGACAGGAAGACCCAGAATTACCTCTGCTGCAGAGGATAAGTTCATTAGCGTTACCAGCCTCAGATTGCAGCCCAAATAAATGCTTCAGAGAGTTCAAGCAACAGACACATCTCAACATCTACTGTTCAGAGGAGACTGTGTGAATCATGTCTTCATGGTCAAATTGCTGCAAAGAAACCACTACTAAAGGACACCAATAAGAAGAGACTTGTTTGAGCCAAGAAACACGAGCAATGGACATTAGACCAGTGGAAATCTGCCCTTTGGTCTGATGAGTCCAAATGTTTTTGGTTCCAAGCGCAGTGTCTTTGTGAGATGCAGAGTAGGTGAATGGATGATCTCCGGATGTGTGGTTCCCACCGTGAAGCATGGAGGAGGAGGTGTGTGGGTGCTTTGCTGGTGACAGATTTATTTACAATTCAAGGCAAACTTAACCAGCATGGCTACCATAGCATTCTGCAGCGATACGCCATCCCATTTGGTTTGAGGTTAGTGGGAATATAAATTGTTTTTCAACAGAACAATGACCCAACACACCTCCAGGCTGTGTAAGGGCTTTATGACCAAGAATGAGAGTGATGGAGTGCTCCATCAGATGACCTGGCCTCCACAATCCCCTGACCTCAACCCACTTGAGATGGCTTGGGATGAGTTGGACCGCAGACGGAAGGAAAAGCAGCCAACAAGTGCTCAGCATGTGTGAGAACTCCTTCAAGACTGTTGGAAAAGCATTCCAGGTGAAGCTGGTTGAGAGAATGCCAGGAGTGTGTAAAGCTGTCATGAAGGCAAAGAGTGGCTATTTGAAGAATCTCAAGTATAAAATATATTTTTAAATTTAACACTTTTTTTGGTTACTACATGAATCCATATATGCTGTTTCGTAGTTGTCATGTCTTCACTATAATGGAGAGAAATAAATAAAAACCTTTGAATGAGTAGGTGTGTTCAACCATTTGACTGGTACTGTGTACGGTCTGAGTGCACTCCACAGCAGTGTTCTCTTAATAAAGTTGTTGGTAACGGGCTAGTAAATGTCAAACTGAGAGATGGAAGGGAGGAGAGAGAGACAAGGCCAGATGTTGCTGTGTCAAACTGAGATGTAAGGTAGGAGAGCGAGACAAGGCCAGATGTTGCTGTGTCAAACTGAGAGATGGAAGGGAGGAGAGAGAGACCAGGCCAGATGTTGCTGTGTCAAACTGAGAGATGTAAGAGAGGAGAGAGAGACCAGGCCAGATGTTGCTGTGTCAAACTGAGATGTAAGGTAGGAGAGCGAGACAAGGCCAGATGTTGTGGTGTCAAACTGAGAGATGTAAGAGAGGAGAGAGAGACCAGGCCAGATGTTGCTGTGTCAAACAGAGAGATGTAAGGGAGGAGAGAGACCAGGCCAGATGTTGCTGTGTCAAACTGAGATGTAAGAGAGGAGAGAGAGAGACCAGGCCAGATGTTGCTGTGTCAAACAGAGATGTAAGAGAGGAGAGAGACAAGGCCAGATGTTGCTGTGTCAAACAGAGATGTAAGAGAGGAGAGAGACAAGGCCAGATGTTGCTGTGTCAAACTGAGAGATGGAAGGGAGGAGAGAGAGACCAGGCCAGATGTTGCTGTGTCAAACTGAGAGATGTAAGAGAGGAGAGAGAGACCAGGCCAGATGTTGCTGTGTCAAACTGAGATGTAAGGTAGGAGAGCGAGACAAGGCCAGATGTTGTGGTGTCAAACTGAGAGATGTAAGAGAGGAGAGAGAGACCAGGCCAGATGTTGCTGTGTCAAACAGAGAGATGTAAGGGAGGAGAGAGACCAGGCCAGATGTTGCTGTGTCAAACTGAGATGTAAGAGAGGAGAGAGAGAGACCAGGCCAGATGTTGCTGTGTCAAACAGAGATGTAAGAGAGGAGAGAGACAAGGCCAGATGTTGCTGTGTCAAACTGAGAGATGGAAGGGAGGAGAGAGAGACCAGGCCAGATGTTGCTGTGTCAAACTGAGATGTAAGGGAGGAGAGAGACAAGGCCAGATGTTGCTGTGTCAAACAGAGAGATGTAAGGGAGGAGAGAGAGACAAGGCCAGATGTTGCTGTGTCAAACAGAGAGATGTAAGGGAGGAGAGAGAGACAAGGCCAGATGTTGCTGTGTCAAACAGAGAGATGGAAGGGAGGAGAGAGAGACAAGGCCAGATGTTGCTGTGTCAAACAGAGATGTAAGGGAGGAGAGAGAGACAAGGCCAGATGTTGCTGTGTCAAACTGAGAGATGTAAGGGAGGAGAGAGAGACAAGGCCAGATGTTGCTGTGTCAAACAGAGAGATGTAAGGGAGGAGAGAGAGACAAGGCCAGATGTTGCTGTGTCAAACTGAGAGATGGAAGGGAGGAGAGAGAGACCAGGCCAGATGTTGCTGTGTCAAACTGAGAGATGTAAGGTAGGAGAGAGAGACCAGGCCAGATGTTGTGGTGTCAAACTGAGATGTAAGGGAGGAGAGAGAGAGAGACCAGGCCAGATGTTGCTGTGTCAAACAGAGATGTAAGGGAGGAGAGAGAGACAAGGCCAGATGTTGCTGTGTCAAACTGAGAGATGTAAGAGAGGAGAGAGACAAGGCCAGATGTTGCTGTGTCAAACTGAGATGTAAGGTAGGAGAGCGAGACAAGGCCAGATGTTGTGGTGTCAAACTGAGAGATGTAAGAGAGGAGAGAGAGACCAGGCCAGATGTTGCTGTGTCAAACAGAGAGATGTAAGGGAGGAGAGAGACCAGGCCAGATGTTGCTGTGTCAAACTGAGATGTAAGAGAGGAGAGAGAGAGACCAGGCCAGATGTTGCTGTGTCAAACAGAGATGTAAGAGAGGAGAGAGACAAGGCCAGATGTTGCTGTGTCAAACAGAGATGTAAGGGAGGAGAGAGAGACAAGGCCAGATGTTGCTGTGTCAAACAGAGATGTAAGGGAGGAGAGAGAGACAAGGCCAGATGTTGCTGTGTCAAACAGAGAGATGTAAGGGAGGAGAGAGAGACAAGGCCAGATGTTGCTGTGTCAAACTGAGAGATGTAAGGGAGGAGAGAGACCAGGCCAGATGTTGCTGTGTCAAACTGAGAGATGGAAGGGAGGAGAGAGAGACCAGGCCAGATGTTGCTGTGTCAAACTGAGAGATGTAAGGTAGGAGAGAGAGACCAGGCCAGATGTTGCTGTGTCAAACAGAGATGTAAGGGAGGAGAGAGAGACCAGGCCAGATGTTGCTGTGTCAAACAGAGATGTAAGGGAGGAGAGAGACCAGGCCAGATGTTGCTGTGTCAAACAGAGATGTAAGGGAGGAGAGAGAGACCAGGCCAGATGTTGCTGTGTCAAACAGAGATGTAAGGGAGGAGAGAGAGACCAGGCCAGATGTTGCTGTGTCAAACAGAGATGTAAGGGAGGAGAGAGACCAGGCCAGATATTGCTGTGTCAAACAGAGATGTAAGGGAGGAGAGAGACCAGGCCAGATGTTGCTGTGTCAAACAGAGATGTAAGGGAGGAGAGAGACCAGGCCAGATGTTGCTGTGTCAAACAGAGATGTAAGGGAGGAGAGAGAGACCAGGCCAGATGTTGCTGTGTCAAACAGAGATGGAAGGGAGGAGAGAGACCAGGCCAGATGTTGCTGTGTCAAACAGAGATGTAAGGGAGGAGAGAGACCAGGCCAGATGTTGCTGTGTCAAACTGAGAGATGGAAGGGAGGAGAGAGAGACAAGGCCAGATGTTTACTTATGTAAAAGTTAAGACGTTTTATCCAACTGGACCCAGTCCTCTCTCTCACAAACAGACACACAGGCACATGCATGCATGTGTCCTTACACACACACACACACACACACACACACACACACACACACACACACACACACACACACACACACACACACACACACACACACACACACACACAGACAGACAGACAGACAGATATTTATTTGACATTTACATTTGTACTTTTACTCTTTGTACATCATTACAACACCGTATATAGACATATGACATTTGAGTGTAATGTTTACTATTAATTGTTTTGTTTATTCCACTTTTCTTGATCTATTTCACTTGCCTTGGAAATGTAAACAGATGTTTCCCAATGCCAACACAGCTCTTTGAATTGAGGGAGATGGAGAGGGAGAGATGGAGACAGAGAGAGATGAAGACAGAGAGAGGGAGAGATGGAGACAGAGAGAGGGAGAGATGGAGAGAGAGACAGAGAGAGGGAGAGATGGAGACAGAGAGAGGGAGAGATGGAGAGAGAGAGGGAGAGAGAGACAGAGAGAGGGAGAGAGAGACAGAGAGAGGGAGAGATGGAGACAGAGAGAGGGAGAGATGGAGACAGAGAGAGGGAGACAGAGAGAGGGAGACAGAGAGAGGGAGAGATGGAGACAGAGAGAGGGAGAGAGGGAGAGGGAGAGAGGGAGACAGAGAGAGGGAGAGATGGAGACAGAGAGAGGGAGAGGGAGAGATGGAGACAGAGAGAGGGAGACAGAGAGAGGGAGAGAGGGAGACAGAGAGAGGGAGAGAGGGAGACAGAGAGAGGGAGAGATGGAGACAGAGAGAGGGAGAGATGGAGACAGAGAGAGGGAGAGAGAGAGGGAGAGAGAGGGAGAGATGGAGAGAGAGACAGAGAGAGGGAGAGATGGAGACAGAGAGAGGGAGAGATGGAGAGAGAGAGGGAGAGAGAGACAGAGAGAGGGAGAGAGAGACAGAGAGAGGGAGAGATGGAGACAGAGAGAGGGAGACAGAGAGAGGGAGACAGAGAGAGGGAGAGATGGAGACAGAGAGAGGGAGAGAGGGAGAGGGAGAGAGGGAGACAGAGAGAGGGAGAGATGGAGACAGAGAGAGGGGAGACAGAGAGAGGGAGAGATGGAGACAGAGAGAGGGAGACAGAGAGAGGAGAGAGGGAGACAGAGAGAGGGGAGAGAGGAGACAGAGAGAGGGAGACAGAGAGAGGGAGAGAGGGAGACAGAGAGAGGGAGAGAGGGAGACAGAGAGAGGGAGAGAGGGAGACAGAGAGAGGGAGAGAGGGAGACAGAGTGAGGGAGAGATGGAGACAGAGAGAGGGAGAGATGGAGACAGAGAGAGGGAGACAGAGAGAGGGAGAGAGGGAGACAGAGAGAGGGAGAGATGGAGACAGAGAGAGGGAGAGATGGAGACAGAGAGAGGGAGAGATGGAGAGAGAGACAGAGAGAGGGAGAGATGGAGACAGAGAGAGGGAGAGATGGAGAGAGAGAGGGAGAGAGAGACAGAGAGAGGGAGAGAGAGACAGAGAGAGGGAGAGATGGAGACAGAGAGAGGGAGAGATGGAGACAGAGAGAGGGAGACAGAGAGAGGGAGAGATGGAGACAGAGAGAGGGAGACAGAGAGAGGGAGAGATGGAGACAGAGAGAGGGAGACAGAGAGAGGGAGAGAGGGAGACAGAGAGAGGGAGAGATGGAGACAGAGAGAGGGAGACAGAGAGAGGGAGAGAGAGAGGGAGAGAGGGAGACAGAGAGAAGGAGAGAGGGAGACAGAGAGAGGGAGAGATGGAGACAGAGAGAGGGAGAGAGAGAGGGAGAGAGGGAGACAGAGAGAGGGAGACAGAGAGAGACAGGGAGACAGAGAGAGGGAGAGAGGGAGACAGAGAGAGGGAGAGAGGGAGACAGAGAGAGGGAGAGATGGAGACAGAGAGAGACAGAGAGAGGGAGAGAGGGAGACAGAGAGAGGGAGAGATGGAGACAGAGAGAGGGAGAGATGGAGACAGAGATGGAGACAGAGAGAGGGAGAGAGGGAGACAGAGAGAGGGAGACAGAGAGAGGGAGAGATGGAGACAGAGAGAGGGAGAGATGGAGACAGAGAGAGGGAGAGATGGAGACAGAGAGAGGGAGAGATGGAGACAGAGAGAGGGAGAGAGGGAGATGGAGAGAGGGAGACAGAGAGAGGGAGAGAGGGAGACGGAGAGAGGGAGACAGAGAGAGGGAGAGAGGGAGAGATGGAGACAGAGAGAGGGAGAGAGAGAGAGAGAGGGAGAGAGAGAGAGAGAGAGGGAGACAGAGGGAGACAGAGAGAGGGAGAGAGGGAGACAGAGAGAGGGAGAGAGGGAGACAGAGAGAGGGAGAGAGGGAGACAGAGAGAGGGAGAGAGGGAGAGAGGGAGACAGAGAGAGGGAGAGAGGGAGACAGAGAGAGGGAGACAGAGAGAGGGAGAGAGGGAGGGAGAGAGGGAGACAGAGAGAGGGAGAGAGGGAGACAGAGAGAGGGAGAGAGGGAGACAGAGAGAGGGGAGAGAGGGAGACAGAGAGAGGGAGAGAGGGAGAGAGGGAGAGAGGGAGACAGAGAGAGGGAGAGAGGGAGAGAGGGAGACAGAGAGAGGGAGAGAGGGAGACAGAGAGAGGGAGAGATGGAGAGAGAGGGAGAGATAAAGACAGAGAGAGGGAGAGAGGGAGAGAGGGAGACAGAGAGAGGGAGAGATGGAGACAGAGAGAGGGAGAGATGGAGACAGAGAGAGGGAGACAGAGAGAGGGAGAGAGGGAGACAGAGAGAGGGAGAGATGGAGACAGAGGGAGAGATGGAGACAGAGGGAGAGAGGGAGACAGAGAGAGGGAGAGATGGAGACAGAGGGAGAGAGGGAGACAGAGAGAGAGGGAGACAGAGAGAGGGAGAGATGGAGACAGAGAGAGGGAGAGAGAGAGAGGGAGAGATGGAGACAGAGAGAGGGAGAGAGGGAGACAGAGAGAGGGAGAGATGGAGAGAGGGAGAGAGTGAGAGAGAGAGGGGCTTAAAACTTATGGCTTGGGGGCAGTATTTCTGGATGAGAAGTGTGCCCAAAGTAAACTTCCTGTTACTCAGGTCCAGAAGCTAGGATGTGCATATATTTGGATAGAAAACACTCTAAAGTTTCCAAAACTGTTAATATAATGTCTCTGAGTATAACAGAACTGATATCTCAGATGAAAACCTGAGGAAAATCCATCCAGGAAGTGGGATATTTTTGATGTGGGTACATTTCTATTGAACGCCTATACAGTATGTAATGGGATAGGACCCAGATTGCAGTTCCTATGCCTTCCACTAGATGTCAACAGTCTTTAGACATTGTTTCAGGCTTGTATTCTGAACAATGAACAAGAATGCGATCTTTCTGTCAGTGGACTGTAGAATGAAGCAGAGCTGGTTTGCGTGAGCTATTGTCCGGTTGAAATATGATTGATTATTTAGACAATAGACAATCTGAGGATTAATCATAAACATCGTTTGACATGTTTCGACACAATTTACCAGGACTATTAGGATATATTAGTCTGGATATTGTGACCGCCATTGAGCCAGTGGAAAACTGAACACAACGACAATAAAGAGGGGCTTTATGGAACAAAATATTTATTGTGTAACACAATAAATATTTTGTTCCATAAAGCCCCTCTTTATCATCTGAGGACAGCGTCCCGCTTACAAAAGCATGCAGACATTAGTCGTAGAGGAATTACAAAAGTCACAAATAGCGATAAAATGAATCACTTAGCTTTGATGAGTTTCATCTGGTTGCAGTCTCAACTCTTGGCTCATCAAAGCCAGCCAAGTCAGTCCAGTCAGCCAGTCAGCCAGCCAGCCAGTCAAGCCAGTCCAGTCAGCCAGTCAGTCCAGTCCAGTCCAGTCAGTCAGCCAGCCAGCCAAGTCAGCCCAGTCCAGTCCAGTCAGCCAGTCCAGTCAGTCAGTCAGTCAGCCAGCCAGCCAAGTCAGTCCAGTCAGCCAGTCAGTCCAGTCAGTCAGCCAGCCAGCCAAGTCAGTCCAGTCCAGTCCAGTCAGCCAGCCAGCCAGCCCATCCGCCAGTCAGTCAGTCAGCCAGTCAAGTCAGTCCAGTCCAGTTCAGTCCAGTCAGTCAGCCAGCCAGTCAGTCCAGTCCAGTCCAGTCAGTCAGTCCAGTTCAGTCCAGTCAGTCAGTCAGTCAGCCAGTCAGTCCAGTCCAGTCAGTCAGTCAGTCCAGTCCAGTCAGCCAGCCAAGTCAGTCCAGTCAGCCAGCCAGCCAAGTCAGTCCAGTCCAGTCAGCCAGCCAAGTCAGTCCAGTCCAGTCAGTCCAGTCAGTCAGTCCAGTCCAGTCCAGTCCAGTCCAGCCAGCCAAGTCAGTCCAGTCAGCCAGCCAAGTCAGTCCAGTCCAGTCAGCCAGCCAAGTCAGTCCAGTCAGCCAGCCAAGTCAGTCCAGTCAGCCAGTCAGCCAGTCAAGCCAGTCCAGTCAGCCAGTCAGCCAAGTCAGTCCAGTCCAGTCAGCCAGTCCAGTCAGTCAGTCAGCCAGTCAGTCCAGTCAGCCAGCCAAGTCAGTCCAGTCAGTCCAGTCAGTCAGTCAGCCAACCAGCCAGCCAGCCCATCCGCCAGTCAGTCAGCCAGCCAGCCCAGTCAGCCAGTCAAGTCAGTCTAATGGGATGTCTCTATTCTCTAGTCTAAAGGGCTGTCTATATTCTCTAGTCTAATGGGATGTCTCTATCTATCTATGTCTAATGGGCTGTCTCTATTCTCTAGTCTAATGGGCTGTCTCTGTTCTCTAGTCTAATGGGCTGTCTCTATTCTCTAGTCTAATGGGCTGTCTCTGTTCTCTAGTCTAATGGGCTGTCTATATTCTCTAGTCTAATGGGCTGTCTATATTCTCTAGTCTAATGGGCTGTCTCTATTCTCTGGTCTAATGGGCTGTCTCTATCTATCTATGTCTAATGGGCTGTCTCTATTCTCTGGTCTAATGGGCTGTCTCTATTCTCTAGTCTAATGGGCTGTCTCTATTCTTTAGTCTAATGGGCTGTCTCTATTCTTTAGTCTAATGGGCTGTCTCTATCTATCTATGTCTAATGGGCTGTCTCTATTCTCTAGTCTAATGGGCTGTCTCTATTCTCTAGTCTAATGGGCTGTCTATATTCTCTAGTCTAATGGGCTGGCTTTATTCTCTAGTCTAATGGGCTGTCTCTATCTATCTATGTCTAAAGGGCTGTCTCTATTCTCTAGTCTAATGGGCTGTCTCTATCTATCTATGTCTAAAGGGCTGTCTCTATTCTCTAGTCTAATGAGCTGTCTCTATCTATCTATGTCTAATGGGCTGGCTCTATTCTCTAGTCTAATGGGCTGTCTCTATCTATCTATGTCTAAAGGGCTGTCTCTATTCTCTAGTCTAATGGGCTGTCTCTATTCTCTAGTCTAATGGGCTGTCTCTATCTATCTATGTCTAATGGGATGTCTCTATTCTCTAGTCTAATGGGCTGTCTCTATTCTCTAGTCTAAAGGGCTGTCTATATTCTCTAGTCTAATGGGCTGTCTCTATCTATCTATGTCTAATGGGCTGTCTCTATTCTCTAGTCTAAAGGGCTGTCTATATTCTCTAGTCTAATGGGATGTCTCTATCTATCTATGTCTAATGGGCTGTCTCTATTCTCTAGTCTAATGGGATGTCTCTGTTCTCTAGTCTAATGGGCTGTCTATATTCTCTAGTCTAATGGGCTGTCTATATTCTCTAGTCTAATGGGCTGTCTATATTCTCTAGTCTAATGGGCTGTCTCTATTCTCTAGTCTAATGGGCTGTCTCTGTTCTCTAGTCTAATGGGCTGTCTCTATCTATCTATGTCTAATGGGCTGTCTATATTCTCTAGTCTAATGGGCTGTCTATATTCTCTAGTCTAATGGGCTGTCTCTATTCTCTGGTCTAATGGGCTGTCTCTATCTATCTATGTCTAATGGGCTGTCTCTATTCTCTGGTCTAATGGGCTGTCTCTATTCTCTAGTCTAATGGGCTGTCTCTATTCTTTAGTCTAATGGGCTGTCTCTATTCTTTAGTCTAATGGGCTGTCTCTATCTATCTATGTCTAATGGGCTGTCTCTATTCTCTAGTCTAATGGGCTGTCTCTATTCTCTAGTCTAATGGGCTGTCTATATTCTCTAGTCTAATGGGCTGGCTTTATTCTCTAGTCTAATGGGCTGTCTCTATCTATCTATGTCTAAAGGGCTGTCTCTATTCTCTAGTCTAATGGGCTGTCTCTATCTATCTATGTCTAAAGGGCTGTCTCTATTCTCTAGTCTAATGAGCTGTCTCTATCTATCTATGTCTAATGGGCTGGCTCTATTCTCTAGTCTAATGGGATGTCTCTATCTATCTATGTCTAAAGGGCTGTCTCTATTCTCTAGTCTAATGGGCTGTCTCTATTCTCTAGTCTAATGGGCTGTCTCTATCTATCTATGTCTAATGGGCTGTCTCTATCTATCTATGTCTAATGGGCTGTCTCTGTTCTCTAGTCTAAAGGGCTGTCTCTATTCTCTAGTCTAATGGGCTGTCTCTATTCTCTAGTCTAATGGGCTGTCTATATTCTCTAGTCTAATGGGCTGTCTCTATTCTCTAGTCTAATGGGCTGGCTCTATTCTCTAGTCTAATGGGCTGTCTCTATCTATCTATGTCTAATGGGCTGTCTGTGTTCTCTAGTCTAAAGGGCTGTCTCTATTCTCTAGTCTAATGGGATGTCTCTATTCTCTAGTCTAATGGGCTGTCTCTATTCTCTAGTCTAATGAGCTGTCTCTATTCTCTAGTCTAATGGGCTGTCTCTATTCTCTAGTCTAATGGGCTGTCTCTATTCTCTAGTCTAATGGGCTGTCTTTATCTATCTATGTCTAATGGGCTGGCTCTATTCTCTAGTCTAATGGGCTGTCTCTATCTATCTATCTATGTCTAATGGGCTGTCTCTATTCTCTGGTCTAATGGGCTGTCTCTATTCTCTAGTCTAATGGGCTGGCTCTATTCTCTAGTCTAATGGGCTGTCTATATTCTCTAGTCTAATGGGCTGTCTCTATTCTCTAGTCTAATGGGCTGTCTCTATTCTCTAGTCTAAT
This sequence comes from Oncorhynchus nerka, assembly GCF_034236695.1. NCBI lineage: Eukaryota > Metazoa > Chordata > Actinopteri > Salmoniformes > Salmonidae > Oncorhynchus > Oncorhynchus nerka. Next base: position 66,661,451 of record NC_088403.1, read on the forward strand.
GGGCTGTCTCTATCTATCTATGTCTAATGGGCTGTCTCTATTCTCTAGTCTAATGGGCTGTCTCTATTCTCTAGTCTAATGGGCTGTCTCTATTCTCTAGTCTAATGGGCTGTCTTTATTCTCTAGTCTAATGGGCTGTCTCTATCTATCTATGTCTAATGGGCTGTCTCTATCTATCTATGTCTAATGGGCTGGCTCTATTCTCTAGTCTAATGGGCTGTCTTTATCTATCTATGTCTAATGGGCTGTCTCTATTCTCTAGTCTAATGGGCTGGCTCTATTCTCTAGTCTAATTGGCTGGCTACATTATCTGGTCTAATGGGCTGGCTCTATTCTCTAGTCTAATGGGCTGGCTCTATTCTCTAGTCTAATGGGCTGTCTCTATTCTCTAGTCTAAAGGGCTGTCTATATTCTCTAGAGGAATCTAGAGGCTGTCTATATTCTCTAGTCTAAAGGGCTGTCTATATTCTCTAGAGGAATCTAGAGGCTGTCTATATTCTCTAGTCTAATGGGCTGTCTCTATTCTCTAGTCTAAAGGGCTGTCTCTATTCTCTAGTCTAATGGGCTGGCTCTATTCTCTAGTCTAAAGGGCTGTCTATATTCTCTAGTCTAATGGGCTGGCTCTATTCTCTAGTCTAATGGGCTGTCTTTATCTATCTATGTCTAATGGGCTGTCTCTATTCTCTAGTCTAATGGGCTGTCTCTATTCTCTAGTCTAATGGGCTGTCTCTATTCACTAGTCTAATGGGCTGTCTTTATCTATCTATGTCTAATGGGCTGTCTCTATTCTCTAGTCTAAAGGGCTGTCTCTATCTATCTATGTCTAATGGGCTGTCTCTATTCTTTAGTCTAAAGGGCTGTCTCTATTCTCTGGTCTAATGGGATGTCTCTATTCTCTAGTCTAATGGGCTGTCTATATTCTCTAGTCTAATGGGCTGTCTATATTCTCTAGTCTAATGGGCTGTCTATATTCTCTAGTCTAATGGGCTGTCTCTATTCTCTGGTCTAATGGGCTGTCTCTATCTATCTATGTCTAATGGGCTGTCTCTATTCTCTGGTCTAATGGGCTGTCTCTATTCTCTAGTCTAATGGGCTGTCTCTATTCTTTAGTCTAATGGGCTGTCTCTATTCTCTAGTCTAATGGACTGTCTCTATTCTCTAGTCTAATGGGCTGTCTATATTCTCTAGTCTAATGGGCTGGCTTTATTCTCTAGTCTAATGGGCTGTCTCTATCTATCTATGTCTAAAGGGCTGTCTCTATTCTCTAGTCTAATGGGCTGTCTCTATCTATCTATGTCTAAAGGGCTGTCTCTATTCTCTAGTCAAATGAGCTGTCTCTATCTATCTATGTCTAATGGGCTGGCTCTATTCTCTAGTCTAATGGGCTGTCTCTATCTATCTATGTCTAAAGGGCTGTCTCTATTCTCTAGTCTAATGGGCTGTCTCTATTCTCTAGTCTAATGGGCTGTCTCTATCTATCTATGTCTAATGGGCTGTCTCTATCTATCTATGTCTAATGGGCTGTCTCTGTTCTCTAGTCTAAAGGGCTGTCTCTATTCTCTAGTCTAATGGGCTGTCTCTATTCTCTAGTCTAATGGGCTGTCTATATTCTCTAGTCTAATGGGCTGTCTCTATTCTCTAGTCTAATGGGCTGGCTCTATTCTCTAGTCTAATGGGCTGTCTCTATCTATCTATGTCTAATGGGCTGTCTGTGTTCTCTAGTCTAAAGGGCTGTCTCTATTCTCTAGTCTAATGGGATGTCTCTATTCTCTAGTCTAATGGGCTGTCTCTATTCTCTAGTCTAATGAGCTGTCTCTATTCTCTAGTCTAATGGGCTGTCTCTATTCTCTAGTCTAATGGGCTGTCTCTATTCTCTAGTCTAATGGGCTGTCTTTATCTATCTATGTCTAATGGGCTGGCTCTATTCTCTAGTCTAATGGGCTGTCTCTATCTATCTATGTCTAATGGGCTGTCTCTATTCTCTGGTCTAATGGGCTGTCTCTATTCTCTAGTCTAATGGGCTGTCTCTATTCTCTAGTCTAATGGGCTGTCTCTATCTATCTATGTCTAATGGGCTGTCTCTATTCTCTAGTCTAATGGGCTGTCTCTATTCTCTAGTCTAATGGGCTGTCTCTATTCTCTAGTCTAATGGGCTGTCTTTATTCTCTAGTCTAATGGGCTGTCTCTATCTATCTATGTCTAATGGGCTGTCTCTATCTATCTATGTCTAATGGGCTGGCTCTATTCTCTAGTCTAATGGGCTGTCTTTATCTATCTATGTCTAATGGGCTGTCTCTATTCTCTAGTCTAATGGGCTGTCTCTATTCTCTAGTCTAATGGGCTGGCTATATTATCTGGTCTAATGGGCTGGCTCTATTCTCTAGTCTAATGGGCTGGCTCTATTCTCTAGTCTAATGGGCTGTCTCTATTCTCTAGTCTAAAGGGCTGTCTATATTCTCTAGAGGAATCTAGAGGCTGTCTATATTCTCTAGTCTAAAGGGCTGTCTATATTCTCTAGAGGAATCTAGAGGCTGTCTATATTCTCTAGTCTAATGGGCTGTCTCTATTCTCTAGTCTAAAGGGCTGTCTCTATTCTCTAGTCTAATGGGCTGGCTCTATTCTCTAGTCTAAAGGGCTGTCTATATTCTCTAGTCTAATGGGCTGGCTCTATTCTCTAGTCTAATGGGCTGTCTTTATCTATCTATGTCTAATGGGCTGTCTCTATTCTCTAGTCTAATGGGCTGTCTCTATTCACTAGTCTAATGGGCTGTCTTTATCTATCTATGTCTAATGGGCTGTCTCTATCTATCTATGTCTAATGGGCTGGCTCTATTCTCTAGTCTAATGGGCTGTCTTTATCTATCTATGTCTAATGGGCTGTCTCTATTCTCTAGTCTAATGGGCTGTCTCTATTCTCTAGTCTAATGGGCTGGCTATATTATCTGGTCTAATGGGCTGGCTCTATTCTCTAGTCTAATGGGCTGGCTCTATTCTCTAGTATAATGGGCTGTCTCTATTCTCTAGTCTAAAGGGCTGTCTATATTCTCTAGAGGAATCTAGAGGCTGTCTATATTCTCTAGTCTAAAGGGCTGTCTATATTCTCTAGAGGAATCTAGAGGCTGTCTATATTCTCTAGTCTAATGGGCTGTCTCTATTCTCTAGTCTAAAGGGCTGTCTCTATTCTCTAGTCTAATGGGCTGGCTCTATTCTCTAGTCTAAAGGGCTGTCTATATTCTCTAGTCTAATGGGCTGGCTCTATTCTCTAGTCTAATGGGCTGTCTTTATCTATCTATGTCTAATGGGCTGTCTCTATTCTCTAGTCTAATGGGCTGTCTCTATTCACTAGTCTAATGGGCTGTCTTTATCTATCTATGTCTAATGGGCTGTCTCTATTCTCTAGTCTAAAGGGCTGTCTCTATCTATCTATGTCTAATGGGCTGTCTCTATTCTCTAGTCTAAAGGGCTGTCTCTATTCTCTGGTCTAATGGGATGTCTCTATTCTCTAGTCTAATGGGCTGTCTATATTCTCTAGTCTAATGGGCTGTCTATATTCTCTAGTCTAATGGGCTGTCTCTATTCTCTAGTCTAATGGGCTGTCTCTATTCTCTAGTCTAATGGGCTGTCTCTATTCTCTAGTCTAATGGGCTGTCTCTATTCTCTAGTCTAATGGGCTGTCTATATTCTCTAGTCTAATGGGCTGTCTCTATTCTCTAGTCTAATGGGCTGTCTCTATTCTCTAGTCTAATGGGCTGTCTCTATCTATCTATGTCTAATGGGCTGTCTCTATTCTCTAGTCTAATGGGCTGTCTCTATTCTCTAGTCTAATGGGATGTCTCTATTCTCTAGTCTAATGGGCTGTCTCTATTCTCTAGTCTAAAGGGCTGGCTCTATTCTCTGGTCTAATGGGCTGTCTCTATTCTCTAGTCTAATGGGATGTCTCTATTCTCTAGTCTAAAGGGCTGTCTCTATTCTCTGGTCTAATGGGCTGTCTCTATCTATCTATGTCTAATGGGCTGTCTCTATTCTCTGGTCTAATGGGCTGTCTCTATTCTCTAGTCTAATGGGCTGTCTCTATTCTCTAGTCTAATGGGCTGTCTCTATCTATCTATGTCTAATGGGCTGTCTCTATCTATCTATGTCTAATGGGCTGTCTCTGTTCTCTAGTCTAAAGGGCTGTCTCTATTCTCTAGTCTAATGGGCTGTCTCTATTCTCTAGTCTAATGGGCTGTCTATATTCTCTAGTCTAATGGGCTGTCTCTATTCTCTAGTCTAATGGGCTGGCTCTATTCTCTAGTCTAATGGGCTGTCTCTATCTATCTATGTCTAATGGGCTGTCTGTGTTCTCTAGTCTAAAGGGCTGTCTCTATTCTCTAGTCTAATGGGATGTCTCTATTCTCTAGTCTAATGGGCTGTCTCTATTCTCTAGTCTAATGAGCTGTCTCTATTCTCTAGTCTAATGGGCTGTCTCTATTCTCTAGTCTAATGGGCTGTCTCTATTCTCTAGTCTAATGGGCTGTCTTTATCTATCTATGTCTAATGGGCTGGCTCTATTCTCTAGTCTAATGGGCTGTCTCTATCTATCTATCTATGTCTAATGGGCTGTCTATATTCTCTGGTCTAATGGGCTGTCTCTATTCTCTAGTCTAATGGGCTGGCTCTATTCTCTAGTCTAATGGGCTGTCTATATTCTCTAGTCTAATGGGCTGTCTCTATTCTCTAGTCTAATGGGCTGTCTCTATTCTCTAGTCTAATGGGCTGTCTCTATCTATCTATGTCTAATGGGCTGTCTCTATTCTCTAGTCTAATGGGCTGTCTCTATTCTCTAGTCTAATGGGCTGTCTCTATTCTCTAGTCTAATGGGCTGTCTTTATTCTCTAGTCTAATGGGCTGTCTCTATCTATCTATGTCTAATGGGCTGTCTCTATCTATCTATGTCTAATGGGCTGGCTCTATTCTCTAGTCTAATGGGCTGTCTTTATCTATCTATGTCTAATGGGCTGTCTCTATTCTCTAGTCTAATGGGCTGGCTCTATTCTCTAGTCTAATTGGCTGGCTACATTATCTGGTCTAATGGGCTGGCTCTATTCTCTAGTCTAATGGGCTGGCTCTATTCTCTAGTCTAATGGGCTGTCTCTATTCTCTAGTCTAAAGGGCTGTCTATATTCTCTAGAGGAATCTAGAGGCTGTCTATATTCTCTAGTCTAAAGGGCTGTCTATATTCTCTAGAGGAATCTAGAGGCTGTCTATATTCTCTAGTCTAATGGGCTGTCTCTATTCTCTAGTCTAAAGGGCTGTCTCTATTCTCTAGTCTAATGGGCTGGCTCTATTCTCTAGTCTAAAGGGCTGTCTATTCTCTAGTCTAATGGGCTGGCTCTATTCTCTAGTCTAATGGGCTGTCTTTATCTATCTATGTCTAATGGGCTGTCTCTATTCTCTAGTCTAATGGGCTGTCTCTATTCACTAGTCTAATGGGCTGTCTTTATCTATCTATGTCTAATGGGCTGTCTCTATTCTCTAGTCTAAAGGGCTGTCTCTATCTATCTATGTCTAATGGGCTGTCTCTATTCTTTAGTCTAAAGGGCTGTCTCTATTCTCTGGTCTAATGGGATGTCTCTATTCTCTAGTCTAATGGGCTGTCTATATTCTCTAGTCTAATGGGCTGTCTATATTCTCTAGTCTAATGGGCTGTCTATATTCTCTAGTCTAATGGGCTGTCTCTATTCTCTGGTCTAATGGGCTGTCTCTATCTATCTATGTCTAATGGGCTGTCTCTATTCTCTGGTCTAATGGGCTGTCTCTATTCTCTAGTCTAATGGGCTGTCTCTATTCTTTAGTCTAATGGGCTGTCTCTATTCTCTAGTCTAATGGACTGTCTCTATTCTCTAGTCTAATGGGCTGTCTATATTCTCTAGTCTAATGGGCTGGCTTTATTCTCTAGTCTAATGGGCTGTCTCTATCTATCTATGTCTAAAGGGCTGTCTCTATTCTCTAGTCTAATGGGCTGTCTCTATCTATCTATGTCTAAAGGGCTGTCTCTATTCTCTAGTCAAATGAGCTGTCTCTATCTATCTATGTCTAATGGGCTGGCTCTATTCTCTAGTCTAATGGGCTGTCTCTATCTATCTATGTCTAAAGGGCTGTCTCTATTCTCTAGTCTAATGGGCTGTCTCTATTCTCTAGTCTAATGGGCTGTCTCTATCTATCTATGTCTAATGGGCTGTCTCTATCTATCTATGTCTAATGGGCTGTCTCTGTTCTCTAGTCTAAAGGGCTGTCTCTATTCTCTAGTCTAATGGGCTGTCTCTATTCTCTAGTCTAATGGGCTGTCTATATTCTCTAGTCTAATGGGCTGTCTCTATTCTCTAGTCTAATGGGCTGGCTCTATTTCTCTAATGGGCTGTCTCTATCTAATGTCTAATGGGCTGTCTGTGTTCTCTAGTCTAAAGGGCTGTCTCTATTCTCTAGTCTAATGGGATGTCTCTATTCTCTAGTCTAATGGGCTGTCTCTATTCTCTAGTCTAATGAGCTGTCTCTATTCTCTAGTCTAATGGGCTGTCTCTATTCTCTAGTCTAATGGGCTGTCTCTATTCTCTAGTCTAATGGGCTGTCTTTATCTATCTATGTCTAATGGGCTGGCTCTATTCTCTAGTCTAATGGGCTGTCTCTATCTATCTATGTCTAATGGGCTGTCTCTATTCTCTGGTCTAATGGGCTGTCTCTATTCTCTAGTCTAATGGGCTGTCTCTATTCTCTAGTCTAATGGGCTGTCTCTATCTATCTATGTCTAATGGGCTGTCTCTATTCTCTAGTCTAATGGGCTGTCTCTATTCTCTAGTCTAATGGGCTGTCTCTATTCTCTAGTCTAATGGGCTGTCTTTATTCTCTAGTCTAATGGGCTGTCTCTATCTATCTATGTCTAATGGGCTGTCTCTATCTATCTATGTCTAATGGGCTGGCTCTATTCTCTAGTCTAATGGGCTGTCTTTATCTATCTATGTCTAATGGGCTGTCTCTATTCTCTAGTCTAATGGGCTGTCTCTATTCTCTAGTCTAATGGGCTGGCTATATTATCTGGTCTAATGGGCTGGCTCTATTCTCTAGTCTAATGGGCTGGCTCTATTCTCTAGTCTAATGGGCTGTCTCTATTCTCTAGTCTAAAGGGCTGTCTATATTCTCTAGAGGAATCTAGAGGCTGTCTATATTCTCTAGTCTAAAGGGCTGTCTATATTCTCTAGAGGAATCTAGAGGCTGTCTATATTCTCTAGTCTAATGGGCTGTCTCTATTCTCTAGTCTAAAGGGCTGTCTCTATTCTCTAGTCTAATGGGCTGGCTCTATTCTCTAGTCTAAAGGGCTGTCTATATTCTCTAGTCTAATGGGCTGGCTCTATTCTCTAGTCTAATGGGCTGTCTTTATCTATCTATGTCTAATGGGCTGTCTCTATTCTCTAGTCTAATGGGCTGTCTCTATTCACTAGTCTAATGGGCTGTCTTTATCTATCTATGTCTAATGGGCTGTCTCTATTCTCTAGTCTAAAGGGCTGTCTCTATCTATCTATGTCTAATGGGCTGTCTCTATTCTCTCTAGTCTAAAGGGCTGTCTCTATTCTCTGGTCTAATGGGATGTCTCTATTCTCTAGTCTAATGGGCTGTCTATATTCTCTAGTCTAATGGGCTGTCTATATTCTCTAGTCTAATGGGCTGTCTCTATTCTCTAGTCTAATGGGCTGTCTCTATTCTCTAGTCTAATGGGCTGTCTCTATTCTCTAGTCTAATGGGCTGTCTCTATTCTCTAGTCTAATGGGCTGTCTATATTCTCTAGTCTAATGGGCTGTCTCTATTCTCTAGTCTAATGGGCTGTCTCTATTCTCTAGTCTAATGGGCTGTCTCTATCTATCTATGTCTAATGGGCTGTCTCTATTCTCTAGTCTAATGGGCTGTCTCTATTCTCTAGTCTAATGGGATGTCTCTATTCTCTAGTCTAATGGGCTGTCTCTATTCTCTAGTCTAAAGGGCTGGCTCTATTCTCTGGTCTAATGGGCTGTCTCTATTCTCTAGTCTAATGGGATGTCTCTATTCTCTAGTCTAAAGGGCTGTCTCTATTCTCTGGTCTAATGGGCTGTCTCTATCTATCTATGTCTAATGGGCTGTCTCTATTCTCTGGTCTAATGGGCTGTCTCTATTCTCTAGTCTAATGGGCTGTCTCTATTCTTTAGTCTAATGGGCTGTCTCTATCTATCTATGTCTAATGGGCTGTCTCTATTCTCTAGTCTAATGGGCTGTCTCTATTCTCTAGTCTAATGGGCTGTCTATATTCTCTAGTCTAATGGGCTGGCTTTATTCTCTAGTCTAATGGGCTGTCTCTATCTATCTATGTCTAAAGGGCTGTCTCTATTCTCTAGTCTAATGAGCTGTCTCTATCTATCTATGTCTAATGGGCTGGCTCTATTCTCTAGTCTAATGGGCTGTCTCTATCTATATATGTCTAAAGGGCTGTCTCTATTCTCTAGTCTAATGGGCTGTCTCTATTCTCTAGTCTAATGGGCTGTCTCTATCTATCTATGTCTAATGGGCTGTCTCTATCTATCTATGTCTAATGGGCTGTCTCTGTTCTCTAGTCTAAAGGGCTGTCTCTATTCTCTAGTCTAATGGGCTGTCTCTATTCTCTAGTCTAATGGGCTGTCTATATTCTCTAGTCTAATGGGCTGTCTCTATTCTCTAGTCTAATGGGCTGGCTCTATTCTCTAGTCTAATGGGCTGTCTCTGTTCTCTAGTCTAAAGGGCTGTCTCTATTCTCTAGTCTAATGGGATGTCTCTATTCTCTAGTCTAATGGGCTGTCTCTATTCTCTAGTCTAATGAGCTGTCTCTATTCTCTAGTCTAATGGGCTGTCTCTATTCTCTAGTCTAATGGGCTGTCTCTATTCTCTAGTCTAATGGGCTGTCTTTATCTATCTATGTCTAATGGGCTGGCTCTATTCTCTAGTCTAATGGGCTGTCTCTATCTATCTATGTCTAATGGGCTGTCTCTATTCTCTGGTCTAATGGGCTGTCTCTATTCTCTAGTCTAATGGGCTGGCTCTATTCTCTAGTCTAATGGGCTGTCTATATTCTCTAGTCTAATGGGCTGTCTCTATTCTCTAGTCTAATGGGCTGTCTCTATTCTCTAGTCTAATGGGCTGTCTCTATCTATCTATGTCTAATGGGATGTCTCTATTCTCTAGTCTAATGGGCTGTCTCTATTCTCTAGTCTAAAGGGCTGTCTATATTCTCTAGTCTAATGGGCTGTCTCTATCTATCTATGTCTAATGGGATGTCTCTATTCTCTAGTCTAATGGGCTGTCTCTATTCTCTAGTCTAAAGGGCTGTCTATATTCTCTAGTCTAATGGGCTGTCTCTATCTATCGATGTCTAATGGGCTGTCTCTATTCTCTAGTCTAAAGGGCTGTCTATATTCTCTAGTCTAATGGGATGTCTCTATCTATGTCTAATGGGCTGTCTCTATTCTCTAGTCTAATGGGCTGTCTCTGTTCTCTAGTCTAATGGGCTGTCTATATTCTCTAGTCTAATGGGCTGTCTATATTCTCTAGTCTAATGGCCTGTCTATATTCTCTAGTCTAATGGGCTGTCTCTATTCTCTAGACTAATGGGCTGTCTATATTCTCTAGTCTAATGGGCTGTCTCTATTCTCTAGTCTAATGGGCTGTCTCTGTTCTCTAGTCTAATGGGCTGTCTATATTCTCTAGTCTAATGGGCTGTCTATATTCTCTAGTCTAATGGGCTGTCTATATTCTCTAGTCTAATGAGCTGTCTATATTCTCTAGTCTAATGAGCTGTCTCTGTTCTCTAGTCTAATGGGCTGTCTCTATTCTCTAGTCTAATGGGCTGTCTCTATTCTCTAGTCTAATGGGCTGTCTCTATTCTCTAGTCTAATGAGCTGTCTCTATTCTCTAGTCTAATGGGCTGTCTCTATTCTCTAGTCTAATGGGCTGTCTATATTCTCTAGTCTAATGGGCTGTCTATATTCTCTAGTCTAATGGGCTGTCTCTATTCTCTAGTCTAATGGGCTGTCTCTGTTCTCTAGTCTAATGGGCTGTCTATATTCTCTAGTCTAATGGGCTGTCTATATTCTCTAGTCTAATGGGCTGTCTATATTCTCTAGTCTAATGAGCTGTCTCTATTCTCTAGTCTAATGGGATGTCTCTATCTATCTATGTCTAAAGGGCTGTCTCTATTCTCTAGTCTAATGGGATGTCTCTATCTATCTATGTCTAATGGGCTGTCTCTATTCTCTAGTCTAATGGGATGTCTCTATTCTCTAGTCTAATGGGCTGTCTCTATTCTCTAGTCTAATGGGCTGTCTCTATTCTCTAGTCTAATGGGCTGTCTCTATCTATCTATGTCTAATGGGCTGTCTCTATTCTCTAGTCTAATGGGCTGCCTCTATTCTCTAGTCTAATGGGCTGTCTCTATTCTCTAGTCTAATGGGCTGTCTTTATTCTCTAGTCTAATGGGCTGTCTTTATCTATCTATGTCTAATGGGCTGTCTTTATCTATCTATGTCTAATGGGCTGTCTCTATTCTCTAGTCTAATGGGCTGTCTTTATCTATCTATGTCTAATGGGCTGTCTTTATCTATCTATGTCTAATGGGCTGTCTCTATTCTCTAGTCTAATGGGCTGTCTTTATCTATCTATGTCTAATGGGCTGTCTTTATCTATCTATGTCTAATGGGCTGTCTCTATTCTCTAGTCTAATGGGCTGTCTCTATCTATCTATGTCTAATGGGCTGTCTCTATTCTCTAGTCTAATGGGCTGTCTCTATTCTCTAGTCTAATGGGCTGTCTCTATCTATCTATGTCTAATGGGCTGTCTCTATTCTCTAGTCTAATGGGATGTCTCTATTCTCTAGTCTAATGGGATGTCTCTATTCTCTAGTCTAATGGGCTGTCTCTATTCTCTAGTCTAATGGGCTGTCTCTATCTATCTATGTCTAATGGGCTGTCTCTATTCTCTAGTCTAATGGGCTGTCTCTATTCTCTAGTCTAATGGGCTGTCTCTTTCTATCTATGTCTAATGGGCTGGCTCTATTCTCTAGTCTAATGAGCTGTCTCTATTCACTAGTCTAATGGGCTGTCTTTATCTATCTATGTCTAATGGGCTGTCTCTATTCTCTAGTCTAAAGGGCTGTCTCTATCTATGTCTAATGGGCTGTCTCTATTCTCTAGTCTAAAGGGCTGTCTCTATTCTCTGGTCTAATGGGATGTCTCTATTCTCTAGTCTAATGGGCTGTCTATATTCTCTAGTCTAATGGGCTGTCTATATTCTCTAGTCTAATGGGCTGTCTCTATTCTCTAGTCTAATGGGCTGTCTCTATTCTCTAGTCTAATGGGCTGTCTCTATTCTCTAGTCTAATGGGCTGTCTCTATTCTCTAGTCTAATGGGCTGTCTATATTCTCTAGTCTAATGGGCTGTCTCTATTCTCTAGTCTAATGGGCTGTCTCTATTCTCTAGTCTAATGGGCTGTCTCTATCTATCTATGTCTAATGGGCTGTCTCTATTCTCTAGTCTAATGGGCTGTCTCTATTCTCTAGTCTAATGGGATGTCTCTATTCTCTAGTCTAATGGGCTGTCTCTATTCTCTAGTCTAAAGGGCTGGCTCTATTCTCTGGTCTAATGGGCTGTCTCTATTCTCTAGTCTAATGGGATGTCTCTATTCTCTAGTCTAAAGGGCTGTCTCTATTCTCTGGTCTAATGGGCTGTCTCTATCTATCTATGTCTAATGGGCTGTCTCTATTCTCTGGTCTAATGGGCTGTCTCTATTCTCTAGTCTAATGGGCTGTCTCTATTCTTTAGTCTAATGGGCTGTCTCTATCTATCTATGTCTAATGGGCTGTCTCTATTCTCTAGTCTAATGGGCTGTCTCTATTCTCTAGTCTAATGGGCTGTCTATATTCTCTAGTCTAATGGGCTGGCTTTATTCTCTAGTCTAATGGGCTGTCTCTATCTATCTATGTCTAAAGGGCTGTCTCTATTCTCTAGTCTAATGAGCTGTCTCTATCTATCTATGTCTAATGGGCTGGCTCTATTCTCTAGTCTAATGGGCTGTCTCTATCTATATATGTCTAAAGGGCTGTCTCTATTCTCTAGTCTAATGGGCTGTCTCTATTCTCTAGTCTAATGGGCTGTCTCTATCTATCTATGTCTAATGGGCTGTCTCTATCTATCTATGTCTAATGGGCTGTCTCTGTTCTCTAGTCTAAAGGGCTGTCTCTATTCTCTAGTCTAATGGGCTGTCTCTATTCTCTAGTCTAATGAGCTGTCTATATTCTCTAGTCTAATGGGCTGTCTCTATTCTCTAGTCTAATGGGCTGGCTCTATTCTCTAGTCTAATGGGCTGTCTCTGTTCTCTAGTCTAAAGGGCTGTCTCTATTCTCTAGTCTAATGGGATGTCTCTATTCTCTAGTCTAATGGGCTGTCTCTATTCTCTAGTCTAATGAGCTGTCTCTATTCTCTAGTCTAATGGGCTGTCTCTATTCTCTAGTCTAATGGGCTGTCTTTATTCTCTAGTCTAATGGGCTGTCTCTATTCTCTAGTCTAATGAGCTGTCTATATTCTCTAGTCTAATGGGCTGTCTCTATTCTCTAGTCTAATGGGCTGGCTCTATTCTCTAGTCTAATGGGCTGTCTTTATTCTCTAGTCTAATGGGCTGTCTCTATCTATCTATGTCTAATGGGCTGTCTCTATCTATCTATGTCTAATGGGCTGGCTCTATTCTCTAGTCTAATGGGCTGTCTTTATCTATCTATGTCTAATGGGCTGTCTCTATTCTCTAGTCTAATGGGCTGTCTCTATTCTCTAGTCTAATGGGCTGGCTATATTATCTGGTCTAATGGGCTGGCTCTATTCTCTAGTCTAATGGGCTGGCTCTATTCTCTAGTCTAATGGGCTGTCTCTATTCTCTAGTCTAAAGGGCTGTCTATATTCTCTAGAGGAATCTAGAGGCTGTCTATATTCTCTAGTCTAAAGGGCTGTCTATATTCTCTAGAGGAATCTAGAGGCTGTCTATATTCTCTAGTCTAATGGGCTGTCTCTATTCTCTAGTCTAAAGGGCTGTCTCTATTCTCTAGTCTAATGGGCTGGCTCTATTCTCTAGTCTAAAGGGCTGTCTATATTCTCTAGTCTAATGGGCTGGCTCTATTCTCTAGTCTAATGGGCTGTCTTTATCTATCTATGTCTAATGGGCTGTCTCTATTCTCTAGTCTAATGGGCTGTCTCTATTCACTAGTCTAATGGGCTGTCTTTATCTATCTATGTCTAATGGGCTGTCTCTATTCTCTAGTCTAAAGGGCTGTCTCTATCTATCTATGTCTAATGGGCTGTCTCTATTCTCTAGTCTAAAGGGCTGTCTCTATTCTCTGGTCTAATGGGATGTCTCTATTCTCTAGTCTAATGGGCTGTCTATATTCTCTAGTCTAATGGGCTGTCTATATTCTCTAGTCTAATGGGCTGTCTCTATTCTCTAGTCTAATGGGCTGTCTCTATTCTCTAGTCTAATGGGCTGTCTCTATTCTCTAGTCTAATGGGCTGTCTCTATTCTCTAGTCTAATGGGCTGTCTATATTCTCTAGTCTAATGGGCTGTCTCTATTCTCTAGTCTAATGGGCTGTCTCTATTCTCTAGTCTAATGGGCTGTCTCTATCTATCTATGTCTAATGGGCTGTCTCTATTCTCTAGTCTAATGGGCTGTCTCTATTCTCTAGTCTAATGGGATGTCTCTATTCTTCTAGTCTAATGGGCTGTCTCTATTCTCTAGTCTAAAGGGCTGGCTCTATTCTCTGGTCTAATGGGCTGTCTCTATTCTCTAGTCTAATGGGATGTCTCTATTCTCTAGTCTAAAGGGCTGTCTCTATTCTCTGGTCTAATGGGCTGTCTCTATCTATCTATGTCTAATGGGCTGTCTCTATTCTCTGGTCTAATGGGCTGTCTCTATTCTCTAGTCTAATGGGCTGTCTCTATTCTTTAGTCTAATGGGCTGTCTCTATCTATCTATGTCTAATGGGCTGTCTCTATTCTCTAGTCTAATGGGCTGTCTCTATTCTCTAGTCTAATGGCTGTCTATATTCTCTAGTCTAATGGGCTGGCTTTATTCTCTAGTCTAATGGGCTGTCTCTATCTATCTATGTCTAAAGGGCTGTCTCTATTCTCTAGTCTAATGAGCTGTCTCTATCTATCTATGTCTAATGGGCTGGCTCTATTCTCTAGTCTAATGGGCTGTCTCTATCTATATATGTCTAAAGGGCTGTCTCTATTCTCTAGTCTAATGGGCTGTCTCTATTCTCTAGTCTAATGGGCTGTCTCTATCTATCTATGTCTAATGGGCTGTCTCTATCTATCTATGTCTAATGGGCTGTCTCTGTTCTCTAGTCTAAATCTATTCTCTAGTCTAATGGGCTGTCTCTATTCTCTAGTCTAATGGGCTGTCTATATTCTCTAGTCTAATGGGCTGTCTCTATTCTCTAGTCTAATGGGCTGGCTCTATTCTCTAGTCTAATGGGCTGTCTCTGTTCTCAGTCTAAAGGGCTGTCTCTATTCTCTAGTCTAATGGGATGTCTCTATTCTCTAGTCTAATGGCTGTTCTATTCTCTAGTCTAATGAGCTGTCTCTATTCTCTAGTCTAATGGGCTGTCTCTATTCTCTAGTCTAATGGGCTGTCTCTATTCTCTAGTCTAATGGGCTGTCTTTATCTATCTATGTCTAATGGGCTGGTCTAGTCTAATGTTCTATCTATCTATGTCTAATGGGCTGTCTCTATTCTCTGGTCTAATGGGCTGTCTCTATTCTCTAGTCTAATGGGCTGGCTCTATTCTCTAGTCTAATGGGCTGTCTATATTCTCTAGTCTAATGGGCTGTCTCTATTCTCTAGTCTAATGGGCTGTCTCTATTCTCTAGTCTAATGGGCTGTCTCTATCTATCTATGTCTAATGGGATGTCTCTATTCTCTAGTCTAATGGGCTGTCTCTATTCTCTAGTCTAAAGGGCTGTCTATATTCTCTAGTCTAATGGGCTGTCTTTATCTATCTATGTCTAATGGGATGTCTCTATTCTCTAGTCTAATGGGTCTCTATTCTCTAGTCTAAAGGGCTGTCTATATTCTCTAGTCTAATGGGCTGTCTCTATCTATCGATGTCTAATGGGCTGTCTCTATTCTCTAGTCTAAAGGGCTGGCAGTCTAATGGGATGTCTCTATCTATGTCTAATGGGCTGTCTCTATTTCTAGTCTAATGGGCTGTCTCTGTTCTCAGTCTAATGGGCTGTCTATATTCTCTAGTCTAATGGGCTGTCTATATTCTCTAGTCTAATGGCCTGTCTATATTCTCTAGTCTAATGGGCTGTTCTATTCTCTAGACTAATGGGCTGTCTATATTCTCTAGTCTAATGGGCTGTCTCTATTCTCTAGTCTAATGGGCTGTCCCTGTTCTCTAGTAATGGGCTGTCTATATTCTCTAGTCTAATGGGCTGTCTATATTCTCTAGTCTAATGGGCTGTCTATATTCTCTAGTCTAATGAGCTGTCTATATTCTCTAGTCTAATGAGCTGTCTCTGTTCTCTAGTCTAATGGGCTGTCTCTATAGTCTAATGGGCTGTCTCTATTCTCTAGTCTAATGGGCTGTCTCTATTCTCTAGTCTAATGAGCTGTCTCTATTCTCTAGTCTAATGGGCTGTCTCTATTCTCTAGTCTAATGGGCTGTCTATATTCTCTAGTCTAATGGGCTGTCTATATTATCTAGTCTAATGGGCTGTCTCTATTCTCTAGTCTAATGGGCTGTCTCTGTTCTCTAGTCTAATGGGCTGTCTATATTCTCTAGTCTAATGGGCTGTCTATATTCTCTAGTCTAATGGGCTGTCTATATTCTCTAGTCTAATGAGCTGTCTCTATTCTCTAGTCTAATGGGATGTCTCTATCTATCTATGTCTAAAGGGCTGTCTCTATTCTCTAGTCTAATGGGATGTCTCTATCTATCTATGTCTAATGGGCTGTCTCTATTTCTAGTCTAATGGGATGTCTCTATTCTCTAGTCTAATGGGCTGTCTCTATTCTCTAGTCTAATGGGCTGTCTCTATTCTCTAGTCTAATGGGCTGTCTCTATCTATCTATGTCTAATGGGCTGTCTCTATTCTCTAGTCTAATGGGCTGCCTCTATTCTCTAGTCTAATGGGCTGTCTCTATTCTCTAGTCTAATGGGCTGTCTTTATTCTCTAGTCTAATGGGCTGTCTTTATCTATCTATGTCTAATGGGCTGTCTTTATCTATCTATGTCTGAATGGGCTGTCTCTATTCTCTAGTCTAATGGGCTGTCTTTATCTATCTATGTCTAATGGGCTGTCTTTATCTATCTATGTCTAATGGGCTGTCTCTATTCTCTAGTCTAATGGGCTGTCTTTATCTATCTATGTCTAATGGGCTGTCTTTATCTATCTATGTCTAATGGGCTGTCTCTATTCTCTAGTCTAATGGGCTGTCTCTATCTATCTATGTCTAATGGGCTGTCTCTATTCTCTAGTCTAATGGGCTGTCTCTATTCTCTAGTCTAATGGGCTGTCTCTATCTATCTATGTCTAATGGGCTGTCTCTATTCTCTAGTCTAATGGGATGTCTCTATTCTCTAGTCTAATGGGATGTCTCTATTCTCTAGTCTAATGGGCTGTCTCTATTCTCTAGTCTAATGGGCTGTCTCTATCTATCTATGTCTAATGGGCTGTCTCTATTCTCTAGTCTAATGGGCTGTCTCTATTCTCTAGTCTAATGGGCTGTCTCTTTCTATCTATGTCTAATGGGCTGGCTCTATTCTCTAGTCTAATGAGCTGTCTCTATTCACTAGTCTAATGGGCTGTCTTTATCTATCTATGTCTAATGGGCTGTCTCTATTCTCTAGTCTAAAGGGCTGTCTCTATCTATGTCTAATGGGCTGTCTCTATTCTCTAGTCTAAAGGGCTGTTCTATTCTCTGGTCTAATGGGATGTCTCTATTTCTCTAGTCTAATGGGCTGTCTATATTCTCTAGTCTAATGGGCTGTCTATATTCTCTAGTCTAATGGGCTGTCTCTATTCTCTAGTCTAATGGGCTGTCTCTATTCTCTAGTCTAATGGGCTGTCTCTATTCTCTAGTCTAATGGGCTGTCTCTATTCTCTAGTCTAATGGGCTGTCTATATTCTCTAGTCTAATGGGCTGTCTCTATTCTCTAGTCTAATGGGCTGTCTCTATTCTCTGGTCTAATGGGCTGTCTCTATCTATCTATGTCTAATGGGCTGTTCTATTCTCTAGTCTAATGGGCTGTCTCTATTCTCTAGTCTAATGGGATGTCTCTATTCTCTAGTCTAATGGGCTGTCTCTATTCTCTAGTCTAAAGGGCTGCCCTTCTATTCTCTGGTCTAATGGGCTGTCTCTATTCTCTAGTCTAATGGGATGTCTCTATTCTCTAGTCTAAAGGGCTGTCTCTATTCTCTGGTCTAATGGGCTGGGTCTCTATCTATCTATGTCTAATGGGCTGTCTCTATTCTCTGGTCTAATGGGCTGTCTCTATTCTCTAGTCTAATGGGCTGTCTCTATTCTTAGTCTAATGGGCTGTCTCTATCTATCTATGTCTAATGGGCTGTCTCTATTCTCTAGTCTAATGGGCTGTCTCTATTCTCTAGTCTAATGGGCTGTCTATATTCTCTAGTCTAATGGGCTGGCTTTATTCTCTAGTCTAATGGGCTGTCTCTATCTATCTATGTCTAAAGGGCTGTCTCTATTCTCTAGTCTAATGAGCTGTCTCTATCTATTCATGTCTAATGGGCTGGCTCTATTCTCTAGTCTAATGGGCTGTCTCTATCTATATATGTCTAAAGGGCTGTCTCTATTCTCTAGTCTAATGGGCTGTCTCTATTCTCTAGTCTAATGGGCTGTCTCTATCTATCTATGTCTAATGGGCTGTCTCTATCTATCTATGTCTAATGGGCTGTCTCTGTTCTCTAGTCTAAAGGGCTGTCTCTATTCTCTAGTCTAATGGGCTGTCTCTATTCTCTAGTCTAATGAGCTGTCTATATTCTCTAGTCTAATGGGCTGTCTCTATTCTCTAGTCTAATGGGCTGGCTCTATTCTCTAGTCTAATGGGCTGTCTCTGTTCTCTAGTCTAAAGGGCTGTCTCTATTCTCTAGTCTAATGGGATGTCTCTATTCTCTAGTCTAATGGGCTGTCTCTATTCTCTAGTCTAATGAGCTGTCTCTATTCTCTAGTCTAATGGGCTGTCTCTATTCTCTAGTCTAATGGGCTGTCTCTATTCTCTAGTCTAATGGGCTGTCTTTATCTATCTATGTCTAATGGGCTGGCTCTATTCTCTAGTCTAATGGGCTGTCTCTATCTATCTATGTCTAATGGGCTGTCTCTATTCTCTGGTCTAATGGGCTGTCTCTATTCTCTAGTCTAATGGGCTGGCTCTATTCTCTAGTCTAATGGGCTGTCTATATTCTCTAGTCTAATGGGCTGTCTCTATTCTCTAGTCTAATGGCTGTCTCTATTCTCTAGTCTAATGGGCTGTCTCTATCTATCTATGTCTAATGGGATGTCTTTATTCTCTAGTCTAATGGGCTGTCTCTATTCTCTAGTCTAAAGGGCTGTCTATATTCTCTAGTCTAATGGGCTGTCTCTATCTATCTATGTCTAATGGGATGTCTCTATTCTCTAGTCTAATGGGCTGTCTCTATTCTCTAGTCTAAAGGGCTTCATATTCTCTAGTCTAATGGGCTGTCTCTATCTATCGATGTCTAATGGGCTGTCTCTATTCTCTAGTCTAAAGGGCTGTCTATATTCTCTAGTCTAATGGGATGTCTCTATCTATGTCTAATGGGCTGTCTCTATTCTCTAGTCTAATGGGCTGTCTCTGTTCTCTAGTCTAATGGGCTGTCTATATTCTCTAGTCTAATGGGCTGTCTATATTCTCTAGTCTAATGGCCTGTCTATATTCTCTAGTCTAATGGGCTGTCTCTATTCTCTAGTCTAATGGGCTGTCTATATTCTCTAGTCTAATGGGCTGTCTCTATTCTCTAGTCTAATGGGCTGTCTCTGTTCTCTAGTCTAATGGGCTGTCTATATTCTCTAGTCTAATGGGCTGTCTATATTCTCTAGTCTAATGGGCTGTCTATATTCTCTAGTCTAATGAGCTGTCTATATTCTCTAGTCTAATGAGCTGTCTCTGTTCTCTAGTCTAATGGCTGTCTCTATTCTCTAGTCTAATGGGCTGTCTCTATTCTCTAGTCTAATGGGCTGTCTCTATTCTCTAGTCTAATGAGCTGTCTCTATTCTCTAGTCTAATGGGCTGTCTCTATTCTCTAGTCTAATGGGCTGTCTATATTCTCTAGTCTAATGGGCTGTCTATATTCTCTAGTCTAATGGGCTGTCTCTATTCTCTAGTCTAATGGGCTGTCTCTGTTCTCTAGTCTAATGGGCTGTCTATATTCTCTAGTCTAATGGGCTGTCTATATTCTCTAGTCTAATGGGCTGTCTATATTCTCTAGTCTAATGAGCTGTCTCTATTCTCTAGTCTAATGGGATGTCTCTATCTATCTATGTCTAAAGGGCTGTCTCTATTCTCTAGTCTAATGGGATGTCTCTATCTATCTATGTCTAATGGGCTGTCTCTATTCTCTAGTCTAATGGGATGTCTCTATTCTCTAGTCTAATGGGCTGTCTCTATTCTCTAGTCTAATGGGCTGTCTCTATTCTCTAGTCTAATGGGCTGTCTCTATCTATCTATGTCTAATGGGCTGTCTCTATTCTCTAGTCTAATGGGCTGCCTCTATTCTCTAGTCTAATGGGCTGTCTCTATTCTCTAGTCTAATGGGCTGTCTTTATTCTCTAGTCTAATGGGCTGTCTTTATCTATCTATGTCTAATGGGCTGTCTTTATCTATCTATGTCTAATGGGCTGTCTCTATTCTCTAGTCTAATGGGCTGTCTTTATCTATCTATGTCTAATGGGCTGTCTTTATCTATCTATGTCTAATGGGCTGTCTCTATTCTCTAGTCTAATGGGCTGTCTTTATCTATCTATGTCTAATGGGCTGTCTTTATCTATCTATGTCTAATGGGCTGTCTCTATTTCTAGTCTAATGGGCTGTCTCTATCTATCTATGTCTAATGGGCTGTCTCTATTCTCTAGTCTAATGGGCTGTCTCTATTCTCTAGTCTAATGGGCTGTCTCTATCTATCTATGTCTAATGGGCTGTCTCTATTCTCTAGTCTAATGGGATGTCTCTATTTCTAGTCTAATGGGATGTCTCTATTCTCTAGTCTAATGGGCTGTCTCTATTCTCTAGTCTAATGGGCTGTCTCTATCTATCTATGTCTAATGGGCTGTCTCTATTCTCTAGTCTAATGGGCTGTCTCTATTCTCTAGTCTAATGGGCTGTCTCTTTCTATCTATGTCTAATGGGCTGGCTCTATTCTCTAGTCTAATGAGCTGTCTCTATTCTCTAGTCTAATGGGCTGTCTCTATTCTCTAGTCTAATGGGCTGTCTCTATCTATCTATGTCTAATGGGCTGTCTCTATTCTCTAGTCTAATGGGATGTCTCTATTCTCTAGTCTAATGGGATGTCTCTATTCTCTAGTCTAATGGGCTGTCTCTATTCTCTAGTCTAATGGGCTGGCTCTATTCTCTAGTCTAATGGGCTGTCTCTATTCTCTAGTCTAATGGGCTGTCTCTATTCTCTAGTCTAATGGGCTGGCTCTTCGCCCTCTGGTCTAAAGGGCTGTCTCTATTCTAGTCTAATGGGATGTCTCTATTCTCTAGTCTAATGGGCTGTCTCTATTCTCTAGTCTAATGGGCTGTCTCTATTCTCTAGTCTAATGGGCTGTCTCTATTCTCTAGTCTAATGGGCTGTCTCTATTCTCTAGTCTAATGGGCTGTCTCTATCACATTCATGTCTAACAGGCTGGCTCTATTCTCTAGTCTAATGGGCTGTCTTTATCTATCTATGTCTAATGGGCTGTCTCTATTCTCTAGTCTAATGGGCTGTCTCTATCTATCTATGTCTAATGGGCTGGCTCTATCTATCTATGTCTAATGGGCTGTCTCTATTCTCTAGTCTAATGGGATGTCTCTATTCTCTAGTCTAATGGGCTGTCTTCTATCTTTATCTATGTCTAATGGGTCTTTCTATTTCTAGTCTAATGGGCTGTCTTTATCTATCTATGTCTAATGGGCTGTCTCTATTCTCTAGTCTAATGGGATGTCTCTATTATCTAGTCTAATGGGCTGTCTCTATTCTCTAGTCTAATGGGCTGTCTCTATTCTCTGGTCTAATGGGCTGTCTCTATCTATCTATGTCTAATGGGCTGGCTCTATTCTCTAGTCTAATGGGCTGTCTTTATCTATCTATGTCTAATGGGCTGTCTCTATTCTCTAGTCTAATGGGATGTCTTTGGCTTATCTAGTCTATGGCTGTCTATTCTCTAGTCCTGTAATGGGCTGCCTATTCTCTGGTCTAATGGGCTGTCTTTATCTACTTCTATGTCTAATGAGCTGTCTCTATCTATCTATGTCTAATGGGCTGGGCTCTATTCTCTAGTCTAATGGGCTGTCCTATTCTCTGCCCCATGGGCTGTCTCTATTCTCAGT
The DNA here is from genome assembly GCF_034236695.1 of Oncorhynchus nerka. Classification (NCBI taxonomy): domain Eukaryota; kingdom Metazoa; phylum Chordata; class Actinopteri; order Salmoniformes; family Salmonidae; genus Oncorhynchus; species Oncorhynchus nerka. The sequence goes on from NC_088403.1 coordinate 66,683,104, forward strand.
CTAATGGGATGTCTCTATTCTCTAGTCTAATGGGCTGGCTCTATTCTCTAGTC
>NC_088403.1:66683256-66685756 GCF_034236695.1 Oncorhynchus nerka
TATAGTATCTTATTATAGGTATATTATCTTATTATAGGTATAGTATCTTATTATTATGGGTATATTATCTTATTATAGGTATAGTATCTTATTATAGGTATAGTATATTATTATAGGTGTAGTATCTTATTATAGGTATATTATCTTATTAAAGTATCTTATTAATATCTTATTATAGTATAGTATCTTATTATAGGTATAGTATCTTATTATGGTATATTATCTTATTATAGGTATAGTATCTTATTATCAGTATAGTATCTTATTATAGGTATAGTATCTTATTAAGTATCTTATTATAGGTATAGTATCTTATTATAAGTATCTTATTATAGGTATAGTATCTTATTATAAGTACCTTATTATAGGTATAGTATCTTATTATAGGTATAGTATCTTATTATAGGTTTAGTATCTTACTAAAGTATCTTATTATAAGTATCTTATTATAGGTATAGTATCTTATTATGGGTATATTATCTTATTATAGGTATAGTATCTCATTATAAGTATAGTATCTTATTATAGGTATAGTATCTTATTATAGGTATAGTATCTCATTATAAGTATAGTATCTTATTATAGGTATAGTATCTTATTATAGGTATATTATCTTATTATAGGTATAGTATCTTATTATCAGTATAGTATCTTATTATAGGTATAGTATCTTATTATAAGTATCTTATTATAGGTATAGTATCTTATTATAAGTATCTTATTATAGGTATAGTATCTTATTATAAGTACCTTATTATAGGTATAGTATCTTATTATAGGTATAGTATCTTATTATAGGTATATTATCTTATTATAGGTATAGTATCTTATTATAGTATAGTATCTTATTATAGGTATAGTATCTTATTATAGGTATATTATCTTATTATAGGTATAGTATCTTATTATAGGTATATTATCATTATTATAGGTATAGTATCTTATTATAGGTATAGTATATTATTATAGGTGTAGTATCTTATTATAGGTATATTATCTTATTAAAGTATCTTATTATAAGTATCTTATTATAGGTATAGTATCTTATTATAGTATAGTATCTTATTATAGGTATAGTATCTTATTATAGGTATATTATCTTATTATAGGTATAGTATCTTATTATCAGTATAGTATCTTATTATAGGTATAGTATCTTATTATAAGTATCTTATTATAGGTATAGTATCTTATTATAAGTATCTTATTATAGGTATAGTATCTTATTATAAGTACCTTATTATAGGTATAGTATCTTATTATAGGTATAGTATCTTATTATAGGTTTAGTATCTTACTAAAGTATCTTATTATAGGTATAGTATCTTATTATAGATATAGTATCTTATTATAGGTATATTATCTTATTATAGGTATAGTATCTTATTATAGGTATAGTATCTTATTATAGGTATATTATCTTATTATAGGTATATTATCTTATTATAGGTATAGTATCTTATTATAGGTATAGTATCTTATTATAGTGTAGTATCTTATTATAGATATAGTATCTTATTATAGGTATATTATCTTATTATAAGTAGAGTATGTTATTATAGGTATAGTATCTTATTATAGATATAGTATGTTATTATAGTGTAGTATCTTATTATAGGTATAGTATCTTATTATAGGTATATTATCTTATTATAAGTAGAGTATGTTATTATAGGTATACTATCTTATTATAGGTATACTATCTTATTATAGGTATATTATCTTATTATAGGTATATTATCTTATTATAAGTAGAGTATGTTATTAGAGGTATAGTATCTTATTATAGATATAGTATGTTATTATAAGTATAGTATCTTATTCTAGGTATAGTATCTTATTATAGGTATATTATCTTATTATATGTATAGTATCTTATTATAGGTATAGTATCTTATTATAGGTGTAGTATCTTATTATAGGTATAGTATCTTATTATAGGTGTAGTATCTTATTATAGGTATATTATCTTATTAAAGTATCTTATTATAAGTATCTTATTATAGGTATAGTATCTTATTATAGTATAGTATCTTATTATAGGTATAGTATCTTATTATAGGTATAGTATCTTATTATAGGTATAGTATCTTATTATAGGTATAGTATCTTATTATAGGTATATTATCTTATTATATGTATAGTATCTTATTATAGGTATAGTATCTCATTATAAGTATAGTATCTTATTATAGGTATAGTATCTCATTATAAGTATAGTATCTTATTATAGGTATAGTATCTTATTATAGGTATAGTATCTTATTATAGTATAGTATCTTATTATATAGTATCTTATTATAAGTATCTTATTATATGTATAGTATCTTATTATAAGTATCTTATTATAGGTATAGTATCTTATTATAAGTACCTTATTATAGGTATAGTATCTTATTATATATAGTATCTTATTATAGGTATAGTATCTTATTATAGGTATATTATCTTATTATAGTATAGTATCTTATTATAGGTATAGTATATTATTATAGTATCT
>NC_088403.1:66690756-66693256 GCF_034236695.1 Oncorhynchus nerka
TACTGTCAAGTCAGTACCCCTCACCCACACCTGGTATTCCCCCTATCTACTGTCAGGACAGTACCCCTCACCTCCACCTATGGTATTCCCCCTATCTACTGTCAGGTCAGTACCCCTCACCTCCACCTGGTATTCCCCCTATCTACTGTCAGGACAGTACCCCTCACCTCCACCTATGGTATTCCCCCTATCTACTGTCAGGTCAGTACCCCTCACCCACACCTGGTATTCCCCCTATCTACTGTCAGGACAGTACCCCTCACCTCCACCTATGGTATTCCCCCTATCTACTGTCAGGTCAGTACCCCTCACCTCCACCTATGGTATTCCCCCTATCTACTGTCAGGTCAGTACCCCTCACCTCCACCTGGTATTCCCCCTATCTACTGTCAGGACAGTACCCCTCACCTCCACCTATGGTATTCCCCCTATCTACTGTCAGGTCAGTACCCCTCACCACCACCTGGTATTCCCCCTATCTACTGTCAGGACAGTACCTCACCTCCACCTGGTATTCCCCCCTATCTACTGTCAGGTCAGTACCCCTCACCCACACCTGGTATTCCCCCTATCTACTGTCAGGTCAGTACCCCTCACCTCCACCTATGGTATTCCCCCTATCTACTGTCAGGTCAGTACCCCTCACCTCCACCTGGTATTCCCCCTATCTACTGTCAGGTCAGTACCCCTCACCTCCACCTATGGTATTCCCCCTATCTACTGTCAGGTCAGTACCCCTCACCCACACCTGGTATTCCCCCTATCTACTGTCAGGACAGTACCCCTCACCTCCACCTATGGTATTCCCCCTATCTACTGTCAGGTCAGTACCCCTCACCTCCACCTATGGTATTCCCCCTATCTACTGTCAGGTCAGTACCCCTCACCCACACCTATGGTATTCCCCCTATAGAGTTTGGAGTGTGACTGTTTGATGTTGTGGACAGGTGTCTTTTATACTGATAACAAGTTCAAACAGGTGCCATTAATACAGGTAACGAGTGGAGGACAGAGGAGCCTTTTAAAGAAGAAGTTACAGGTCTGTGAGAGCCAGAAATCTTGCTTGTTTGTAGGTGACCAAATACTTATTTTCCACCATAATTTGCAAATAAATTCATTAAAAAATCCTACAATGTGATTTTCTGTTTTTTTTCTTCTAATTTTGTCTGTCATAGTTGAACCTATGATGAACATTACAGGCCTCTCTCATCTTTTTAAGTGGGAGAACTTGCACAATTGGTGGCTGACTAAATACTTTTTTGCTCCACTGTATGTTGAAGAGAGTGGGGCTTAAGCTACATCCCTGTCTCACCTCCCAGCCTGGTGGAAAGAAATGTTTTGGAAAAAATTAACCCGCATCCTTGTTGTTTGTGTACATGGATTTTATAATATATATATATATATAGTATATATAGTGTATTTATATATATAGTATATATAGTGTATTTATATATATAGTATATATAGTGTATTTATATATATAGTATATATAGTGTATTTATAAATATATATATATATATAGTGTATTTATATATATAGTATATATAGTGTATTTATATATATAGTATATTTTTCCCCCATTACCACTTTCCGTCAATTTGTATACCAGGCCCTCGTGCCAAAACAAATATGAAATCAACGAAGCATGAGAAGACTTTGCCTTTGTTTTGGTTGGTTTGTTTGTCAATTGGGTTGTGTAGGGTGAATACGTGGTCTGTCGTACGGTAATTTGGTAAAAAGACTATTTGACATTTGCTCAGTACATTGTATTCACTGAGGAAATGTACGAGTCTGCTGTTAATGATAATGCAAAGGATTTTCCCAAGGTTGCTGTTGACGCATATCCCACGATAGTTATTGGGGTCAAATTTGTCACGACTTTTGTGGATTGGGGTGATCAGTACTTGGTTCCAAATATTGGGGAAGATGCCAGAGTTGAGGATGATGTTAAAGAGTTTAAGTTTAGCTAATTGGAATATGTGGTCTGTATATTTGATCATTTCAACACCACAGGCCTTTTTGGGTTGGAGGGTTTTTATTTTGTCCTGTAGTTAATTCAATGTAATTGGAGAATCCAGTGGGTTCTGGAATCCAGTTTGTTCTGGAATCCAGTGGGTTCTGGTCTTTAATAGTTGATTCTAAGATTTGTATTTGATCATGTATATGTTTTTGCTGTTTGTTCTCTGTTATAGAGTCAAAAAGATTGGAGAAGTGGTTTATCCACACATCTCCATTTTGGATAGATAATTCTTCGTGTTGTTGTTTGTTTAGTGTTTTCCAATTTTCCCAGAAGTGGTTAGAGTCTATGGATTCCTCAATTACATTGAGGTGATTTCTGACGTGCTGTTCCTTCTTTTTCCGTAGTGTATTTCTGTATTGTTTTAGTGATTCACCATAGTAAAGGTGTAGACTCAGGTTTTCTGAGTCTCTATGTTTTTGGTTGGACAGGTTTCTCAATTTCTTTCTTATGTTTTTTGCATTCTTCATCAAACCATTTCTC
>NC_088403.1:66698256-66718256 GCF_034236695.1 Oncorhynchus nerka
TCTCTCTCTGTCTCTCTCTCTCTCTGTCTCTCTCTGTCTCTGTCTCTCTCTCTGGCTTGTTTTTTCACATTGCGATCATCTCTCTTGCTTGTGCAGATTCCCCACTCTTATTATTTCCCAAATGTTCATAAACCATTTTACCCTGTTTTATCCTTTCTCCCTCCCTCCCTCCCTCCTTTCTTTCTTTCTATCTTTCTTTCTTTCTTTCTTTCTTTCATCCCTCCATCCAAATACACTTCTCTACAAATCTGTTTCCTAATTTCGCATAACTTCACCTAATGTTACTTTCTATATTTTTTTTAATCATTGATTATATTACATAACTTTTCAATTTAGTCATACATAGTTTTGTATATTTATTGGAAAACAAAAGGAATAGATATTATAAACTTTTTTTTGGCAGCTTCTGTACTTCTTTCTCTCCCAGAAAGTTCTGACAACTGACAACAAAACGACAAAGAGAAGGAATCGGAATTCTGAATGTTCCTTTTTAGAGTTCAAAGGAGACCTCCGACATTCCAAGACATCAGTAGAATGAAAAAAAAGGAAACTAAACCCCTCCCAGTCTCCCATCCTCAATTGTTATTTCTGTCATATCCTCCATCCATCCTCCTCTTCACTCTCCTTTCTCCTCCATGCCTCCCTTCCTCCTTCCTCCTTGCTTCGTCCAATCCAGATCAACGATCTACACCGCGGCTCCCGGTAGCTCTTCCGTCTTGATGTCGGCTAGGAGATCGGATGAAATCTCATTCTGGTTAGAATCCAGACCGTAGAACTTCACCTTCAACCCGTCCACCGGATGAACCACCGGCACCGTCACCACTCTAGGAAAATTCCGGGTCGCCAACTCAAACCGGCTGGTGCTGGCCAACTCGATGGCCAGTATACGGAGGAAGAGAGTGGCGAGCTGTTTCCCGAGACAGGAGCGGATGCCGCCGCCGAACGGGAGGTAGTGGAAGCGTCCCTCCTTGTCCTCGCAGCGTTCCTGGGAGAAGCGGTCGGGGTCAAAGGCGTCCACGTCCTTGAAGACGGAGGAGGTATCGTGTGTGTCTCTGATGCTGTACATCACACTCCAACCCTTCGGGATCTGTACCCCCTGGGGACGGAGAGACTCATTTAGAAACAGCACATTTTCACTTAACAACGTGCTGAGAGACAAGAGACAAGAGACCAGACAAGAGACAAGACAAGAGACCAGACAAGAGACCAGACAAGAGACAAGACAAGAGACCAGACAAGAGACAAGAGACCAGACAAGAGACCAGACAAGAGACAAGACAAGAGACAAGACAAGAGACCAGACAAGAGACCAGACAAGAGACCAGACAAGAGACAAGAGACAAGACAAGAGACCAGACAAGAGACAAGAGACCAGACAAGAGACCAGACAAGAGACAAGACAAGAGACCAGACAAGAGACAAGAGACCAGACAAGAGACCAGACAAGAGACCAGACAAGAGACCAGACAAGAGACAAGACAAGAGACCAGACAAGAGACCAGACAAGAGACCAGACAAGAGACAAGACAAGAGACCAGACAAGAGACAAGAGACCAGACAAGAGACCAGAAAAGAGACAAGACAAGAGACCAGACAAGAGACAAGACAAGAGACCAGAGAAGAGACAAGACAAGAGACCAGACAAGAGACCAGACAAGAGACCAGACAAGAGACCAGACAAAAGACCAGACAAGAGACCAGACAAGAGACCAGACAAGAGACAAGAGACCAGACAAGAGACCAGACAAGAGACAAGACAAGAGACCAGACAAGAGACAAGAGACCAGACAAGAGACCAGACAAGAGACCAGACAAGAGACCAGACAAGAGACCAGACAAGAGACAAGAGACAAGACAAGAGACCAGACAAGAGACAAGAGACAAGAGACAAGACAAGAGACCAGACAAGAGACAAGAGACCAGACAAGAGACCAGACAAGAGACAAGAGACAAGACAAGAGACCAGACAAGAGACAAGAGACCAGACAAGAGACCAGACAAGAGACAAGACAAGAGACCAGACAAGAGACAAGAGACCAGACAAGAGACCAGACAAGAGACAAGAGACCAGACAAGAGACCAGACAAGAGACAAGACAAGAGACCAGACAAGAGACAAGAGACCAGACAAGAGACCAGACAAGAGACAAGACAAGAGACCAGACAAGAGACAAGAGACCAGACAAGAGACCAGACAAGAGACCAGACAAGAGACCAGACAATAGACAAGAGACCAGACAAGAGACCAGACAAGAGACAAGACAAGAGACCAGACAAGAGACAAGAGACCAGACAAGAGACCAGACAAGAGACCAGACAAGAGACCAGACAAGAGACCAGACAAGAGACAAGAGACAAGACAAGAGACCAGACAAGAGACAAGAGACCAGACAAGAGACCAGACAAGAGACAAGAGACAAGACAAGAGACCAGACAAGAGACAAGAGACAAGAGACAAGAGAAGAGACCAGACAAGAGACAAGAGACCAGACAAGAGACCAGACAAGAGACAAGAGACAAGACAAGAGACCAGACAAGAGACAAGAGACCAGACAAGAGACCAGACAAGAGACAAGACAAGAGACCAGACAAGAGACAAGAGACCAGACAAGAGACCAGACAAGAGACAAGAGACCAGACAAGAGACCAGACAAGAGACAAGACAAGAGACCAGACAAGAGACAAGAGACCAGACAAGAGACAAGAGACCAGACAAGAGACCAGACAAGAGACAAGACAAGAGACCAGACAAGAGACAAGAGACCAGACAAGAGACAAGACAAGAGACCAGACAAGAGACCAGACAAGAGACCAGACAAGAGACAAGACAAGAGACAAGACAAGAGACCAGACAAGAGACCAGACAAGAGACCAGACAAGAGACCAGACAAGAGACAAGACAAGAGACAAGACAAGAGATAGATGATACTAGTATATAATATATATAAATATATAACACTATACTCACTTCTAGTTCAAAGGTCTGCAGGGCCGTCCTATAACCCCCAGACACGGGCGTGAAGAGCCTCAGCACCTCCTTAATCACACAGTCCAGATACTTCAGACTAACGATGGTATCCAGACCCAGTTCCCCCTCGCACAGACAGCCGTTGTGGAGGATCCCCCTGGTCCGGAGCTCCTCTCGTAACTTCTCCAGCACGGCAGGGTGGCGTAGGAGCTGCATGATGAGAGAGGTGGAGGCACTGGCCGTGGTGGCAAACGCTGCAAAGATCAGCTCAATGGTCGCCTCCTGGAGACGAGAGGAAGGGGAGAGATGAGTTCATCAGTTTTCCAAAGATGTTTAAAGGCACAGTTATCTCAGTGTATGTAAACTTCTGACCCACTGGAATTGTGATGGAGTGAATTATAAGTGAAATAATCTGTCTGTAAACAACTGTTGGAAAAATTACTTGTGTCATGCACAAAGTAGATGTCCTAACCGAATTGCCAAAACTATAGGTTGTTAGCAAGACATTTGTGAAAAGGTTGAAAAACTTACTGGTACTTCCTGTATATAGCTCCACATTGATCTGGTATTTCCTGTATATAGCTCCACCTTGATCTGGTACTGGTACTTCCTGTATATAGCTTCACACTGATCTGGTACTTCCTGTATATAGCTTCACATTGATCTGGTACTTCCTGTATATAGCTCCACACTGATCTGGTACTTCCTGTATATAGCTCCATATTGATCTGGTACTTCCTGTATATAGCTCCACACTGATCTGGTACTTCCTGTATATAGCTCCACCTTGATCTGGTACTGGTACTTCCTGTATGTAGCTCCACACTGATCTGGTACTTCCTGTATATAGCTCCACACTGATCTGGTACTTCTTGTATATAGCTCCACACTGATCTGGTACTTCCTGTATATGGCTCCACACTGATCTGGTACTCCCTGTATATAGCTCCACACTGATCTGGTACTTCCTGTATATAGCTTCACACTGATCTGGTATGTCCTGTATATAGCTCCACATAGATCTGGTACTTCCTGTATATAGCTGCACATAGATCTGGTACTTCCTGTATATAGCTCCACATAGATCTGGTACTTCCTGTATATAGCTCCACATAGATCTGGTACTTCCTGTATATAGCTCCACATAGATCTGGTACTTCCTGTATATAGCTCCACATAGATCTGGTACTTCCTGTATATAGCTCCACATAGATCTGGTACTTCCTGTATATAGCTCCACATAGATCTGGTACTTCCTGTATATAGCTCCACATAGATCTGGTACTTCCTGTATATAGCTCCATATTGATCTGGTACTTCCTGTATATAGCTCCATATTGATCTGGTACTTCCTGTATATAGCTCCACATAGATCTGGTACTTCCTGTATATAGCTCCATATTGATCTGGTACTTCCTGTATATTGCTCCACATAGATCTGGTACTTCCTGTATATAGCTCCACATAGATCTGGTACTTCCTGTATATAGCTCCACATTGATCTGGTACTTCCTGTATATAGCTCCACACTGATCTGGTACTTCCTGTATATAGCTTCAAATTGATCTGGTACTTCCTGTATATAGCTCCACATAGATCTGGTACTTCCTGTATGTAGGTACCCACGTCTTATTCATCGTATGTGACGTACAATTTGATTTGATTTGATAATATCTCTGTAACTATATAACTTCTCCTGACAGAGATTGCTTTGTATGAATGGTATGAGAAGCTTTGTATGAATGGTATGAGAAGCTTTGTATGAATGGTATGAGAAGCTTTGTATGAATGGTATGAGAAGCTTTGTATGAATGGTATGAGAAGCTTTGTATGAATGGTATGAGAAGCTTTGTATGAATGGTATGAGAAGCTTTCGATCTAAGTTCTAAAACTAAAGTAAAACGAGAAGCTTAAAGCAAAAAATGTGAAGGGTAGCAGAGGGTAGCAGAGGGTAGCAGAGGGTAGCAGAGGGTAGGAGAGGGTAGCAGAGGGTAGGAGAGAGTAGCAGAGGGTAGCAGAGGGGTAGCAGAGGGTAGCAGAGGGTAGCAGAGGGGTAGCAGAGGGTAGCAGAGGGTAGCAGAGGGTAGGAGAAGGGTAGCAGAGGGTAGCAGAGGGTAGCAGAGGGTAGGAGAAGGGTATGAGAAGGGTAGCAGAGGGTAGCAGAAGGGTAGAAGAAGGGTAGCAGAAGGGTAGCAGAAGGGTAGCAGAGGGTAGCAGAGGGTAGCAGAGGGTAGCAGAAGGGTAGCAGAGGGTAGCAGAAGGGTAGCAGAGGGTAGCAGAAGGGTAGCAGAGGGTAGCAGAAGGGTAGCAGAGGGTAGCAGAAGGGTAGCAGAAGGGTAGCAGAGGGTAGCAGAAGGGTAGCAGAGGGTAGCAGAAGGGTAGCAGAAGGGTATGAGAAGGGTAGCAGAGGGTAGAAGAAGGTTATGAGAAGGGTAGCAGAAGGGTAGCAGAAGGGTATGAGAAGGGTAGCAGAAGGGTATGAGAAGGGTAGCAGAGGGTAGCAGAAGGGTATGAGAAGGGTAGCAGAAGGGTAGCAGAAGGGTAGCAGAATGGTATGAGAAGGGTAGCAGAAGGGTATGAGAAGGGTAGCAGAGGGTAGCAGAAGGGTATGAGAAGGGTAGCAGAGGGTAGCAGAAGGGTATGAGAAGGGTAGCAGAGGGTAGCAGAAGGGTATGAGAAGGGTAGCAGAAGGGTATGAGAAGGGTAGCAGAAGGGTATGAGAAGGGTAGCAGAAGGGTAGCAGAAGGGTATGAGAAGGGTAGCAGAGGGTAGCAGAAGGGTATGAGAAGGGTAGCAGAAGGGTATGAGAAGGGTAGCAGAAGGGTATGAGAAGGGTAGCAGAGGGTAGCAGAAGGGTATGAGAAGGGTAGCAGAGGGTAGCAGAGGGTAGCAGAAGGGTAAGAGAAGGGTAGCAGAGGGTAGAAGAAGGGTATTAGAAGGGTAGCAGAAGGGTAGCAGAAGGGTATGAGAAGGGTAGCAGAGGGTAGCAGAAGGGTATGAGAAGGGTAGCAGAAGGGTAGCAGAAGGGTATGAGAAGGGTAGCAGAGGGTAGCAGAAGGGTATGAGAAGGGTAGCAGAGGGTAGCAGAAGGGTATGAGAAGGGTAGCAGAGGGTATGGGAAGGGTATGAGAAGGGTAGCAGAGGGTAGCAGAAGGGTATGAGAAGGGTAGCAGAGGGTAGCAGAAGGGTATGAGAAGGGTAGCAGAGGGTAGCAGAAGGGTATGAGAAGGGTAGCAGAGGGTAGCAGACGGGTATGAGAAGGGTAGGAGAGGGTAGCAGAAGGGTAGCAGAAGGGTAAGAGAGGGGTAGGAGAGGTGTAGCAGAAGGGTATGAGAAGGGTAGGAGAGGGGTAGCAGAAGGGTAATTGAAGGGTAGGAGAGGGGTAGCAGAAGGGTATGAGAAGGGTAGCAGAAGGGTAGCAGAAGGGTAGCAGAGGGTAGCAGAAGGGTAGCAGAAGGGTATGCGAAGGGTAGCAGAAGGGTATGAGAGGGTATGAGAAGGGTAGGAGAAGGGTATGAGAAGGCTAGCAGAAGGGTAAGAGAAGGGTAGCATAAGGGTAGGAGAAGGGTAGAAGAAGGGTATCGAAGGGTAGGAGAAGGGTATGAGAAGGGTAGGATAGGTATTGGAGAAGGGTATGAGAGGGTAGGAGAAGGTTAGCAGTAGGCTAAGAGAAGGGTAGCAGAAGGGTATGAGAATTTTAGCAGAAGGGTAGGAGAAGGGTAAGTGAAGGGTAGCAGAAGGGTAGGAGAGGGTTTAGCAGAAGGGTAGGAGAAGGGTAAGTGAAGGGTAGCAGAAGGGTAGGAGAGGGTATGAGAAGGGTAGGAAAAGAATATGAGAAGGGTATGAGAGGGTATGAGAAGGGTAGGAGAGGGTATGAGAGGGTATGAGAAGGGTAGGAGAGGGGTAGGAGAAGGGTAAGTGAAGGGTAAGAGAAGGGTAGGAGAAGGGTAAGTGAAGGGTAAGAGAAGGGTAAGAGAAGGGTAGGAGAAGGGTATGAGAAGGGTAGGAAAAGAATAGGAGAAGGGTATGAGAAGGGTAGGAAAAGAATAGGAGAAGGGTATGAGAGGGTATGAGAATGGTAGGAAAAGGGTATGAGAGGGTATGAGAAGGTTAGGAGAAGGGTAGGAGAAGGGTAGGAGAAGGGCATGAGAAGGGTATGAGAGGGTATGAGAGGGTATGAGAAGGTATGAGAGTGTATGAGAGGGTATGAGAAGGGTAGGAAAAGAATAGGAGAAGGGTATGAGAAGGGTAGGAAAAGGGTATGAGAAGCGTAGGAGAAGGGTAGGAAAAGGGTATGAGAAGGGTAGGAAAAGGGTATGAGAAGCGTAGGAGAAGGGTAGGAAAAGGGTATGAGAGGGTATGAGAGGGTATGAGAAGGGTAGGAGAAGGGTAAGTGAAGGGTAAGAGAAGGGTAAGAGAAGGGTAGGAGAAGGGTATGAGAAGGGTAGGAAAAGAATAGGAGAAGGGTATGAGAAGGGTAGGAAAAGAATAGGATAAGGGTATGAGAGGGTATGAGAAGGTATGAGAAGGGTATGAGAGGGTATGAGAGGGTATGAGAGGGTATGAGAAGGGTAGGAAAAGGGTATGAGAAGGGTAGGAAAAGAATAGGAGAAGGGTATGAGAGGGTATGAGAAGGGTATGAGAGGGTATGAGAGGGTATGAGAGGGTATGAGAAGGGTAGGAAAAGGGTATGAGAAGGGTAGGAAAAGAATAGGAGAAGGGTATGAGAGGGTATGAGAAGGGTAGGAAAAGGGTATGAGAGGGTATGAGAAGGTTAGGAGAAGGGTAAGGGAAGGGTAGGAGAAGGGTATGAGAAGGGTAAGAGAAGAGTATGAGAGGGTATGAGAAGGGTAGGAGAAGGGTAAGGGAAGGGTAAGAGAAGAGTATGAGAGGGTATGAGAAGGGTAGGAGAAGGGTAGGAGAAGGGTATGAGAGGGTATGAGAAAGGTATGAGAAGGGTAGGAGAGGGTTTGAGAAGGATAGGAGAAGAGTATGAGAGGGTAGGAGAAGGGTAGGAGAAGGGTGGGAGAAGGGTAAGGGAAGGGTGACAAACCAGGAATCAGTCATCATGTCTCAAATATCTACAGTAGGTTGGGTTTTAGGTTCGTGCAGTTCAGCGGCTGTTTTTACAGTCAGTACTATGATCTGGTGCAGACATCCTCGGTCTCCTGTCTGGGGACCTTGCCCCTGTTTTAGCTCTGGTTGTGTGGCACACACCTCTCTAAAAATCTCCTGCCCTCTCTTTGGAAAAATACTATTTTCTGGGTCTGGAATAACAGTTTAGGATAACACACACACTGAAACCCCTCATCTGCTGCAATTTGTGTCAAAACATGTCTGTATCACCCCGGTGTCTGTCTGTCTGTCTGTCTGTCTGTCTGTCTGTCTGTCTGTCTGTCTGTGTGTCTGTGTGTGTGTGTGTGTGTGTGTGTGTGTGTGTGTGTGTGTGGTGTGCGTGTGTGCGTGTGTGCGTGCGTGCGAGAAAGAGAGAGAGAATAAGGGGGCTGAGTAGGGAGTAGGGTGGCTGAGTAGGGAGTAGGGTGGCTGAGTAGGGAGTAGGGTGGCTGAGTAGGGAGTAGGGGCTGAGTAGGGAGTAGGGGGGCTGAGTAGGGAGTAGGGTGGCTGAGTAGGGAGTAGGGTGGCTGAGTAGGGAGTAGGGGGGCTGAGTAGGGAGTAGGGTGGCTGAGTAGGGAGTAGGGGGGCATCTGGGACACTCCCCAGAGAGAGAGAGAGAGAGAGAGAGAGAGAGAGAGAGAGAGAGAGAGAGAGAGAGAGAGAGAGAGAGAGAGAGAGAGAGGGAGAGAGAGATAGAGAGAGAGAGAGAGAGAGAGAGAGAGAGAGAAAGGTTCCTACCTTGAGTTCCTGCATGGTGATTTCGGTGCCGTTCTCTTTGCGCTCTCCAGTAGGATATCTAGTGCGTCGCTGTAATCCTTCCCCTGGGAACAGAGGGGTTTCTCCCTGATGGCCTTTTCTATCCCCTTCTGGAGTGTGTCCCTGGCACAGATGCCCTACGGAAATAAAACACACAGAGACGTGGTGAGTGACGTAAAGTCCAGATCAATCATTCACGTCCTTGAAAAACCTCTGGAGGGAGGGCTTACTGACACTCACATATTCAGTGCTTGTATTCCCAATGGATTTGTCTTGTTGAATTACACAGCTTCAAGACAAGATTACATCCCTGCATGAGTGTATATGTCAATTAAAGTGCTTTTGTGTCCATCCGCATACTGACCTTCCTGTATCCACTGAATGGCAGGTCTAACGGAAGAGTGAAGATGTTGTCTATAAACTCCTGGAAGGTGGTGAACAGGTGTCTCATCTCCTCGTCTGCTACTCTGAACCCCAGCAACACCCTCACTGCCATGTGGAACGACAGCCTCTGGGATTCCCTGGAGGGAGGGAGGGAGGGAGGGGAGAGAGAGAGAGAGAGAGAGAGAGAGAGAGAGAGAGAGAGAGAGTCAGAGAGAGAGAGAGAGAGAGAGAGAGAGAGAGAGAGAGAGGGAGGGAGGGAGGGAGGGAGGGAGGGAGGTCAGTCGGTCAATAATAATCCATTTACGTACAATACCCAGCCTAGACCCAAAAGAGCACACATTCAGAAACTGTCATGGCTGTGTCCAAAATTGCCCTGGTCTAAATGGCCTTATTGGCCCAAGTCTAAATGGCCCAGGTCTAAATGGCCTTATTGGCCCAGGGCTAAATGGCCCAGGTCTAAATGGCCCAGGTCTAAATGGCCTTGGTCTAAAAGGCCCTATTGGCCCTGGTCTAAATGGCCCTGGTCTAAAAGGCCCTGGTCCAAATGGCCCTATTGGCCCTGGTCTAAATGGCCCTATTGGCCCTGGTCTAAATGGCCCTATTGGCCCATGACTAAATGGCCCTGGTCTAAATGGCCCTATTGGCCCTTTTCTAAATGGCCCTGGTCTAAATGGCCCTATTGGCCCTGGTCTAAATGGCCCTGGTCTAAATGGCCCTATTGGCCCAGGTCTAAATGGCCCTATTGGCCCAGGTCTAAATGGCCCAGGTCTAAATGTCCCTATTGGCCCTGGTCTAAATGGCCCTGGTCTAAATGGCCCTATTGTCCCATGACTAAATGGCCCTGGTCTAAATGGCCCTATTGGCCCTTTTCCAAATGGTCCTATTGGCCCTGGTCTAAATAGCCCTATTGGCCCTGGTCTAAATGGCCCTATTGGCCCTGGTCTAAATGGCCCTGGTCTAAATGACCCTATTGGCCCAGGTCTAAATGGCCCTATTGGCCCAGGTCTAAATGACCCTATTGGCCCAGGTCTAAATGGCCCAGGTCTAAATGTCCCTATTGGCCCTGGTCTAAATGGCCCTGGTCTAAATGGCCCTATTGGCCCATGACTAAATGGCCCTGGTCTAAATGGCCCTATTGGCCCTTTTCCAAATGGTCCTATTGGCCCTGGTCTAAATGGCCCTATTGGCCCTGGTCTAAATGGCCCTGGTCTAAATGGCCCTATTTGCCCAGGTCTAAATGGCCCTATTGGCCCAGGTCTAAATGGCCCTATTGGCCCTGGTCTAAAAGGCCCTATTGGCCCAGGTCTAAATGGCCCTGGTCTAAATGGCCCTATTGGCCCTGGTCTAAATGGCCCTGGTCTAAAAGGCCCTGGTCCAAATGGCCCTATTGGCCCTGGTCTAAATGGCCCTATTGGCCCTGGTCTAAATGGCCCTGGTCTAAATGGCCCTATCGGCCCAGGTCTAAATGGCCCTATTGGCCCAGGTCTAAATGGCCCAGGTCTAAATGTCCCTATTGGCCCTGGTCTAAATGGCCCTGGTCTAAATGGCCCTGGACTAAATGGCCCTCGTCTAAAAGGCCCTGTTGATAGGTTCTGGGTCATTCATATATCTTTATGTACATATTCTTTATCCCTTTACACTTGTGTATATAAGGTAGTTGATGTGGAATTGTTAGGTTAGATCACTCGTTGGTTATTACTGCATTGTCGGAACTAGAAGCACAAGCATTTAGCTACACTTCCATTAACATCTGCTGACCATGTGTATGTGACAAATACATTTGATTTGATTTGATTTGGAGCTCCATACATGCACACACACACACACACACACACACACACACACACACACACACACACACACACACACACACACACACACACACACACACACACACACACACACACACACACACACACACACCAGGTTGAGAAGTCACCTGTAGACATTGATGGGTTCTGGGTTGGAGCTCCACAGCCTCAGTGACTCCTGGATTACCTGCTGGATTTTAGGGAGGTAGGACTGCAGAGCCTCATGACTGAACACCTTGGAGAAGACCTGGAGGGGGGAGAGGGGAGGGGAGGGGGAGAGGAGGGGAGAGGGGAGGGGGAGGGGGAGAGGAGGGAGGGAGGAGGAGGAGGGGGAGAGGGGAGGAGGAGGAGGAGGGGGGAGGAGGGAGAAGGAGGAGGAGGAGGAGGGGGGGAGGAGGGAGGAGGGGGGAGGGGGGGAGAGGGAGAGGGGGAGGGGGAGGGAGGAGAGGAGGAGGGGAGGAGGGGAGGGAGGAGGAGGAGGGGGGAGGAGGAGAGGAGGAGGAGGAGGGGGAGAGGGGGGGAGGGGAGGGAGGAGAGGAAGGGGGAGTGGAGGAGGGGAGAGGGAGGGGGAGGAGGATGGGGAGGAGGAGGAGGGGGAGAGGGAGGGGAGGGAGAGGGGAGAGGGAGGAGGAGGGGGAGGAGGGGGTAGAGGGGAGGGGAGGAGGAGAGGGGAGGGGAGGAGGAGGGGAGGAGAGGGAGGAGGGGGGGAGGAGGAGGAGGAGGAGGGGGGAGGAGGAGGGAGGAGGTGATGGGGAGAGGGGACAGATGAGGAGGAGGAGAGTGTTATTTTTATTTTTACTAAGATCTCCATTAACTAAAGCCGTGACATTAGCTAATCTTCCTGGGGTAAAACACCAACTAACAAGACTTCACAAACTAAGACTTCACAAACATTCAACTAGTAGACAATACAGACAATTAAAATACCTGACAGAAAACACATTTAACATTCCGTTGATACTTCCTATTTCCTGTCCAGTCATATGGTCTATCACATTAGATGTTCTGTCTATTTCCTGTCCAGTCATATGGTCTATCACATTAGATGTTCTTTCTATTTCCTGTCCAGTCATATGGTCTATTTCCTGTCCAGTCATATGGTCTATCACATTAGATGTTCTTTCTATTTCCTGTCCAGTCATATGGTCTATCACATTAGATGTTCTTTCTATTTCCTGTCCAGTCATATGGTCTATCACATTAGATGTTCTTTCTATTTCCTGTCCAGTTATATGGTCTATCACATTAGATGTTCTGTCTATTTCCTGTCCAGTTATATGGTCTATCACATTAGATGTTCTTTCTATTTCCTGTCCAGTCATATGGTCTATTTCCTGTCCAGTCATATGGTCTATCACATTAGATGTTCTTTCTATTTCCTGTCCAGTCATATGGTCTGTCACATTAGATGTTCTTTCTATTTCCTGTTCAGTCATATGGTTTATCACATTAGATGTTCTTTCTATTTCCTGTCCAGTTATATGGTCTATCACATTAGATGTTCTATTTCCTGTCCAGTTATATGGTCTATCACATTAGATGTTCTTTCTATTTCCTGTCCAGTCATATGGTCTATTTCCTGTCCAGTCATATGGTCTATCACATTAGATGTTCTTTCTATTTCCTGTCCAGTCATATGGTCTGTCACATTAGATGTTCTTTCTATTTCCTGTCCAGTCATATGGTCTATCACAGATGTTCTGTCTACTTCCTGTCCAGTCATATGGTCTATCACATTAGATGTTCTTTCTACTTCCTGTCCAGTCATATGGTCTATTTCCTGTCCAGTCACATGGTCTATCACATTAGATGTTCTTTCTATTTCCTGTCCAGTTATATGGTCTATCACATTAGATGTTATATTTCCTGTCCAGTCATATGGTCTATTTCCTGCCCAGTCACATGGTCTATCACATTAGATGTTCTGTCTATTTCCTGTCCAGTCATATGGTCTATCACATTAGATGTTCTTTCTATTTCCTGTCCAGTCATATGGTCTATCACATTAGATGTTCTGTCTATTTCCTGTCCAGTCATATGGTCTATCACATTAGATGTTCTGTCTATTTCCTGTCCAGTCATATGGTCTGTCACATTAGATGTTCTTTCTATTTCCTGTCCAGTCATATGGTCTATCACATTAGATGTTCTGTCTATTTCCTGTCCAGTCATATGGTCTGTCACATTAGATGTTCTTTCTATTTCCTGTCCAGTCATATGGTCTATCACATTAGATGTTCTTTCTATTTCCTGTCCAGTTATATGGTCTATCACATTAGATGTTCTATTTCCTGTCCAGTCATATGGTCTATTGCATTAGATGTTCTTTCTACTTCCTGTCCAGTCATATGGTCTATTTCCTGTCCAGTCACATGGTCTATCACATTAGATGTTCTTTCTATTTCCTGTCCAGTCACATGGTCTATCACATTAGATGTTCTGTCTATTTCCTGTCCAGTCATATGGTCTATCACATTAGATGTTCTGTCTACTTCCTGTCCAGTCATATGGGTCAGTCACATCACATTAGATGTTCTTTCTACTTTTCCAGTCATATGTCTATTTCCTGTCCAGTCACATGGTCTATCACATTAGATGTTCTTTCTATTTCCTGTCCAGTCATATGGTCTATCACATTAGATGTCCAGTCACATGGTCTATCTAGATGTTCTTTCCTGCCCAGTCACATGGTCTATCACATTAGATGTTCTGTCTATTTCCTGTCCAGTCATATGGTCTATCACATTAGATGTTCTTTCTATTTCCTGTCCAGTCATATGGTCTATCACATTAGATGTTCTTTCTATTTCCTGTCCAGTCATATGGTCTATCACATTAGATGTTCTTTCTATTTCCTGTCCAGTCATATGGTCTATCACATTAGATGTTCTTTCTATTTCCTGTCCAGTCATATGGTCTATCACATTAGATGTTCTGTCTATTTCCTGTCCAGTTATATGGTCTATCACATTAGATGTTCTTTCTATTTCCTGTCCAGTCATATGGTCTATTTCCTGTCCAGTCATATGGTCTATCACATTAGATGTTCTTTCTATTTCCTGTCCAGTCATATGGTCTGTCACATTAGATGTTCTTTCTATTTCCTGTCCAGTCATATGGTCTATCACATTAGATGTTCTGTCTATTTCCTGTCCAGTCATATGATCTGTCACATTAGATGTTCTTTCTATTTCCTGTCCAGTCATATGGTCTATCACATTAGATGTTCTTTCTATTTCCTGTCCAGTTATATGGTCTATCACATTAGATGTTCTATTTCCTGTCCAGTCATATGGTCTATTGCATTAGATGTTATTTCTACTTCCTGTCCAGTCATATGGTCTATTTCCTGTCCAGTCACATGGTCTATCACATTAGATGTTCTTTCTATTTCCTGTCCAGTCACATGGTCTATCACATTAGATTTTCTGTCTATTTCCTGTCCAGTCATATGGTCTATCACATTAGATGTTCTGTCTACTTCCTGTCCAGTCATATGGTCTATCACATTAGATGTTCTTTCTACTTCCTGTCTAGTCATATGGTCTATTTCCTGTCCAGTCACATGGTCTATCACATTAGATGTTCTTTCTATTTCCTGTCCAGTTATATGGTCTATCACATTAGATGTTATATTTCCTGTCCAGTCATATGGTCTATTTCCTGCCCAGTCAAATGGTCTATCACATTAGATGTTCTGTCTATTTCCTGTCCAGTCATATGGTCTATCACATTAGATGTTCTTTCTATTTCCTGTCCAGTCATATGGTCTATCACATTAGATGTTCTGTCTATTTCCTGTCCAGTCATATGGTCTATCACATTAGATGTTCTGTCTATTTCCTGTCCAGTCATATGGTCTGTCACATTAGATGTTCTTTCTATTTCCTGTCCAGTCATATGGTCTATCACATTAGATGTTCTGTCTATTTCCTGTCCAGTCATATGGTCTGTCACATTAGATGTTCTTTCTATTTCCTGTCCAGTTATATGGTCTATCACATTAGAATATTTCCTGTCCAGTCATATGGTCTATTTCCTGCCCAGTCACATGGTCTATCACATTAGATGTTCTGTCTATTTCCTGTCCAGTTATATGGTCTATCACATTAGATGTTCTATTTCCTGTCCAGTCATATGGTCTATTGCATTAGATGTTCTTTCTACTTCCTGTCCAGTCACATGGTCTATCACATTAGATGTTCTGTCTATTTCCTGTCCAGTTATATGGTCTATCACATTAGATGTTCTATTTCCTGTCCAGTCATATGGTCTATTGCATTAGATGTTCTGTCTATTTCCTGTCCAGTCATATGGTCTATCACATTAGATGTTCTGTCTATTTCCTGTCCAGTCATATGGTCTATCACATTAGATGTTCTTTCTATTTCCTGTCCAGTCATATGGTCTATCACATTAGATGTTCTGTCTATTTCCTGTCCAGTCATATGGTCTATCACATTAGATGTTCTGTCTATTTCCTGTCCAGTCATATGGTCTGTCACATTAGATGTTCTTTCTATTTCCTGTCCAGTCATATGGTCTATCACATTAGATGTTCTGTCTATTTCCTGTCCAGTCATATGGTCTGTCACATTAGATGTTCTTTCTATTTCCTGTCCAGTTATATGGTCTATCACATTAGATGTTCTATTTCCTGTCCAGTCATATGGTCTATTTCCTGCCCAGTCACATGGTCTATCACATTAGATGTTCTGTCTATTTCCTGTCCAGTTATATGGTCTATCACATTAGATGTTCTATTTCCTGTCCAGTCATATGGTCTATTGCATTAGATGTTCTTTCTACTTCCTGTCCAGTCACATGGTCTATCACATTAGATGTTCTGTCTATTTCCTGTCCAGTCATATGGTCTATCACATTAGATGTTCTGTCTACTTCCTGTCCAGTCATATGGTCTATCACATTAGATGTTCTTTCTACTTCCTGTCCAGTCATATGGTCTATTTCACTTCCAGATGTCTATCATTAGATGTTCTTTCTATTTCCTGTCCAGTTATATGGTCTATCACATTAGATGTTATATTTCCTGTCCAGTCATATGGTCTATTTCCTGCCCAGTCAAATGGTCTATCACATTAGATGTTCTGTCTATTTCCTGTCCAGTCATATGGTCTATCACATTAGATGTTCTTTCTATTTCCTGTCCAGTCATATGGTCTATCACATTAGATGTTCTGTCTATTTCCTGTCCAGTCATATGGTCTATCACATTAGATGTTCTGTCTATTTCCTGTCCAGTCATATGGTCTGTCACATTAGATGTTCTTTCTATTTCCTGTCCAGTCATATGGTCTATCACATTAGATGTTCTGTCTATTTCCTGTCCAGTCATATGGTCTGTCACATTAGATGTTCTTTCTATTTCCTGTCCAGTCATATGGTCTATCACATTAGATGTTATATTTCCTGTCCAGTCATATGGTCTATTTCCTGCCCAGTCACATGGTCTATCACATTAGATGTTCTGTCTATTTCCTGTCCAGTTATATGGTCTATCACATTAGATGTTCTATTTCCTGTCCAGTCATATGGTCTATTGCATTAGATGTTCTTTCTACTTCCTGTCCAGTCATATGGTCTATTTCCTGTCCAGTCACATGGTCTATCACATTAGATGTTCTGTCTATTTCCTGTCCAGTTATATGGTCTATCACATTAGATGTTCTATTTCCTGTCCAGTCATATGGTCTATTGCATTAGATGTTCTGTCTATTTCCTGTCCAGTCATATGGTCTATCACATTAGATGTTCTGTCTATTTCCTGTCCAGTCATATGGTCTATCACATTAGATGTTCTGTCTATTTCCTGTCCAGTCATATGGTCTATCACATTAGATGTTCTTTCTATTTCCTGTCCAGTTATATGGTCTATCACATTAGATGTTCTATTTCCTGTCCAGTCATATCGTCTATTTCCTGCCCAGTCACATGGTCTATCACATTAGATGTTCTGTCTATTTCCTGTCCAGTTATATGGTCTATTGCATTAGATGTTCTTTCTACTTCCTGTCTAGTCATATGGTCTATTTCCTGACCAGTCACATGGTCTATCACATTAGATGTTCTTTCTATTTCCTGTCCAGTCATATGGTCTATCACATTAGATGTTCTTTCTATTTCCTGTCCAGTCATATGGTCTATCACATTAGATGTTCTTTCTATTTCCTGTCCAGTCATATGATCTATCACATTAGATGTTCTTTCTATTTCCTGTCCAGTCATATGGTCTGGCACATTAGATGTTCTTTCTATTTCCTGTCCAGTCATATGGTCTATCACATTAGATGTTCTATTTCCTGTCCAGTCATATGGTCTATTGCATTAGATGTTCTTTCTACTTCCTGTCCAGTCATATGGTCTA
Source organism: Oncorhynchus nerka (assembly GCF_034236695.1). NCBI lineage: Eukaryota > Metazoa > Chordata > Actinopteri > Salmoniformes > Salmonidae > Oncorhynchus > Oncorhynchus nerka. Next base: position 66,715,675 of record NC_088403.1, read on the forward strand.
TTTCCTGTCCAGTCACATGGTCTATCACATTAGATGTTCTGTCTACTTCCTGTCCAGTCATATGGTCTATCACATTAGATGTTCTTTCTACTTCCCGTCCAGTCATATGGTCTATTTCCTGTCCAGTCACATGGTCTATCACATTAGATGTTCTTTCTATTTCCCGTCCAGTCATATGGTCTATCACATTAGATGTTCTGTCTACTTCCTGTCCAGTCATATGGTCTATCACATTAGATGTTCTTTCTACTTCCCGTCCAGTCATATGGTCTATTTCCTGTCCAGTCACATGGTCTATCACATTAGATGTTCTTTCTACTTCCTGTCCAGTCATATGGTCTATTTCCTGTCCAGTCATATGGTCTATCACATTAGATGTTCTGTCTACTTCCTGTCCAGTCACATGGTCTATCACATTACATGTTCTTTGATTGTTTTCTTGAAGGTGGATTTACTCTTTGCCTGAGAGATATGGATTGGTAAAGAGTTCCAATCAGCTATGGACACTATTTAAAACTGTAGATTTAAGGCGATTTGAATTGGGTCGTTTTATATGCCCTGAATTTGCCTGTCTGGTTTGGTGGTTATGCGTGTTGCTAGTATGTACTAACTGGACTGAACATTAAATAGAACATTCCTAAAGAAAATCATAAGACTGAATAGTCATTTATTGTGACGTGAAGCCATGAGAGATTCTGTTGCATTTGGATCATATTCATACGGACAGAGCAATGAAAAGTTAATCTCTTCCCTTTCTACCTCTTCCCTTTCTGTCTCTTCCCTTTCTACCTCTTCCCTTTCTGTCTCTTCCCTTTCTGTCTCTTCCCTTTCTGCCTCTTCCCTTTCTACCTCTTCCCTTTCTACCTCTTACCTTTCTGTCTCTTCCCTTTCTACCTCTTCCCTTTCTGTCTCTTCCCTTTCTACCTCTTCCCTTTCTACCTCTTCCCTTTCTACCTCTTCCCTTCTACCTCTTCCCTTTCTACCTCTTCCCTTTCTATCTCTTCCCTTTCTACCTCTTCCCTTTCTACCTCTTCCCTTTCTACCTCTTCCCTTTCTGTCTCTTCCCTTTCTGCCTCTTCCCTTTCTACCTCTTCCCTTTCTACCTCTTACCTTTCTGTCTCTTCCCTTTCTACCTCTTCCCTTTCTGTCTCTTCCCTTTCTACCTCTTCCCTTTCTACCTCTTCCCTTTCTACCTCTTCCCTTCTACCTCTTCCCTTTCTGTCTCTTCCCTTTCTGTCTCTTCCCTTTCTACCTCTTCCCTTTCTACCTCTTCCATTTCTGTCTCTTCCCTTTCTGTCTCTTCCCTTTCTACCTCTTCCCTTTCTGTCTCTTCCCTTTCTACCTCTTCCCTTCTACCTCTTCCCTTCCCTTTCTGTTTCTTCCCTTTCTACCTCTTCCATTTCTGTCTCTTCCCTTTCTACCTCTTCCCGTCCCTTTCTACCTCTTCCCTTTCTGTCTCTTCCCTTTCTATCTCTTCCCTTTCTACCTCTTCCCTTTCTAGCTCTTCCCTTCTACCTCTTCCCTTTCTGTCGCTTCCCTTTCTGTCTCTTCCCTTTCTACCTCTTCCCTTTCTACCTCTTCCCTTTCTACCTCTTCCCTTTCTACCTCTTCCCTTCCCTTTCTGTTTCTTCCCTTTCTACCACTTCCCTTTCTGTCTCTTCCCTTTCTACCTCTTCCCTTCCCTTTCTACCTCTTCCCTTTCTACCTCTTCCCTTTCTACCTCTTCCCTTTCTATCTCTTCCCTTTCTACCTCTTCCCTTTCTACCTCTTCCCTTTCTACCTCTTCCCTTCCCTTTCTACCTCTTCCCTTTCTACCTCTTCCCTTTCTATCTCTTCCCTTTCTACCTCTTCCCTTTCTACCTCTTCCATTTCTACCTCTTCCCTTTCTGTCTCTTCCCTTTCTGTCTCTTCCCTTTCTACCTCTTCCCTTTCTACCTCTTCCCTTTCTACCTCTTCCCTTTCTATCTCTTCCCTTTCTACCTCTTCCCTTTCTAGCTCTTCCCTTCTACCTCTTCCCTTTCTGTCGCTTCCCTTTCTGTCTCTTCCCTTTCTACCTCTTCCCTTTCTACCTCTTCCCTTTCTGTCTCTTCCCTTTCTACCTCTTCCCTTTCTACCTCTTCCCTTTCTACCTCTTCCCTTTCTACCTCTTCCCTTCCCTTTCTGTTTCTTCCCTTTCTACCACTTCCCTTTCTGTTTCTTCCCTTTCTACCTCTTCCCTTCCCTTTCTACCTCTTCCCTTTCTACCTCTTCCCTTTCTACCTCTTCCCTTTCTATCTCTTCCCTTTCTACCTCTTCCCTTTCTACCTCTTCCCTTTCTACCTCTTCCCTTCCCTTTCTACTCTTCCCTTTTCCTCTTCCCTTTCTATCTCTTCCCTTTCTACCTCTTCCCTTTCTACCTCTTCCCTTTCTACCTCTTCCCTTTCTGTCTCTTCCCTTTCTGTCTCTTCCCTTTCTGTCTCTTCCCTTTCCTCTTCCCTTTCTGTCTCTTCCTTTCTACCTCTTCCCTTTCTACCTCCCTTTCTATCTCTTCCTTTCTACCTCTTCCCTTTCTACCTCTTCCCTTTCTGTCTCTTCCCTTTCTG
>NC_088403.1:66723256-66730756 GCF_034236695.1 Oncorhynchus nerka
CACACACACACACACACACACACACACACACACACGCTCAAATAGTGTGCTACTGTCTGTTTGTGAGTGTGCCTGCATATCGTGGATATCAGCCAAAACAGCCCAGCCAACTCGTGGTAACTCAAGCCAGCTTACACAAACATACCTCCGATCGACCTCCACGTGGACAATTTGGTATCACCCGTCAATCAATCCCAGGAGAATGCCCTGTCACTCTGAGACGTACCAAATAACACACAGGGGGGAGGGAGGTGGATAAACTGTTCTGCCTTAGCTACGAAATAGGACTGTGTGATATTCGCTGTGTTACATACACACACAAACACACACACACACACACACACACACACACACACACACACACACACACACACACACACACACACACACACACACACACACACACTCTAATAATTTCCATATGTCCTGCTCAGTGCTCCTGGTTCCTCAGGCCCCTTTATCCTTCATTCTCTCCCTCTCTCTGTCCCCCTCCCTCTCTGTCCCCTCCCTCCCTCTCTCTGCCCCCCTCGCTCTGTCCCCCCTTCTCTCTCTCCTTCTATTTGAGTCTTTTTAGACATCTCCCTTGACTCTCTTTCTCAATCCTTTCCCTCCCCCTTTTCTCTCTCTCTCTCTGTAACCCTGTTAAACTCACAGTTAATTCAATCACACTGTATATATATATTGCTGGCAGTGTAGATTAGAACAGGACAGAATGGTGAGTGCAATAAGATGAGATAAATTATGTTGTCCTCTGCTGGCAATGAGGCGAATTACACTGTGGCGGTTCCACAGAGGAGGAAGGGGTGGAACATCCTCCCAATTTCATTAAAAATAGAAATTGCAAAGCATTTAAAAAGTTATACTTTAATAGATAAATCTATATACTAAATTTAATCACATATCAACCGAATAATTGACTAAAACACACTGCTTCCGTCTGAATGTCTACAGTAGCCTCAACAGCTGTTAGGCATCACAATGGTATATCTGGAGGACAACTAGCTTCTGTCCTCCTCTGGGTACATTGACTTCAATACAAAACCTAGGAGGCTCATGGTTCTCAACCCCTCCCATAGACTTACAAAGCAATTATAACAACTTCTGGAGGACGTCCTCCAACCTACCAGAGCTCTTGCAGCATGAACTGACATGTTGTCCACCCAATGAAAGGATCAGAGAATTAATTCAGTACTGAAAACATAAGCATCAGCTAAAGCTGCAGCCTGTAAATAACCATTTCACTGTAAGGTGAAACTACACCTGTTGTATTCGGCACGTGACAAATAGACTTTGATTTGATTTGAAATGTGGTGAGTAGTTGACTTATAGTGAGATACAGACAATAGTTTAACAATTTTCAACTAATTAATTTCTTCAAAAATGAAGGTGAAGCAAGAGAGAGAGAGAGAGAGAGAGATTGGTATTTTTTTAACTTTCAGTTTCACTTACTTAGCTAGCTAGTTTAGCCTACTGAAACACCCTGCTCAAACATAGGGATGCTATGTTAGCTAGCTGGCTATAACAGAGGATGCTATGTTAGCTAACTGGCTATAACAGATGGATGCTATGTTAGCTAGCTGGCTATAACAGAGGATGCTATGTTAGCTAGCTGGCTATAACAGAGGGATGCTATGTTAGCTAGCTGGCTATAACAGAGGGATGCTATGTTAGCTAGCTGGCTATAACAGAAGGATGCTATGTTAGCTAGATGGTTATAGCAGGGGGATGCTATGTTAGCTAACTGGCTATAACAGAGGGATGCTATGTTAGCTAGCTGGCTATAACAGAGGGATGCTATGTTAGCTAGCTGGCTTTGGTTTACTCATTTGTTGCCACCGGGGGACTGCTGGTGTAATTGCTAAACTGCTTACTGACTGTACAGTGTGTGTGTGTGTGTTACCTTTCTTCTCTTTCGGTGTATATCTCCTATAGAGTTAGCTAGTGAGTTGGGTCCCTAGTAGGGTCGAGGTGCTCTGAGGCCAGTCCACGCTGACCAACGTGTGCTCTCCCATTAGAACCTTCCGACATTCTCTGCACCGGTGACTCGGATCAGGGGCGTCCCAGCAGGTGTGTCTTGAAGACGTTGCCGTACTTCTGCCTCCGTGATGCATGGAACGCATGACCCCTGAAAGGGGAGAGAGTGTGTCTGTTAGGAAACATTGATCTTAGTTTTCTTCTTCCATTCCTTCTTCTGAGTACAAGGACTGAGAAACACACATTAACTACAAGACCAAGGACTGAGAAACACACATTAACTAAAAGACCAAGGAATGAGAAACACACATTAACTAAAAGACCAAGGACTGAGAAACACACACTAACTAAAAGACCAAGGACTGAGAAACACACACTAACTAAAAGACCAAGGACTGAGAAAAACACACAGTAACTAAAAGACCAAGGACTGAGAAACACACACTAACTAAAAGACCAAGGACTGAGAAACACACACTAACTAAAAGACCAAGGACTGAGAAACACACACTAACTAAAAGACCAAGAAATGAGAAACACACACTAACTAAAAGACCAAGGAATGAGAAACATACACTAACTAAAAGACCAAGGACTGAGAAACACACACTAACTAAAAGACCAAGGAATGAGAAACACACACTAACTAAAAGACCAAGGACTGAGAAACACACACTAACTAAAAGACCAAGGACTGAGAAACACACACTAACTAAAAGACCAAGAAATGAGAAACACACACTAACTAAAAGACCAAGGAATGAGAAACATACACTAACTAAAAGACCAAGGACTGAGAAACACACACTAACTAAAAGACCAAGGACTGAGAAACACACACTAACTAAAAGACCAAGAAATGAGAAACACACACTAACTAAAAGACCAAGAAATGAGAAACACACACTAACTAAAATACCAAGAAATGAGAAACACACATTTACTCAAAGACCAAGGAATGAGAAACACACACTAACTAAAAGACCAAGGACTGAGAAACACACACTAACTAAAAGACCAAGGACTGAGAAACACACACTAACTAAAAGACCAAGGACTGAGTCTAGAAAACAAGCTCCAGTTCAGTTTCATGACCTGATTGGGCGTGGTTAGCGGTCAGGGGTGAGAGGGGAATTTGTTGGTACCATAGCGGTGTACTCACGAACTGGTAAAGACACACACATCGAAATTTGACGTTTGAGTAACGTGATCAACGCCTAATTGTGACGTGACACTGTGAGAGCCAGTTGGCCCAATCAGGTCTGATGTCTTATATCATGAAGACATGATAGGTGATGAAAGTTTAATTTCAAGACAAACATCCATCATCAATGAATTCTGGGTAATACACAGGCACACACACACACACTAGACACAGACAAAACACACTACCAGTCGACCTAAATGCCTTTTATATTCGCTTCGAGGCAAGCAACACTGAAGCATGCATGAGAGCACCAGCTTTTCTGGATGACTGTGTGATCACGGTCTCCGAATCGATGTGAGCAATACCTTAAGCAGGTCAACATTCACAAGGCCGCAGGGCCAGACAGATTACCAGGATGTATACTTCAGATCGCAGACCAGCTGGCAGGTCTGTTTCTGTTTCTGTCTCTCTCTCTCTCTCTCTCTATCTCTCTCTCTCTGTGTCTCTCTCTGTCGCGCTCTGTTTCTCTGTCTCTCTGTCTCTCTCTCTGTCTCTCTCATCTCTCTCTCTCTCTCGCTCGCTCTCTATCTCTCTCTCGCTCTGTCTCTCTATCTGTCTCTCTCTGTTTCTCTCTGTTTCTCTCCGTCTCTCTTGTTTCTCTCTGTCTCTCTCTCTCTGTCTTTGTCTTTCTCTTGTCTCTCTCTCTCTCTCTTTCTTTCTCTCTCTGTCTATCTCTCTCTTTTCTATATGACCCTCATTAAATACTGATTAACTATTAGAGGCAGATTAGGAGGTGAATGAGGGCAGGCACAGTGCATATGTGTTTCAGTGTGTGTGTGTGTGTGTGTGTGTGTGTGTGAGAGAGCTCTTTAGCTCCCTGCTACACCCCCTCTTCATAATCCTCTGTCATGGCCCTCAGGGCAAACCTCAGTGATGGAGCAATTAGAGAAAGGAGGAGAGGAAGGGATTGGTATGTCTGTGATGCTTTAGGTCAGGATTAGTGAATGTTTGTGTCAAATCAAATCAAAATTGTATGTGTCACATGTCACAGGTGTAGACCTTACCTTGAAATTCTTTCTTACAAGCCCTTGCGATGCAGTTCAAGAAATAGAGTTCAGAAAATATTTAAAGTACAAAAAATGTAATAAAAACACATTAAAATAACAATAACAAGGCTATACACCGGTTACCGAGTCAATGTAGATAGATAACAAACAGCAGTGTAAAACGATAGGGGGTGGTCCATGACGGGGAGGGGGGTCCAGACGGAGGAGGGGGTCCATGTAAATAGTCTAGGGGGGTCCATGACGGGGGGAGGGGGTCCATGTAAATAGTCTAGGGGGGTCCATGACGGGGAGGGGGTCCATGACGGGGGAGGGGGTCCATGTAAATAGTCTGGGTGGGGGGGGTGGTCCATGACGGGGGAGGGGGGTCCATGTAAATAGTCAGGGGGTCCATGACGGGGGAGGGGGTCCCTGTAAATAGTCTAGGGGGGTCCATGACGGGGGGAGGGGGATCCATGTAAATAGTCTAGGGGGCCCTGACGGAGGAGGGGGTGAGTTGGGGCGGGGTCCATGACGGGGAGGGGGTTCCATGTAAATAGTCTCATGGCTTGGGGGTAGAAGCTGTTGAGGAGCTTCCTTGACCTAGACTTGGCGCTCCTTGTCGTGCGGAGGGCAGAGAGAACAGTCTACGACTTGGAGACTTAAGTCTGACAATTTGTTTGTGTCTTCCTCTGACACCGCCTAGTATACAGGTACTGGATGGCAGGAAGCTTGGAACCAGTGATGTACTTGGCCGCACACACTACCCTCTGTAACGCCTTCCTCTGACACTGCCTGGTATAAAGGTCCTGGATGGCAGGAAGCTTGGAACCAGTGATGTACCCACTACCCTCTGTAGTGCCTTACGGCCAGATGCTAAGCAGTTACCATGCCAGGCGGGGTTGCAACCGGTCAGGATGCTCTCGTTGGTGCAGCTGTAGAACCTTTTGGCGGATCTGGGGACCCATGCCAAATCTTTTCAGTCTCCTGAGGGGGAATAGGTTTTGTTGTGCCCTCTTCACGACTGTCTTGGTGTGCTTAGTGCCATGATAGTTTGTTGGTGATGTGGACGCTGAGTGAAACTACAGCCCCGTCGATGTGAATGGGGGTGTGTTCGGACCTCCTTTTTCTGGTTGCTGTCCTGGCACCGCACCGCAAGGTCTCTGTTCTCTCCCTATAGGCTGTCTCATTGTTGTCAAGGATCAGGCCTACCACTGTTGTGTCGTCTGCAAACTTAATGATGGTGTTGGAGTCTTGCCTGGCCATGCAGTCCTAGGTGAACAGGGAGTACAGGAGAGGGACTGAGCACGCACTCCCTGGGGGCTCCAGTGTTGAGGATCAGCGTGGCAGATGTGTTGCTACCTACCCTCACTACCTGGGGGGCGGCCCGGTCAAGACCAGGATCCAGTTGCAGAGAGGTGTTTAGTCCCAGGGTCCTTAGCTTAGTAATGAGCTTTGAAGGCACTATGGTGTTGAACGCTGAGCTGTAGTCAATGAATAGCATTCTCACATAGGTGTTCCTTTTGTCCATGTGGGAAAGGGCAGTGTGGAGTGCGATTGAGATTAAGCGTCATCTTGGGTGGTATGCAAATTGGAGTGGCTCTAGGGTGTCTGGGAGGATGGTGTTGATGTGAGCCATTACCAGCCTTTCAAAGCACTTCATGGCTACGGACGTGAGTGCTACTGGGCGGTAATCATTTAGAAAGGTTACCTTCGCTTCTTGGGAACATGGACAATGGTGGTCTGCTTGAAACACTTTAGGTATTACAGACTCCGGTCAGGGAGAGGTTGAAAATGGCAGTGAAGACACTTGCCAGTTGGTCAGCACATGCCCGGAGCACACATCCTGGTAATCCGTCTGGCCCAGCAGCCTTGAATGTGAATGTTGACCTGTTTAAAGGTCTTACTCACGTCGGCCACGGAGAGGGTGATCACACAGTCATCTTGAACAGCTGATACTCTTATGCTTGCCTCAGTGTTGCTTGCCTCAAGTGAGCATAGAAGTTATTTAGCTTGTCTGGTAGGCTCGTGTCACGGGCAGCTCGCAGCTGTGCTTCCCTTTGTAGTCTGTAATAGTTAGCAAGCCCTGCCACATAAGACGAGCTGTCGGAGCCGGTGTAGTACGATTCAATCTTAGCCCTATATTGAAGCTTTGCCTGTTTGATAGTTCCGTCACAGGGCACAGCACGATTTCTTTGTAAGCTTCCGGGTTATAGACATGCACCTTGAAAGCCTTTAGGTCAGTGCGAATGTTGCCTGTAATCCATGGTTTGGTTGGGGTATGTACGTGCAGTCACTGTGGGGACAACGTCATCGATGCACATATTGATAAAGCCAGTGACTGATGTGGTGGACTCTCAATGACATCGGAAGAATCCCGAAACATATTCCAGTCTGGCTACTAGCAGTAATAGTAGAGATATTAGAGGTATAAATACTACTAGTGGTAATGGTAGAGATATTAGAGGTATAAATACTACTAGTGGTAATGGTAGTAGAGATATTAGAGGTAGTAATGATACTAGTGGTAATGGTAGAGATATTAGAGGTATAATGATACTAGTGGTAATGGTAGTAGAGATATTAGAGGTATAAATACTACTAGTGGTAATGGTAGAGATATTAGAGGTATAAAATACTACTAGTGGTAATGGTAGTAGAGATATTAGAGGTATAATGATACTAGTGGTAGTGGTAGAGATATTAGAAGGTATAAATGATACTAGTGGTAATGGTAGTAGAGATATTAGAGGGATAATGATACTAGTGGTAATGGTAGTAGAGATATTAGAAGGTATAAATGATACTAGTGGTAATGGTAGAGATATTAGAGGTATAATGATACTAGTGGTAATGGTAGTAGAGATATTCGAGGTATAAATACTACTAGTGGTAATGGTAGTAGTAGAGGTATAAATACTACTAGTGGTAATGGTAGTAGAGATATTAGAGGTAGTAATGATACTAGTGGTAATGGTAGAGATATTGAAGTATAATGATACTAGTGGTAATGGTAGTAGAGATATTTAGAGGTATAAATACTACTAGTGGTAATGGTAGAGATATTAGAGGTATAAATACTACTAGTGGTAATGGTAGTAGAGATATTAGAGGTATAATGATACTAGTGGTAGTGGTAGAGATATTAGAAGGTATAAATGATACTAGTGGTAATGGTAGTAGAGATATTAGAGGGATAATGATACTAGTGGTAATGGTAGTAGAGATATTAGAAGGTATAAATGATACTAGTGGTAATGGTAGAGATATTAGAGGTATAATGATACTAGTGGTAATGGTAGTAGAGATATTCGAGGTATAAATACTACTAGTGGT
>NC_088403.1:66735756-66740756 GCF_034236695.1 Oncorhynchus nerka
AGAGAGTGAGAGAGAGAGAGAGGTCTAACCCTGACCTGGAAATAGTGTGAAGAGAGAGATTACGGTTGTTCAGAACTCACCTGGGACCTCTTTAGTTTCGCTTTACCGCACACTCACACATAAAAGACACCTCACACAAGGGTTGCCAAGTCCTCCCCTCAAACACACACTCAGCATAACCCACATCCCCCAGGAGACAAGAGTTTGCTTGAGGGAAAGGGAGATTGGAGAGAAGGAGGGAACGTGAGGGAGCAAGGTGTTCTAGGGTGAAAGAGGGGACAGGAGGAGTAGTGCCAATCACCACGCTAATCTGGAGTCCCCAGGGGAGAGGAGAGGAGGGAGGAGGAGGGGGAGGAAGGAGAAGAGGTCGGGGAGGGAGGAGGGAGGGAGGGAGGGAGGGAGGGGGAGTAGGGAGGAGGGGAGGAGAGGAGAGGAGGGAGAATAGGGAGGGAGGATACATGAGAAGGGTGCCTGCCTTGCATGTTAACATCACATACTGGCTCTCCCTCTCTCTCTCTCTCTCTCTCTATCTCTGTCTCCCTAAACCCTTCTCACTCTCTCTCTCACTCTCACACACAGTGTTTCTGAGTCTCTCTCTCTCTCTCTCTCTCTCTCTCTCTCTCTCACACACACACACACAGAGAGAGGTCAGGGTTACTTTCCTCTGCCTAAGCTTAACATAAAAACAGCAAACACAGAGACCCCCAACCCCACTATCATCATCAGAGACAGAAAACAGAAAGATAATTACTTGACACATTGGAAAGAATTAACAAAAAAAAACAGAGCAAACTAGAATGCTACTATTTGGCCTTAAACAGAGAGTACACAGTGGCAGAATACCTGACCACTGTGACTGACCCAAGGAAAGCTTTTGACCCTGTACAGACTCAGTGACTTAACCTTGCTATTGAGAAGGCGCCGTAAAGCAGACACAGCTCTCAAGAGAAAGACAGGCTATATTGCTCACTACCCTAAAAATGAGGTGGAGCCCCAGGCTGCACTTTCTAACCTCACCCAATGTATCCACAAAGAATTCGAAAACAAATCCAATTTTGATAAACTCCCATATCTACTGGGTGAAATACCACAGTGTGACATCACAGCAGCAAGATTTGTGACCTGTTGCCACAAGAAAAGGGCAACCAGTGAAGAACAAACTCCATTGTAAATACAACCCATATTTATGCTTATTTATTTTCCCTTGTGTACTTTAACCATTTGTACATTGTTACAACACTGTATAGAGACATAATATGTAACAGTTTAGCTTTCGTTCCTCTCCTCGCCCCTACCTGGGCTCGAACCAGGGACCCTCTGCACACACAGACAACTGACACCCACGAAGCATCGTTACCCAGAAGCCGCGGCCCTTGCAGAGCAAAGGGGGAACAACTACTTCAAGGTCTCAGAGCAAGTGACGTCACCCGATTAAACGAGGGAGGGAGTAAATGAGGGAGGGAGGGTGGAGGGAGGGAGGGAATAAACGAGGGAGGGAGGGTGGAGGGAGGGAGGGAGTAAACGAGGGAGGGAGGGAGTAAACGAGGGAGGGAGGGAGTAAACGAGGGAGGGAGGGTAGAGGGAGGGAGGGGTGGGAGGGAGGGAGGGAATAAACGAGGGAGGGAGTAAATGAGGGAGGGAGGGTGGAGGGAGGGAGGGAGTAAACGAGGGAGGGAGGGTGGAGGGAGGGAGTAAACGAGGGAGGGAGTAAATGAGGGAGGGAGGGTGGAGGGAGGGAGGGAATAAACGAGGGAGGGAGTAAATGAGGGAGGGAGGGAGTAAACGAGGGAGGGAGGGTGGAGGGAGGGAGGGAGTAAACGAGGGAGGAGTAAACGAGGGAGGGAGGGTGGAGGGAGGGAGGGAGTAAATGAGGGAGGGAGTAAACGAGGGAGGGAGGGAGGGTGTAAATGAGGGAGGGAGTAAATGAGGGAGGGAGTAAACGAGGGAGGGAGGGAGTAAACGAGGGAGGGAGGGAGTAAATGAGGGAGGGAGTAAATGAGGGAGGGAGTAAACGAGGGAAGGGAAGAGGGGGGGAGGAGGAGGAGTAAATGAGGGGAGGGAGTAAGCAACGAGGGAAGGAGGGGTGGGAGGGAGGGAGTAAATGAGGGAGGAGTAATCGAGGGAGAGGGAGTAAATGAGGGAGGAGTAAATGAGGGAGGGGAGGGAGTAAATGAGGGAGGAGTAAACGAGGAGGGAGTAAATGAGGAGGAGTCATCAGGGAGGAGAAGTAGAAATAGGGAGGAAGGGAGTAAACAGGGAGGGAGAGGGAGCCGAGGAGAGTAAATGAGGAGGGAGTAAGCGAGGGAGGAGGGAGTCATGAGGAGAGAGAATCGCGGGGAGGGAGTAAATGAGGAGAGATGAAACTTGAGGGAGGAGAAGTAAGCGGGAAGTAAATGAGGAGGAATGAGGAGGGAGGGTGGAGGAGGAGAGATAAATAAGGGGAGGGAGGAGTAAATGAGGGAGGGAGTAAATGAGGAGGAAATCAGGGAGAGGAGTAAATGAGGGAGGAGGGAGTCATCAGGGAGGAATAACCGAGGGAAGAATAGCAGGGAGGAAGGGTGGAGGGAGGGGGAGAATAAGCGAGGGAGAGATATCAAGGGAGGGAGGAGTAAAGGAGGAGGGTGGAGGGAGGAGGGAGTAAGCTTGAGGAGGGAGCAAACAGGGAGGAGGGTGGAGGGAGGGAGGATAAATGAGGAGAATCGCAAGGGAGGGGAGGGAGGGTGTAAATGAGGAGGGGTAAATGAAAGGAGAGGAGTAATCAGGAGGGAGGAGAAATCGAGGGAGGGAGGGAGAGTAAATGAGGGAGAGGGTAAATGAGGAGGGTAAACGGGGAGGGATGGTGGAGGGAGGGAGGGAGTAAATGAGGAGGAGAATCGAGGAAGGAGGGGTGGAGGGAGGGAGGTAAATGAGGGAGGGAGTAAGGGGGAGGGGTAAATGAGGGAGGGAGTCATCTTAGGGAGAATAATAGGGAGGAGTGTGAGAGAGATCACCAAAGAGTCATCAGGAGATAAATAAGGGAGGGAGGAAATGTCATCAAGGGAGAATCGCGAGGAGGGGAGAATCGCCGAGGAGAAGTCATCGAGGAGAGTCGCCGAGGAGGAAGATCATCAAAGGGAAGGAAGCATCGCTCAAAGGAGAATAAATGGGGAGGGAGTAAACGGGAGGAGGGAGTAAACAGGGAGGAGTAAATGAGGGAGGGAGTAAACGAGGGAGGGAGGGTGGAGAGGAGGGAATAAACAGAGGGAGGGAGGAGTAAATGAGGGAGGGAGTAAAATGAGGGGAGGAGAATGAAGGAGGAGGAGCAAATGAGGGAGGAGGAGTAAATGAGGGAGGGAGAAAATGAGGGAGGGAGTAAACAAGGGAGGGAGAATCGCCAAGGGAGAATCATCAAGGAAGAGAATCATCAAGGAGAGTAAATGAGGGAGGGAGGGAGTAAATGAGGGAGGGAGTAAATGAGGGAGGGAGTAAATGAGGGAGGGAGGGAGTAAACGAGGGAGGGAGTAAATGAGGGAGGGAGGGAGTAAACGAGGGAGGGAGGGTGGAGGGAGGGAGGGAGTAAATGAGGGAGGGAGGGAGGGAGTAAACGAGGGAGGGAGTAAATGAGGGAGGGAGGGAGTAAACGAGGGAGGGAGGGTGGAGGGAGGGAGGAGTAAATGAGGGAGGGAGTAAACGAGGGAGGGAGGGTGGAGGGAGGAGGGAGTAAACGAGGGAGGAGTAAATGAGGGAGGGAGTAAACGAGGGAGGGAGGGAGTAAATGAGGGAGGGAGGGAGTAAATGAGGGAGGGAGTAAACGAGGGAGGGAGGGAGTAAACGAGGGAGGGAGGGTTGAGGGAGGGAGGGAGTAAACGAGGGAGGGAGGGTGGAGGGAGGGAGGGAGTAAACGAGGGAGGGAGTAAATGAGGGAGGGAGTAAATGAGGGAGGGAGTAAACGAAGGAGGGAGGGAGTAAACGAGGGAGGGAGTAAATGAGGGAGGGAGTAAACGAGGGAGGGAGGGAGTAAACGAGGGAGGGAGGGAGTAAACGAGGGAGGGAGTAAATGAGGGAGGGAGTAAATGAGGGAGGGAGTAAACGAGGGAGGGAGGGAGTAAAATGAGGGAGGGAGTAAATGAGGGAGGGAGGGAGTAAACGAGGGAGGGAGTAAACGAGGGAGGGAGGGAGTAAACGAGGGAGGGAGTAAATGAGGGAGGGAGTAAACGAGGGAGGGAGGGAGTAAACAAGGGAGGGAGGGAGTAAATGAGTAAATGAGGGAGGGAGTAAATGAGGGAGGGAGTAAATGAGGGAGGGAGTAAATGAGGGAGGGAGTAAACGAGTGAGGGAGTAAACGAGGGAGGGAGGGAGTAAACGAGGGAGGGAGTAAATGAGGGAGGGAGTAAACGAGGGAGGGAGTAAATGAGGGAGGGAGTAAATGAGGGAGGGAGTAAACGAGGGAGGGAGTAAACGAGGGAGGGAGTAAATGAGGGAGGGAGTAAACGAGGGAGGGAGGGTGGATGGAGGGAGTAAATGAGGGAGGGAGGGAGTAAATGAGGGAGGGAGTAAACGAGGGAGGGGTGTGTGTATGTACTGTGTGTGTGTGTATGTACTGTGTGTGTGTATGTACTGTGTGTTTGTATGTACTGTGTGCGTGTATGTACTGTGTGTGTGTATGTACTGTGTGTGTGTATGTACTGTGTGTGTGTGTATGTACTGTGTGTGTGTGTATGTGCTGTGTGTGTGTATGTACTGTGTGTGTGTGTATGTACTGTGTGTGTGTATGTACCGTGTGTGTGTATCTACCGTGTGTGTGTGTGTGTGTACTGTGTGTGTGTGTATGTGCTGTGTGTGTGTGTGTATGTACTATGTGTGTGTGTATGTACTGTGTGTGTGTGTATGTACTGTGTGTGTGTATGTACTCTGTGTGTGTATGTACTATGTGTGTGTGTATGTACTCTGTGTGCGTGTATGTACTGTGTGTGTGTGTGTATGTACTGTGTGTGTATGTACTGTGTGTGTATGTACTGTGT
>NC_088403.1:66743256-66749713 GCF_034236695.1 Oncorhynchus nerka
TGCTGGAGCGTTTCGGGGACAGCCAGGAGAGGAGGGGTTACAGCTCGGGTCAGTTCAGCGGCTGGAGGGGGGGGGGACACGGGGAGAAGAATACGGGGAGAAGATGATGGAACCGGGCTAAGGAGACTCATAGACAGTGGAGAAGAGGAGGGAACCGAACTTGTGAGAATCAGAGACAGGGAGAGAAGAGGAGGGAAACCACGCTTGGGAGAAGAAACTTAACCCCTATCTTAACCCCTAACTGTTATCCCCTAACCATGAACTCAATCTTATATAATGACAAATACTTGTAAAAAATGTGATTTAGTTTTTACGCACATGGGCATAAAGTGACAGCCAACGTGAGTGAATTGAATTGGACGTGCAACAGATATTGTCATCCAACATTTCGCCAACAGTATATGAAAAGAGCAGACAGAGAGAGCGAGAGAGAGAGAGAGAGAGACTTTGGGGTATAAAGACAGAGACCCACACACGCAGAGAGACATGGCTAGATAATCCCACCGGAAGACAGAAACAGTGTGTAAAAGAGAACCACAGACAGAGAGGGGGGGGGGTGTTTCTGTCGGTCTTACCTGGACGAGCCAGTGGCAGGTTTCTCCTATGATGGGGAACCCCATGGAACCTTTAGGCATCGGCAGCTTGCAGTTCTTATCCCGGGTCGACGTCCATCGGAGCTGCCAGAGTTGCTGGGACACAACTAGGAGGAGGGCCATGGACACGGCGCAGGCCGCTAGCGTGGCCAAGGCTGAAACCAGGTCAAAGTTATCGAATAGCATGGCGAGGAAGGGTCGGTGTCTGAGTGATGGTGATTGGGGTGGTGGGAGAAAAATTCCTGATCTCACCACGATGTCGTTGGGAGAAGTTGGGTTACAGGGATGGAGTTTGAAATGCTCTGATGATGATCAATTCAATATATCGATGGTTATCGATAAAGGGACTTGATTGATTATAATTGATTGATTATGAAATATGGCTTTGAAAAAAAAAATGTCGCGATAGAGCAAATGTTGTTGAAATAGATCGACTTGAATTTGAGTTGAGTGAGTAGTAAGGCCTGTGGGAAGCTCAACAGGTGATGCACTAAACTACTTCCCCTCGCTCACAGTTTTCAAAGTGTGGCTATCAATCAGTAGGGTGAAATAAAAGGCACTTAAAACGTCCTATAAAACTCCTCAAAACGTCACCTGCAATGACTTGAATGAAGGAGATAATTCAACGAAAGTGGAAACGGATGAATTAACGTTTTGAAATCTCATGTTGGTTTGATTTGAAATTGCCCTAAATAAGTCAAATAAAAATATATAATGGATAAAAAAAGTCAGTTTGACAAGTATTTGTCCTGCTCCCAGAGCGCGTGGAAACAGTGAGCGAGTCTCGGAAAGTATTCTGAAAATAAACTGGGGCTTTTCTTTTAAACGTTTCAAGAAATGGAAAGTTTTTTTTTTTTTTTTTTTAAACTCTCTATTCCAGGAAAAAAAACGTATTATACCTCTTTAAATCTCTCAAAAGTAAAGTGTTGCTCACGAGGCAGATGAAGAGAAAAATATTTTAAAAAGGAAATTAAAAAACAAGAATAATCCTCTTATTGCCGTTAGTTCTTGAAGCAGAGCCCGATGGATAGTGAGCTCAAGGAGTCTTCTGATGCTACTTGGTGCTACCGTGAGTCGTCTCTCTCTTGCTCTCTATTCCACTAGTAGCGTTCCTTCTCTCACTCACTTACACACACATTATCTGTCGTCTCTCTCTCTCTTTCACATACACTTTTCTCGGTGTGTGAGTAGCGCATACAGCCGCTCTCAGTGTGTGTTTATATAGTAGCAGGCAGGCTGCGCTCCGGCAGGCGGCCAGGGTTGGAGAGAGAGAGAGAGAGAGCGGCCCCCCAGCTCCCCAACGTCACTACGAGACGGCTAGGCAAGCTAGAGGGTTCCCCCTCCCCTCCCTCCACCCCGGCTCCACCACCCCTCTCTCCCTCTGAGGCGGGGTGAAAAGTGAACGAGAGGAGGGGTAGGAGCGTGCTGGAGCTGGCGGCCCACCCGAGAGAGAGAGGGGGGTTGCGTAAAAGGTTAGGGAGAGGAAATGGGGTTAACGTTTTTTTTTCAGGACTTTTTTTTGACTCAATTCTGGCTACTGGTACCCTCTCACCTGCTCTGACAAAGGCGTGTTGGATCCATAGGCTTTTATGTTGGTGCGAAATATTTGCTGTAACAGTGTGAATATGATGAAGATCGTTTTTTTATTGATTAATTGATGTATCCATATTTATTTATTTATTTATTTATATGTATTTATTATTACGAACAAGATGTCAATGAAACACACCTGAGATTCAGAAAAAACGTCAGAAAGGACAGACACCGGTTAGACTGTTGTCTGAATGAAACACAGCTCGTGGCTCAAATCCGAGAGGATTTCTAGACGTTCTAAGACGTTCATTCCAATATTTCCAGTCGGTCACTCGTCGATGTTCCCCGTTTCATCCACCGATTCCACGGGGGCGGTAATGATTTAAAGACAACCCGATAGAGGCGTGAGTGACGGGACTGTTTCGGTGCTTGGAACTGAAGTGAGAGATTCGAGCCACATGAGGATACATCTTAAAATAACACGGAAGAGCGTAAAAAAAGAGCCAACGACGGAAAGATGTAGTTTATGTTAATTAATTAATGTATTAATTCATTCATTCATGTATAATGCCTGTACCTATCCAACCACCTGTCTCACCAGTGGAAAAGACGAGTCCCCTTCATAATGTCAAGTCAAGTGGATTATGTACTATCTTATAATAAAACGATATAAAACTCTGGTACCCACATGTTCTCTGCGCAGCCTTCCCTTCTGTGTTTGTCCATCGAGGCATGAAGAAGAAGTTGAGGAGACATGGTTTCAATTATGTCCGCATTCTCATCAACATTATTATTCCCTGATTACGTAACAGCACCGCGCAGTTCTGACCCCCCGCGATTCAACTCTGACCCACATGTTGGCTGCCTGCGCAAGCTCTGTGCTGCGCACGCACGCACACACACACACACACACACACACACACACACACACACACCCACGTAGGCAGGAACCCAGGCACTCGCGCGCACACACACACACACACACACACACACACACACACACACACACACACACACACACACACACACACTTTGTAAGCCTGCCGCAGCGCAGAAGATTCAATATACGTGTGAGAGAACACATGCACATAGGAGTCCCCCTATTCGTGGATAATAGTAAAATATCCAGGCAGATCGCTAAAGAGTGACATAGAGATTTGACGTATATGTCTTGAGGATGTCGGGAAATGCTTTCAAAACCGACCACTAGGGGCAACAGTGAGCACTATATTACCATCAAGTAGGCTTGGGTTTTGCTAGCGTTTTGCTGTAGGATAGTGCCTTCTTTGCTTAGCTTCTTGGATCAGAAAGTTGTGTGTTTAACCTTAACCGTTCAGAATGATTAACTAGTAAACTTAATATTTTAATCCTATCCAAAACCTTAACCTTTGAAATTTGATGTTATGTTTGGAGAAACGTCTAATTCCGAGTGAGACTGTGAGAGCTTGTTGCGAATATCATATTTAACATATGGACAACTTTAGTTGAATACAAAATTAACCGTTCTGTGTAACCTTAGTAGCACACACACACACACACACACACACACACACACACACACACACACACACACACACACACACACACACACACACACACACACACACACACACACACACACACACACACACACACACACACACACACCATCCCATTCATTCCAAATGTGTCTGTATACGCAAAGCATGCTCTGGACAGCCATGGTCTGCCATCTCTCTCTCTCTGTCTCTCTCTCTCTCTCTCTCTCTCTCTCTCTCTCTCTCTCTGTCTCTCTCTCTGTCTCTCTCTCTCTTTGTCTCTCTCTCTTTGTCTCTCTCTCTTTGTCTCTCTCTCTGTCTCTCTCCCTCTCTCTCTCTCTCTCTCTTTCTGTCTATCCTTTCTCTTGTTATTCTCCCCATTCTCTCCTAGCCAAAGACAACGTGCCCCGTGTTTGAACTGAATAAAGCGAGAAGCTTTCTGTGCCTTTTTTCTTTTCATGGTGTTTTTCTAAGACATACCAGGAATCTTTCTGTCTCTCTCTCTCTCTCTCTCTCTCTCTCCCTCTCTCTCTCTTTCTCTCTCTCTCTCTCTCTCTCTCTCTCTCTCTCTCTCTCTCTCTCTCTCTCCCCCTCTCTCTGTCTCTCTCTCTGTCTCTCTCTGTCTCTCTCTGAGACTCCGAGACTGTTCGCGTCTCGGAGTCAGTGATGGAAGTATTTCAGTAGTTCTCCCGGCCCTACACTGCCGCCTAGCGGGCACAAAGCACACTGCAGGCACCTGGACGAAGACAGGGAGACCAGTGTTTATCTAATAGGTGAGTGAGATGGAAACTGTCAAAAAGAAACGTAGAACTTCGCCTTATTTACCTAATTAAATACAATATCATAGCATATCAGTACTATTGATGGTTATTTATCTATTTTCTTAATCATATGACTCATTGTAATGTATCCTTTTGTGTAATTAAAATAACACAGCCAGACAAAATATCTAAAATGTTAAGTTATAAAAACCTACTCTGCTCATTCAAACATACACACACCTAGATATACACTGAGCGGACAAATCATTAAGAACACCTGCTCTTTCCATGATAGACCGACCAGATGAATCATTAAGAACACCTGTTCTCTCCATGACAGACCGACCAGGTGAATCCAGTTGAGAGCTATCATCCCTCATTGATGTCACCTGTTAACCTGTTGCTTCTACCCGGGACGCTTGCGTCCCAACTAGAGCTCTGGAAATGCAAATGCGCTACGCTAAATGCTAATAGTATTAGTTAAAACTCAAAAGTTCATTAAAATACACATGCAGGGTATCGAATTAAAGCTACACTCGTTGTGAATCCAGGCAACAAGTCAGATTTTTTAAATGCTTTTCGGCGAAAGCATGAGAAGCTATTATCTGATAGCATGCAACACCCCAAAAGACCCACAGGGGACGTAAACAAAATAATTAGCATTTCGGCGTTACACAAACCGCACAATAAAATAGAAAACATTCATTACCTTTCACCATCTTCTTTGTTGGCACTCCTAGATGTCCCATAAACACTATTTGGGTCTTTATTTCGATTAAATCGGTCCATATAAAGCCTAGATATCGTTATATGTAGACTGTGTGATAAACGAAAAAACATCGCTTTCAAAACGTAACGTCATTTTTTAAAATTCAAAAAGTCGACGATAAACTTTCACAAAACACTTCGAAATACGTTTGTAATGCAACTTTAGGTATTAGTAAACGTTAATAAGCGATAAAATTCATCAGGAGGCGATGTAAAGATTATTAGCTGTCCGTCTGGAAAAATGTCCGGCTAGAAACTCAACGAAAATATCCGGTCCTAGACCGGATTAGATACGGTGTCCTGTATGTGTTTGACCAAGAAAAAACTCGAAGGGAAATGACAAGACTCTAGACACCCTGTGGAAGCTGTAGGTACTGCAACCTCAGTCAATTAATTGTGGTTCACGTTTATCAATGGGTTCAAGTAGCGCATGGATATATTTTCCCATTTTCAGTGATCAGTTTTTCCTGTGCTTTTCGATGTAAATGCCGTTCTGGTAAAGCCACAGCAGTGATTTAACCAGTTTTTTAAACGTCTGAGTGTTTTCTATCCACACAGACTAAGCAAATGCATATACTATATTCCTGGCATGAGTAGCAGGGCGCTGAAATGTTGCGCGATTTTTAACAGAATGTTCAAAAGTAGAGGGTCGACTGAAGAGGTTAAATCCACTTCAATCCGTGTAGATGAAGAGGAGGAGACGGGTTAAACATGAAGAGGAGGAGACGGGTTTAAAGAAGGATTTTCAAGACTTGAGCCATATTGAGACATGGATGGTGTGTGTTTGTGTGTATGTGTGTGTGTGTGTGTGTGTGTGTGTGTGTGTGTTTATGTGTGTGTGTGTGTGTGTGTGTGTGTGTGTGTGTGTGTGTTTGTGTGTGTGTGTGTGTGTGTGTGTGTGTGTGTGTGTGGGTGGGTGGGTGGGTGGGTGGGTCTGTGTGTGTGTGTGTGTGTGTGTGTGCCATTCAGAGGGTAAATGGTCAAGAAAACATATTGAAGTGCCTCTTAACAGGGCATGGTAGTAGGTGCCAAGTGTCAAGAACTGCAACGCTGCTGGGTTTTTGACACTCAACAGTTTTTCCTGTGTGTATCAAGAATGGTCCACCACCCAAACGACATCCAGCCAACTTGACACAACTGTGGGAAGCATTGGAGTCAACATGGGCCAGTATCCCTGTGGAACGCTTCGACACCTTGTAGAGTTCATGTCCCGACGAATTCAGGCTGTTCTGAGGGAAAAAGGGTGCAACTCAACGTTAGGGAGGTGTCCAAAATCTACTCAGTA
>NC_088403.1:66750213-66757713 GCF_034236695.1 Oncorhynchus nerka
AAAGGAGTAGATATAGTGAAGGAGTAGATATAGTGAAGGTACTGAGTAGATATAGTGAAGGAGTAGATATAGTGAAGGAGTAGATATAGTGAAGGAGTAGATATAGTGAAGGAGTAGATATAGTGAAGGAGTAGATATAGTGAAGGAGTAGATATAGTGAAGGAGTAGATATAGTGAAGGAGTAGATATAGTAAAGGAGTAGATACAGTGAAGGAGTAGATATAGTAAAGGAGTAGATACAGTGAAGGAGTAGATACAGTGAAGGAGTAGATACAGTGAAGGAGTAGATATAGTAAAGGAGTAGATACAGTGAAGGAGTAGATACAGTGAAGGAGTAGATACAGTGAAGGAGTAGATATAGTAAAGGAGTAGATATAGTGAAGGTACTGAGTAGATATAGTGAAGGTACTGAGTAGATATAGTGAAGGTACTGAGTAGATTTTGGACACCTCCCTAACGTTGAGTTGCACCCCTTTTTTCCCTCAGAACAGCCTGAATTCGTCGGGACATGAACTCTACAAGGTGTCGAAAGCGTTCCACAGGGATACTGGCCCATGTTGACTCCAATGCTTCCCACAGTTGTGTCAAGTTGGCTGGATGTCGTTTGGGTGGTGGACCATTCTTGATACACACAGGAAAAACTGTTGAGTGTCAAAAACCCAGCAGCGTTGCAGTTCTTGACACTTGGCACCTACTACCATGCCCTGTTAAGAGGCACTTCAATATGTTTTCTTGACCATTTACCCTCTGAATGGCACACACACACACACACACACACACAGACCCACCCACCCACCCACCCACCCACACACACACACACACACACACACACACACACACACACACACACACAAACACACACACACACACACACACACCCACACACACACACACACATAAACACACACACACACACACACCCACACACACACACATACACACAAACACACACCATCCATGTCTCAATATGGCTCAAGTCTTGAAAATCCTTCTTTAAACCCGTCTCCTCCTCTTCATGTTTAACCCGTCTCCTCCTCTTCATCTACACGGATTGAAGTGGATTTAACCTCTTCAGTCGACCCTCTACTTTTTTGAACATTCTGTTAAAAATCGCGCAACATTTCAGCGCCCTGCTACTCATGCCAGGAATATAGTATATGCATTTGCTTAGTCTGTGTGGATAGAAAACACTCAGACGTTTAAAAAACTGGTTAAATCACTGCTGTGGCTTTACCAGAACGGCATTTACATCGAAAAGCACAGGAAAAACTGATCACTGAAAATGGGGAAAATATATCCATGCGCTACTTGAACCCATTGATAAACGTGAACCACAATTAATTGACTGAGGTTGCAGTACCTACAGCTTCCACAGGGTGTCTAGAGTCTTGTCATTTCCCTTCGAGTTTTTTCTTGGTCAAACACATACAGGACACCGTATCTAATCCGGTCTAGGACCGGATATTTTCGTTGAGTTTCTAGCCGGACATTTTTCCAGACGGACAGCTAATAATCTTTACATCGCCTCCTGATGAATTTTATCGCTTATTAACGTTTACTAATACCTAAAGTTGCATTACAAACGTATTTGAAGTGTTTTGTGAAAGTTTATCGTCGACTTTTTGAATTTTAAAAAATGACGTTACGTTTTGAAACGATGTTTTTTTCGTTTATCACACAGTCTACATATAACGATATCTAGGCTTTATATGGACCGATTTAATCGAAATAAAGACCCAAATAGTGTTTATGGGACATCTAGGAGTGCCAACAAAGAAGATGGTGAAAGGTAATGAATGTTTTCTATTTTATTGTGCGGTTTGTGTAACGCCGAAATGCTAATTATTTTGTTTACGTCCCCTGTGGGTCTTTTGGGGTGTTGCATGCTATCAGATAATAGCTTCTCATGCTTTCGCCGAAAAGCATTTTAAAAATCTGACTTGTTGCCTGGATTCACAACGAGTGTAGCTTTAATTCGATACCCTGCATGTGTATTTTAATGAACTTTTGAGTTTTAACTAATACTATTAGCATTTAGCGTAGCGCATTTGCATTTCCAGAGCTCTAGTTGGGACGCAAGCGTCCCGGGTAGAAGCAACAGGTTAACAGGTGACATCAATGAGGGATGATAGCTCTCAACTGGATTCACCTGGTCGGTCTGTCATGGAGAGAACAGGTGTTCTTAATGATTCATCTGGTCGGTCTATCATGGAAAGAGCAGGTGTTCTTAATGATTTGTCCGCTCAGTGTATATCTAGGTGTGTGTATGTTTGAATGAGCAGAGTAGGTTTTTATAACTTAACATTTTAGATATTTTGTCTGGCTGTGTTATTTTAATTACACAAAAGATTACAATGAGTCATATGATTAAGAAAATAGATAAATAACCATCAATAGTACTGATATGCTATGATATTGTATTTAATTAGGTAAATAAGGCGAAGTTCTACGTTTCTTTTTGACAGTTTCCATCTCACTCACCTATTAGATAAACACTGGTCTCCCTGTCTTCGTCCAGGTGCCTGCAGTGTGCTTTGTGCCCGCTAGGCGGCAGTGTAGGGCCGGGAGAACTACTGAAATACTTCCATCACTGACTCCGAGACGCGAACAGTCTCGGAGTCTCAGAGAGAGACAGAGAGAGACAGAGAGAGAGACAGAGAGAGGGGGAGAGAGAGAGAGAGAGAGAGAGAGAGAGAGAGAGAGAGAGAGAGAGAGAGAGAGAGAAAGAGAGAGAGAGGGAGAGAGAGAGAGAGAGAGAGAGACAGAAAGATTCCTGGTATGTCTTAGAAAAACACCATGAAAAGAAAAAAGGCACAGAAAGCTTCTCGCTTTATTCAGTTCAAACACGGGGCACGTTGTCTTTGGCTAGGAGAGAATGGGGAGAATAACAAGAGAAAGGATAGACAGAAAGAGAGAGAGAGAGAGAGAGAGGGAGAGAGACAGAGAGAGAGAGACAAAGAGAGAGAGACAAAGAGAGAGAGACAAAGAGAGAGAGAGAGACAGAGAGAGAGACAGAGAGAGAGAGAGAGAGAGAGAGAGAGAGAGAGAGAGAGAGACAGAGAGAGAGAGATGGCAGACCATGGCTGTCCAGAGCATGCTTTGCGTATACAGACACATTTGGAATGAATGGGATGGTGTGTGTGTGTGTGTGTGTGTGTGTGTGTGTGTGTGTGTGTGTGTGTGTGTGTGTGTGTGTGTGTGTGTGTGTGTGTGTGTGTGTGTGTGTGTGTGTGTGTGTGTGTGTGTGTGTGTGTGTGTGTGTGCTACTAAGGTTACACAGAACGGTTAATTTTGTATTCAACTAAAGTTGTCCATATGTTAAATATGATATTCGCAACAAGCTCTCACAGTCTCACTCGGAATTAGACGTTTCTCCAAACATAACATCAAATTTCAAAGGTTAAGGTTTTGGATAGGATTAAAATATTAAGTTTACTAGTTAATCATTCTGAACGGTTAAGGTTAAACACACAACTTTCTGATCCAAGAAGCTAAGCAAAGAAGGCACTATCCTACAGCAAAACGCTAGCAAAACCCAAGCCTACTTGATGGTAATATAGTGCTCACTGTTGCCCCTAGTGGTCGGTTTTGAAAGCATTTCCCGACATCCTCAAGACATATACGTCAAATCTCTATGTCACTCTTTAGCGATCTGCCTGGATATTTTACTATTATCCACGAATAGGGGGACTCCTATGTGCATGTGTTCTCTCACACGTATATTGAATCTTCTGCGCTGCGGCAGGCTTACAAAGTGTGTGTGTGTGTGTGTGTGTGTGTGTGTGTGTGTGTGTGTGTGTGTGTGTGTGTGTGTGTGTGTGTGTGTGTGTGCGCGAGTGCCTGGGTTCCTGCCTACGTGGGTGTGTGTGTGTGTGTGTGTGTGTGTGTGTGTGTGTGCGTGCGTGCGTGCGCAGCACCAGAGCTTGCGCAGGCAGCCAACATGTGGGTCAGAGTTGAATCGCGGGGGGTCAGAACTGCGCGGTGCTGTTACGTAATCAGGGAATAATAATGTTGATGAGAATGCGGACATAATTGAAACCATGTCTCCTCAACTTCTTCTTCATGCCTCGATGGACAAACACAGAAGGGAAGGCTGCGCAGAGAACATGTGGGTACCAGAGTTTTATATCGTTTTATTATAAGATAGTACATAATCCACTTGACTTGACATTATGAAGGGGACTCGTCTTTTCCACTGGTGAGACAGGTGGTTGGATAGGTACAGGCATTATACATGAATGAATGAATTAATACATTAATTAATTAACATAAACTACATCTTTCCGTCGTTGGCTCTTTTTTTACGCTCTTCCGTGTTATTTTAAGATGTATCCTCATGTGGCTCGAATCTCTCACTTCAGTTCCAAGCACCGAAACAGTCCCGTCACTCACGCCTCTATCGGGTTGTCTTTAAATCATTACCGCCCCGTGGAATCGGTGGATGAAACGGGAACATCGACGAGTGACCGACTGGAAATATTGGAATGAACGTCTTAGAACGTCTAGAAATCCTCTCGGATTTGAGCCACGAGCTGTGTTTCATTCAGACAACAGTCTAACCGGTGTCTGTCCTTTCTGACGTTTTTTCTGAATCTCAGGTGTGTTTCATTGACATCTTGTTCGTAATAATAAATACATATAAATAAATAAATAAATAAATATGGATACATCAATTAATCAATAAAAAAACGATCTTCATCATATTCACACTGTTACAGCAAATATTTCGCACCAACATAAAAGCCTATGGATCCAACACGCCTTTGTCAGAGCAGGTGAGAGGGTACCAGTAGCCAGAATTGAGTCAAAAAAAAGTCCTGAAAAAAAAACGTTAACCCCATTTCCTCTCCCTAACCTTTTTACGCAACCCCCCCCCCCCCCCCCCCCCCCCCCCCTCTCTCTCTCGGGTGGGCCGCCAGCTCCAGCACGCTCCTACCCCTCCTCTCGTTCACTTTTCACCCCGCCTCAGAGGGAGAGAGGGGTGGTGGAGCCGGGGTGGAGGGAGGGGAGGGGGAACCCTCTAGCTTGCCTAGCCGTCTCGTAGTGACGTTGGGGAGCTGGGGGGCCGCTCTCTCTCTCTCTCTCTCCAACCCTGGCCGCCTGCCGGAGCGCAGCCTGCCTGCTACTATATAAACACACACTGAGAGCGGCTGTATGCGCTACTCACACACCGAGAAAAGTGTATGTGAAAGAGAGAGAGAGACGACAGATAATGTGTGTGTAAGTGAGTGAGAGAAGGAACGCTACTAGTGGAATAGAGAGCAAGAGAGAGACGACTCACGGTAGCACCAAGTAGCATCAGAAGACTCCTTGAGCTCACTATCCATCGGGCTCTGCTTCAAGAACTAACGGCAATAAGAGGATTATTCTTGTTTTTTAATTTCCTTTTTAAAATATTTTTCTCTTCATCTGCCTCGTGAGCAACACTTTACTTTTGAGAGATTTAAAGAGGTATAATACGTTTTTTTTCCTGGAATAGAGAGTTTAAAAAAAAAAAAAAAAAAACTTTCCATTTCTTGAAACGTTTAAAAGAAAAGCCCCAGTTTATTTTCAGAATACTTTCCGAGACTCGCTCACTGTTTCCACGCGCTCTGGGAGCGGGACAAATACTTGTCAAACTGACTTTTTTTTTTATCCATTATATATTTTTATTTGACTTATTTAGGGCAATTTCAAATCAAACCAACATGAGATTTCAAAACGTTAATTCATCCGTTTCCACTTTCGTTGAATTATCTCCTTCATTCAAGTCATTGCAGGTGACGTTTTGAGGAGTTTTATAGGACGTTTTAAGTGCCTTTTATTTCACCCTACTGATTGATAGCCACACTTTGAAAACTGTGAGCGAGGGGAAGTAGTTTAGTGCATCACCTGTTGAGCTTCCCACAGGCCTTACTACTCACTCAACTCAAATTCAAGTCGATCTATTTCAACAACATTTGCTCTATCGCGACATTTTTTTTTTTTTCAAAGCCATATTTCATAATCAATCAATTATAATCAATCAAGTCCCTTTATCGATAACCATCGATATATTGAATTGATCATCATCAGAGCATTTCAAACTCCATCCCTGTAACCCAACTTCTCCCAACGACATCGTGGTGAGATCAGGGAATTTTTTCTCCCACCACCCCAATCACCATCACTCAGACACCGACCCTTCCTCGCCATGCTATTCGATAACTTTGACCTGGTTTCAGCCTTGGCCACGCTAGCGGCCTGCGCCGTGTCCATGGCCCTCCTCCTAGTTGTGTCCCAGCAACTCTGGCAGCTCCGATGGACGTCGACCCGGGATAAGAACTGCAAGCTGCCGATGCCTAAAGGTTCCATGGGGTTCCCCATCATAGGAGAAACCTGCCACTGGCTCGTCCAGGTAAGACCGACAGAAACACCCCCCCCCTCTCTGTCTGTGGTTCTCTTTTACACACTGTTTCTGTCTTCCGGTGGGATTATCTAGCCATGTCTCTCTGCGTGTGTGGGTCTCTGTCTTTATACCCCAAAGTCTCTCTCTCTCTCTCTCTCTCTCTCTGTCTGCTCTTTTCATATACTGTTGGCGAAATGTTGGATGACAATATCTGTTGCACGTCCAATTCAATTCACTCACGTTGGCTGTCACTTTATGCCCATGTGCGTAAAAACTAAATCACATTTTTACAAGTATTTGTCATTATATAAGATTGAGTTCATGGTTAGGGGATAACAGTTAGGGGTTAAGATAGGGGTTAAGTTTCTTCTCCCAAGCGTGGTTTCCCTCCTCTTCTCTCCTGTCTCTGATTCTCACAAGTTCGGTTCCCTCCTCTTCTCCACTGTCTATGAGTCTCCTTAGCCCGGTTCCATCATCTTCTCCCCGTATTCTTCTCCCCGTGTCCCCCCCCCCTCCAGCCGCTGAACTGACCCGAGCTGTAACCCCTCCTCTCCTGGCTGTCCCCGAAACGCTCCAGCACGTGCGTGTTTTCCCTAAAAAAAGTCACATTTTAAAAGTGCCAAGTTACTGAAACTTTTTTTTTTTTTACTAGTGAACTAGTTTTACTAGTTTATGTATGTATGTTGGCCACTCTAGTGTAGGTTAGATATCATAACAACATAAGCATAAATAACTTGGCTTTTCATTCAACTGTTCAAATTCCTAAACACAACTTCATTCAACTTCCGTCGCACGGTCAGTAGCGTCTTTAATAGGGCCGTCAGCGCGATAAAAAGGTTGTGAGCGAGGGATTTTTGGCTGCATCCACGTTTTATAAAGTGATAGAATTATGGAACTACTCCGTGAAGCTGCACATTATCCCCGCCGCTAAGTAGCACTTGTCAGCGTCGCAGGAGAAAGAGAGGGAGGGAGAGAGGGAGGGAGAGAGAGAGGGGGAGGTGAGGGAGAACAAGAGCAATGCGGCATGTAGCCCGCGTGTGGGACTTGAACTCTCTGTGCTCCGCTCCCTGCGTGGCTTTCATTTATACACCGCGCGACGCGTTCCCGGAATGCGCCTTTCGAGCCATGGCCAA
>NC_088403.1:66760213-66765213 GCF_034236695.1 Oncorhynchus nerka
TCGTTTACTCCCTCCCTCATTTACTCCCTCCCTCGTTTACTCCCTCCCTCGTTTACTCCCTCCCTCATTTACTCCCTCCCTCATTTACTCCCTCCCTCGTTTACTCCCTCCCTCATTTACTCCCTCCCTCGTTTACTCCCTCCCTCCCTCGTTTACTCCTCACTCGTTTACTCCCTCCCTCATTTACTCCCTCCCTCATTTACTCCCTCCCTCATTTACTCCCTCCCTCATTTACTCATTTACTCCCTCCCTCCCTTGTTTACTCCCTCCCTCCCTCGTTTACTCCCTCCCTCATTTACTCCCTCCCTCGTTTACTCCCTCCCTCCCTCGTTTACTCCCTCCCTCGTTTACTCCCTCCCTCCCTCATTTACTCCCTCCCTCATTTACTCCCTCCCTCCCTCGTTTACTCCCTCCCTCATTTACTCCCTCCTCATTTACTCCCTCCCTCGTTTACTCCTCCCTCCCTCGTTTACTCCCTCCCTCCCTCGTTTACTCCCTCCCTCATTTACTCCCTCCCTCGTTTACTCCTCCCTCCTTCGTTTACTCCTCCCTCATTTACTCCCTCCCTCATTTACTCCTCCCTCGTTTACTCCCTCCCTCCCTCCACCCTCCCTCCCTCGTTTACTCCCTCCCTCCCTCAACCCTCCCTCCCTCGTTTACTCCCTCCCTCCCTCGTTTACTCCCTCCCTCATTTACTCCCTCCCTCCCTCATTTACTCCTCCCTCCCCTCGTTTACTCCCTCCCTCATTTACTCCCTCCCTCGTTTACTCCCTCCCTCCCTCCACCCTCCCTCCCTCGTTTACTCCCTCCCTCATTTACTCCTCCCTCCCTCCACCCTCCCTCCCTCGTTTACTCCCTCCCTCCCTCATTTACTCCCTCCCTCGTTTACTCCTCCCTCCCTCCCTCATTTACTCCCTCCCTCCCTCCCACCCTCCCTCCCTCGTTTACTCCTCCCTCCCTCATTTACTCCCTCCCTCGTTTACTCCCTCCCTCCCTCATTTACTCCCTCCCTCATTTACTCCCTCCCTCATTTACTCCCTCCCTCCCTCATTTACTCCCTCCCTCATTTACTCCTCCTCATTTACTCCCTCCCTCGTTTACTCCTCCCTCCCTCGTTTACTCCCTCCCTCATTTACCCTCCCTCATTTACTCCCTCCCTCCCTCATTTACTCCTCCCTCCCTCATTTACTCCCTCCCTCATTTACTCCCTCCCTCATTTACTCCTCCCTCCCTCATTTACTCCCTCCCTCCACCCTCCCTCCCTCGTTTACTCCCTCCCTCATTTACCCCTCCCTCGTTTACTCCCTCCTCCCTCGTTTACTCCTCCCTCATTTACTCCCTCCCTCGTTTACTCCCTCCCTCCCTCATTTACTCCCTCCCTCCCTCGTTTACTCCCTCCCTCATTTACTCCCTCCTCTCGTTTACTCCCTCCCTCCCTCGTTTACTCCCTCCCTCATTTACTCCCTCCTCCCTCATTTACTCCCTCCCTCATTTACTCCCTCCCTCGTTTACTCCCTCCCTCCCTCGTTTACTCCCTCCCTCCCTCATTTACTCCTCCCTCATTTACTCCTCCTCGTTTACTCCCTCCCTCATTTACTCCCTCCCTCCCTCCACCCTCCTTCCCTCGTTTACTCCTCCCTCATTTACTCCCTCCCTCCTCCACCATCCCTCCCTCGTTTACTCCTCCCTCATTTACTCCCTCCCTCATTTACTCCCTCCCTCCCTCGTTTACTCCCCCCTCCCTCGTTTACTCCCTCCCTCATTTACTCCCTCCCTCATTTACACCCTCCCTCCCTCCCTCGTTTACTCCCTCCCTCATTTACTCCCTCCCTCCCTCCACCCTCCCTCCCTCGTTTACTCCCTCCCTCGTTTACTCCCTCCCTCCCTCCACCCTCCCTCCCTCGTTTACTCCTCCTCCCTCATTTACTCCCTCCCTCGTTTATTCCCTCCCTCCCTCCACCCTCCCTCCCTCGTTTACTCCCTCCCTCATTTACTCCCTCCCTCATTTACTCCCTCCTCCCTCATTTACTCCCTCCCTCCCTCATTTACTCCCTCCCTCATTTACTCCCTCCCTCATTTACTCCCTCCCTCCCTCATTTACTCCCTCCCTCATTTACTCCTCCCTCATTTACTCCCTCCCTCCCTCATTTACTCCCTCCCTCCACCCTCCCTCCCTCGTTTACTCCTCCTCCCTCATTTACTCCCTCCCTCGTTTACTCCCTCCCTCCCTCATTTACTCCCTCCCTCATTTACTCCCTCCCTCATTTACTCCTCCTCCCTCCCTCATTTACTCCTCCCTCATTTACTCCCTCCTCGTTTACTCCCTCCCTCCCTCGTTTACTCCTCCCTCATTTACTCCCTCCCTCATTTACTCCTCCCTCCCTCATTTACTCCCTCCCTCCCTCATTTACTCCCTCCCTCATTTACTCCCTCCCTCATTTACTCCCTCCCTCCCTCATTTACTCCCTCCCTCCACCCTCCCTCCCTCGTTTACTCCCTCCCTCATTTACTCCCTCCCTCGTTTACTCCCTCCCTCCCTCGTTTACTCCCTCCCTCATTTACTCCTCCCTCGTTTACTCCCTCCCTCCCTCATTTACTCCCTCCCTCCCTCGTTTACTCCCTCCCTCATTTACTCCCTCCCTCGTTTACTCCCTCCCTCCCTCGTTTACTCCCTCCCTCATTTACTCCCTCCCTCCCTCATTTACTCCCTCCTCATTTACTCCCCCTCGTTTACTCCCTCCCTCCCTCGTTTACTCCCTCCCTCCCTCATTTACTCCCTCCCTCATTTACTCCTCCCTCGTTTACTCCCTCCCTCATTTACTCCCTCCCTCCCTCCACCCTCCTTCCCTCGTTTACCCCTCCCTCATTTACTCCTCCCTCCCTCCACCATCCCTCCCTCGTTTACTCCCTCCCTCATTTACTCCCTCCCTCATTTACTCCCTCCCTCCCTCGTTTACTCCCTCCCTCCCTCGTTTACTCCCTCCCTCATTTACTCCCTCCCTCATTTACACCCTCCCTCCCTCCTCGTTTACTCCCTCCCTCATTTACTCCCTCCCTCCCTCCACCCTCCCTCCCTCGTTTACTCCTCCCTCGTTTACTCCCTCCCTCCCTCCACCCTCCCTCCCTCGTTTACTCCCTCCCTCCCTCATTTACTCCCTCCCTCGTTTATTCCCTCCCTCCCTCCACCCTCCCTCCCTCGTTTACTCCCTCCCTCATTTACTCCCTCCCTCATTTACTCCCTCCCTCCCTCATTTACTCCTTCCCTCCCTCATTTACTCCCTCCCTCATTTACTCCCTCCCTCATTTACTCCCTCCCTCCCTCATTTACTCCCTCCCTCCACCCTCCCTCCCTCGTTTACTCCCTCCCTCATTTACTCCCTCCCTCGTTTACTCCCTCCCTCCCTCGTTTACTCCCTCCCTCATTTACTCCCTCCCTCGTTTACTCCCTCCCTCCCTCATTTACTCCCTCCCTCCCTCGTTTACTCCCTCCCTCATTTACTCCCTCCCTCGTTTACCCTCCCTCCCTCGTTTACTCCCTCCCTCATTTACTCCTCCCTCCCTCATTTACTCCCTCCCTCATTTACTCCCTCCCTCGTTTACTCCCTCCCTCCCTCGTTTACTCCCTCCCTCCCTCATTTACTCCCTCCCTCATTTACTCCCTCCCTCGTTTACTCCCTCCCTCATTTACTCCCTCCCTCCCTCCACCCTCCTTCCCTCGTTTACTCCCTCCCTCATTTACTCCCTCCCTCCCTCCACCCTCCCTCCCTCGTTTACTCCCTCCCTCATTTACTCCCTCCTCATTTACTCCCTCCCTCCCTCGTTTACTCCCTCCCTCCCTCGTTTACTCCCTCCCTCATTTACTCCCTCCCTCATTTACACCCTCCCTCCCTCCCTCGTTTACTCCCTCCCTCATTTACTCCCTCCCTCCCTCCACCCTCCCTCCCTCGTTTACTCCCTCCCTCGTTTACTCCCTCCCTCCCTCCACCCTCCCTCCCTCGTTTACTCCCTCCCTCCCTCATTTACTCCCTCCCTCGTTTATTCCCTCCCTCCCTCCACCCTCCCTCCCTCATTTACTCCCTCCCTCGTTTACTCCCTCCCTCCACCCTCCCTCCCTCGTTTACTCCCTCCCTCCCTCCACCCTCCCTCCCTCATTTACTCCCTCCCTCGTTTATTCCCTCCCTCCCTCCACCCTCCCTCCCTCTACCCTCCCTCCCTCGTTTACTCCCTCCCTCCCTCGTTTACTCCCTCCCTCCCTCGTTTTCTCCCTCCCTCCCCCCCCCCCCCCTCCCTCGTTTATTCCCTCCCTCCCTCCACCCTCCCTCCCTCATTTACTCCCTCCCTCGTTTAATCGGGTGACGTCACTTGCTCTGAGACCTTGAAGTAGTTGTTCCCCCTTTGCTCTGCAAGGGCCGCGGCTTCTGGGTAACGATGCTTCGTGGGTGTCAGTTGTCTGTGTGTGCAGAGGGTCCCTGGTTCGAGCCCAGGTAGGGGCGAGGAGAGGAACGAAAGCTAAACTGTTACATATTATGTCTCTATACAGTGTTGTAACAATGTACAAATGGTTAAAGTACACAAGGGAAAATAAATAAGCATAAATATGGGTTGTATTTACAATGGAGTTTGTTCTTCACTGGTTGCCCTTTTCTTGTGGCAACAGGTCACAAATCTTGCTGCTGTGATGTCACACTGTGGTATTTCACCCAGTAGATATGGGAGTTTATCAAAATTGGATTTGTTTTCGAATTCTTTGTGGATACATTGGGCAGGAGGTTAGAAAGTGCAGCTCAGTTTCCACCTCATTTTGTGGGCAGTGAGCACATAGCCTGTCTTCTCTTGAGAGCCATGTCTGCCTACGGCGCCCTTTCTCAATAGCAAGGCTATGCTCACTGAGTCTGTACAGGGTCAAAGCTTTCCTTGGGTCAGTCACAGTGGTCAGGTATTCTGCCACTGTGTACTCTCTGTTTAAGGCCAAATAGTAGCATTCTAGTTTGCTCTGTTTT
>NC_088403.1:66772713-66780213 GCF_034236695.1 Oncorhynchus nerka
GATTACCGCCCAGTAGCACTCACGTCCGTAGCCATGAAGTGCTTTGAAAGGCTGGTAATGGCTCACATCAACACCATCCTCCCAGACACCCTAGAGCCACTCCAATTTGCATACCACCCAAGATGACGCAATCTCAATCGCACTCCACACTGCCCTTTCCCACATGGACAAAAGGAACACCTATGTGAGAATGCTATTCATTGACTACAGCTCAGCGTTCAACACCATAGTGCCTTCAAAGCTCATTACTAAGCTAAGGACCCTGGGACTAAACACCTCTCTCTGCAACTGGATCCTGGTCTTCCTGACGGGCCGCCCCCAGGTGGTGAGGGTAGGTAGCAACACATCTGCCACGCTGATCCTCAACACTGGAGCCCCCCCAGGGGTGCGTGCTCAGTCCTCTCCTGTACTCCCTGTTCACCTAGGACTGCATGGCCAGGCAAGACTCCAACACCATCATTAAGTTTGCAGACGACACAACAGTGGTAGGCCTGATCCTTGACAACAATGAGACAGCCTATAGGGAGAGAACAGAGACCTTGCGGTGCGGTGCCAGGACAGCAACCAGAAAAAGGAGGGCCGAACACACCCCCATTCACATCGACGGGGCTGTAGTTTCCTCGGCGTCCACATCACCAACAAACTATCATGGCACTAAGCACACCAAGACAGTCGTGAAGAGGGCACAACAAAACCTATTCCCCCTCAGGAGACTGAAAAGATTTGGCATGGGTCCCCAGATCCGCAAAAGGTTCTACAGCTGCACCAACGAGAGCATCCTGACCGGTTGCAACCCCGCCTGGCATGGTAACTGCTTAGCATCTGGCCGTAAGGCACTACAGAGGGTAGTGGGTACATCACTGGTTCCAAGCTTCCTGCCATCCAGGACCTTTATACCAGGCAGTGTCAGAGGAAGGCGTTACAGAGGGTAGTGTGTACGGCCAAGTACATCACTGGTTCCAAGCTTCCTGCCATCCAGTACCTGTATACTAGGCGGTGTCAGAGGAAGACACAAACAAATTGTCAGACTTAAGTCTCCCAAGTCGTAGACTGTTCTCTCTGCCCTCCGCACGGCAAGGAGCGCCAAGTCTAGGTCCAAAAGGCTCCTCAACAGCTTCTACCCCCCAAGCCATGAGACTATTTACATGGAACCCCCCCTCCCCCGTCATGGACCCCGCCCCAACTCACCCCCTCCTCCGTCAGGGCCCCCTAGACTATTTACATGGATCCCCCTCCCCCCGTCATGGACCCCCTAGACTATTTACAGGGACCCCCCCTCCCCGTCATGGACCCCCTAGACTATTTACATGGACCCCCTCCCCCCGTCATGGACCACCCCCCACCCAGACTATTTACATGGACCCCCTCCCCCGTCATGGACCCCCTCCCCCGTCATGGACCCCCTAGACTATTTACATGGACCCCCTCCCCCCGTCATGGACCCCCCTAGACTATTTACATGGACCCCCTCCTCCGTCATGGACCCCCTCCCCGTCATGGACCACCCCCCTATCGTTTTACACTGCTGTTTGTTATCTATCTACATTGACTCGGTAACCGGTGTATAGCCTTGTTATTGTTATTTTAATGTGTTTTTATTACATTTTTGTACTTTAAATATTTTCTGAACTCTATTTCTTGAACTGCATCGCAAGGGCTTGTAAGAAAGAATTTCAAGGTAAGGTCTACACCTGTGACATGTGACACATACAATTTGATTTGATTTGACACAAACATTCACTAATCCTGACCTAAAGCATCACAGACATACCAATCCCTTCCTCTCCTCCTTTCTCTAATTGCTCCATCACTGAGGTTTGCCCCTGAGGGCCATGACAGAGGATTATGAAGAGGGGTGTAGCAGGGAGCTAAAGAGCTCTCTCACACACACACACACACACACACACACACACTGAAACACATATGCACTGTGCCTGCCCTCATTCACCTCCTAATCTGCCTCTAATAGTTAATCAGTATTTAATGAGGGTCATATAGAAAAGAGGAGAGATAGACAGAGAGAAAGAGAGAGAGAGAGAGAGAGACAAAGAGAGAAAGACAAAGACAGAGAGAGAGAGACAGAGAGAAACAAAGAGAGAGACGGAGAGAAACAGAGAGAAACAGAGAGAGACAGATAGAGAGACAGAGCGAGAGAGAGAGATAGAGAGCGAGAGAGAGAGAGAGAGAGATGAGAGAGACAGAGAGAGAGACAGAGAGAGACAGAGAAACAGAGCGCGACAGAGAGAGAGACACAGAGAGAGAGAGATAGAGAGAGAGAGAGAGAGAGAGAGAGAGAGAGAAACAGAAACAGACCTGCCAGCTGGTCTGCGATCTGAGTATACATCCTGGTAATCTGTCTGGCCCTGCGGCCTTGTGAATGTTGACCTGCTTAAAGGTATTGCTCACATCGGTTACGGAGACCGTGATCACACAGTCATCCAGAAAAGCTGGTGCTCTCATGCATGCTTCAGTGTTGCTTGCCTCGAAGCGAATATAAAAGGCATTTAGGTCGACTGGTAGTGTGTTTTGTCTGTGTCTAGTGTGTGTGTGTGTGCCTGTGTATTACCCAGAATTCATTGATGATGGATGTTTGTCTTGAAATTAAACTTTCATCACCTATCATGTCTTCATGATATAAGACATCAGACCTGATTGGGCCAACTGGCTCTCACAGTGTCACGTCACAATTAGACGTTGATCCACGTTACTCAAACGTCAAATTTCGATGTGTGTGTCTTTACCAGTTCGTGAGTACACCGCTATGGTACCAACAAATTCCCCTCTCACCCCTGACCGCTAACCACGCCCAATCAGGTCATGAAACTGAACTGGAGCTTGTTTTCTAGACTCAGTCCTTGGTCTTTTAGTTAGTGTGTGTTTCTCAGTCCTTGGTCTTTTAGTTAGTGTGTGTTTCTCAGTCCTTGGTCTTTTAGTTAGTGTGTGTTTCTCATTCCTTGGTCTTTGAGTAAATGTGTGTTTCTCATTTCTTGGTATTTTAGTTAGTGTGTGTTTCTCATTTCTTGGTCTTTTAGTTAGTGTGTGTTTCTCATTTCTTGGTCTTTTAGTTAGTGTGTGTTTCTCAGTCCTTGGTCTTTTAGTTAGTGTGTGTTTCTCAGTCCTTGGTCTTTTAGTTAGTGTATGTTTCTCATTCCTTGGTCTTTTAGTTAGTGTGTGTTTCTCATTTCTTGGTCTTTTAGTTAGTGTGTGTTTCTCAGTCCTTGGTCTTTTAGTTAGTGTGTGTTTCTCAGTCCTTGGTCTTTTAGTTAGTGTGTGTTTCTCATTCCTTGGTCTTTTAGTTAGTGTGTGTTTCTCAGTCCTTGGTCTTTTAGTTAGTGTATGTTTCTCATTCCTTGGTCTTTTAGTTAGTGTGTGTTTCTCATTTCTTGGTCTTTTAGTTAGTGTGTGTTTCTCAGTCCTTGGTCTTTTAGTTAGTGTGTGTTTCTCAGTCCTTGGTCTTTTAGTTAGTGTGTGTTTCTCAGTCCTTGGTCTTTTAGTTACTGTGTGTTTCTCAGTCCTTGGTCTTTTAGTTAGTGTGTGTTTCTCAGTCCTTGGTCTTTTAGTTAGTGTGTGTTTCTCAGTCCTTGGTCTTTTAGTTAATGTGTGTTTCTCATTCCTTGGTCTTTTAGTTAATGTGTGTTTCTCAGTCCTTGGTCTTTTAGTTAATGTGTGTTTCTCAGTCCTTGTACTCAGAAGAAGGAATGGAAGAAGAAAAACTAAGATCAATGTTTCCTAACAGACACACTCTCTCCCCCTTTCAGGGGTCGGCGTTCCATGCATCACGGAGGCAGAAGTACGGCAACGTCTTCAAGACACACCTGCTGGGACGCCCCCTGATCCGAGTCACCGGTGCAGAGAATGTCCGGAAGGTTCTAATGGGAGAGCACACGTTGGTCAGCGTGGACTGGCCTCAGAGCACCTCGACCCTACTAGGACCCAACTCACTAGCTAACTCTATAGGAGATATACACCGAAAGAGAAGAAAGGTAACACACACACACACACACTGTACAGTCAGTAAGCAGTTTAGCAATTACACCAGCAGTCCCCGGTGGCAACAAATGAGTAAAACCAAAGCCAGCTAGCTAACATAGCATCCCTCTGTTATAGCCAGCTAGCTAACATAGCATCCCTCTGTTATAGCCAGTTAGCTAACATAGCATCCCCCTGCTATAACCATCTAGCTAACATAGCATCCTTCTGTTATAGCCAGCTAGCTAACATAGCATCCCTCTGTTATAGCCAGCTAGCTAACATAGCATCCCTCTGTTATAGCCAGCTAGCTAACATAGCATCCCTCTGTTATAGCCAGCTAGCTAACATAGCATCCATCTGTTATAGCCAGTTAGCTAACATAGCATCCCTCTGTTATAGCCAGCTAGCTAACATAGCATCCCTATGTTTGAGCAGGGTGTTTCAGTAGGCTAAACTAGCTAGCTAAGTAAGTGAAACTGAAAGTTAAAAAAAAATACCAATCTCTCTCTCTCTCTCTCTCTCTCTCTTGCTTCACCTTCATTTTTGAAGAAATTAATTAGTTGAAAATTGTTAAACTATTGTCTGTATCTCACTATAAGTCAACTACTCACCACATTTCAAATCAAATCAAAGTCTATTTGTCACGTGCCGAATACAACAGGTGTAGTTTCACCTTACAGTGAAATGGTTATTTACAGGCTGCAGCTTTAGCTGATGCTTATGTTTTCAGTACTGAATTAATTCTCTGATCCTTTCATTGGGTGGACAACATGTCAGTTCATGCTGCAAGAGCTCTGGTAGGTTGGAGGACGTCCTCCAGAAGTTGTTATAATTGCTTTGTAAGTCTATGGGAGGGGTTGAGAACCATGAGCCTCCTAGGTTTTGTATTGAAGTCAATGTACCCAGAGGAGGACAGAAGCTAGTTGTCCTCCAGATATACCATTGTGATGCCTAACAGCTGTTGAGGCTACTGTAGACATTCAGACGGAAGCAGTGTGTTTTAGTCAATTATTCGGTTGATATGTGATTAAATTTAGTATATAGATTTATCTATTAAAGTATAACTTTTTAAATGCTTTGCAATTTCTATTTTTAATGAAATTGGGAGGATGTTCCACCCCTTCCTCCTCTGTGGAACCGCCACAGTGTAATTCGCCTCATTGCCAGCAGAGGACAACATAATTTATCTCATCTTATTGCACTCACCATTCTGTCCTGTTCTAATCTACACTGCCAGCAATATATATATACAGTGTGATTGAATTAACTGTGAGTTTAACAGGGTTACAGAGAGAGAGAGAGAAAAGGGGGAGGGAAAGGATTGAGAAAGAGAGTCAAGGGAGATGTCTAAAAAGACTCAAATAGAAGGAGAGAGAGAAGGGGGGACAGAGCGAGGGGGGGGGGGCAGAGAGAGGGAGGGAGGGGACAGAGAGGGAGGGGGACAGAGAGAGGGAGAGAATGAAGGATAAAGGGGCCTGAGGAACCAGGAGCACTGAGCAGGACATATGGAAATTATTAGAGTGTGTGTGTGTGTGTGTGTGTGTGTGTGTGTGTGTGTGTGTGTGTGTGTGTGTGTGTGTGTGTGTGTGTGTGTGTGTGTGTGTGTTGTGTGTGTATGTAACACAGCGAATATCACACAGTCCTATTTCGTAGCTAAGGCAGAACAGTTTATCCACCTCCCTCCCCCCTGTGTGTTATTTGGTACGTCTCAGAGTGACAGGGCATTCTCCTGGGATTGATTGACGGGTGATACCAAATTGTCCACGTGGAGGTCGATCGGAGGTATGTTTGTGTAAGCTGGCTTGAGTTACCACGAGTTGGCTGGGCTGTTTTGGCTGATATCCACGATATGCAGGCACACTCACAAACAGACAGTAGCACACTATTTGAGCGTGTGTGTGTGTGTGTGTGTGTGTGTGTGTGTGTGTGTGTGTGTGTGTGTGTGTGTGTGTGTACAACACTCTTTGTTCTGTTGAATAACTCTCTTTCCAATTCACCTTCGACTGAATTACAAAGTGGCAGGATTGTGGAGCTCTCATCCCTCCATCCAGTCATCCCTCCACCCAGTCATCCCTCCATCCCTCTGCCCAGTCATCCCCTCATTCCTCCACCCAGTCATCCCTCCATCCCTCCATTCCTACACCCAGTCATCCCTCTATCCATTGCTCTGTCTAGTCATCCCTCCATACCTCCATCCCTCCACCCAGTCATCCTCCATCCCTCCATCCCTCCACCCAGTCATCCCTCCATCCCTCGGCCTAGTCATCCTCCATCCCTCCATCCCCCCATCCAGTCATCCCTCCATACATTGCTCTGTCTAGTCATCCCTCCATAGAGAGATGGAGGGATAGAGGGATGACTGGGCAGAGGAATGGATGGAGGGATAGAGGGATGGAGAGGTAGAGAGAGATGAGGTTATCCATTTATATAAGAAAGTTGCCCAGGTAGTTGTATCAGTGGAGTTGAAGAGAGGACAGCTCGTAATCATGAACCAAGTGTTGCATGTACTTGGTACCATTCCACTGATTCAGCTCCAGCCATTCCTACGAGCCAGTCCTCCTCAACTAAGGTGTCACCAACCTCCTTGAGTTATAGTCAGAAAATCCATTCCTATTGTTGTTTCTTTCTATTTTCTAATGTAGCTCTTAGAAACTGATCCTGGGTCAGCTTTGTGTTTAAGACTCAGTGGTTATGGTTAGGCGCAGTATCTAGTAAGCTGATCCTAGATCTGTGGTATTGGTAGAGTTCGTTTTGTGTTTTAATAATATTGTTAGCAGGTAGAGAAATACACTAACTAGTAATCATGTTATGGGTTAGGAAGGAGGAGGAGGAGGAGGAGAGGGGGAGGAGGAGAAAGAGGAGGGAAAGGAGGAGGAGAGGAGAGGAGAAAAGAGGAGGAGAAAGAGGAGGGAAAGGAGGAGGAGAGGAGAGGAGGAGGAGGAGGAGGAGGAGAGGGGAGGAGGAGAAAGAAGAGGAAAAGGAGGAGGGAGAGGAGAGGGGGAGGAGGAGGAGGAGGAGAGGGGGAGGAGGAGAGGGGGAGGAGGAGAAAGAAGAGGAAAAGGAGGAGGAGAGGAGAGGGGGAGGAGGAGGAGGAGGAGAGGGGGAGGAGGAGAAAGAGGAGGAAAAGGAGTAGAAGGAGGAGGAGGAGAGAGGAGGAGGAGGAGGAGGAGGAGAGGGGGAGGAGGAGAAAGAAGAGGAAAAGGAGTAGAAGGAGGAGGAGGAGAGGGAGGAGGAGGAGGAGGAGGAGGAGGAGGAGAGGGGGAGGAGGAGAAAGAAGAGGAAAAGGAGTAGAAGGAGGAGGAGGAGAGGGGGAGGAGGAGGAAAGAAGAGGAAAAAGGAGTAGAAGGAGGAGGAGGAGAGGAAAAGGAGTAGAAGGAGGAGGAGGAGAGGAAAAGGAGTAGAAGGAGGAGGAGGAGAGGGGGAGGAGGAGGAGGAGGAGGAGGAGAGGGGGAGGATGAGAAAGAGGAGGAGAAAGAGGAGGAAAAGGAGGAGGAGAGGAGAGGGTGAGGAGGAGGAGGAGAGGGGGAG
>NC_088403.1:66785213-66822713 GCF_034236695.1 Oncorhynchus nerka
GAAAGGGAAGAGGTAGAAAGGGAAGAGGTAGAAAGGGAAGAGGTAGAAAGGGAAGAGGGGTAGAAAGGGAAGAGATAGAAAGGGGAAGAGGTAGAAAGGGAAGAGGAAAAGGGGAAGGAAGAGGTAGAAAGGGAAGAGGTGGGGAAGGGAAGAGGTAGGAAAGGGAAGAGATAGAAAGGGAAGAGGTAGAAAGGGAAGAGGTAGAAAGGGAAGAGGTAGAAAGGGAAGGGAAGAGGTAGAAAGGAAGAGACAGAAAGGGAGAGTGGTAGAAAGGGAAGAAGAGGTAGAAAGGGAAGGGAAGAGGTAGAAAGGAAGAGGTAGAAAGGGAAGAGGTAGAAAGGAAGAGGTAGAAAGGAAGAGACAGAAAGGGAAGAGGTAGAAAGGGAAGAGGAGAAAGGGAAGAGACAGAAAGGGAAGAGGTAGAAAGGAAGAGGTAGAAGGGAAGAGACAGAAAGGGAAGAGGTAGAAAGGGAAGAGATAGAAAGGGAAGAGGTAGAAAGGGAAGAGGTAGAAAGGGAAGAGACAGAAAGGGAAGAGACAGAAAGGGAAGAGGTAGAAAGGGAAGAGGTAGAAAGGGAAGAGGTAGAAAGGGAAGAGATAGAAAGGGAAGAGGTAGAAAGGGAAGAGGTAGAAAGGGAAGGGAAGAGGTAGAAAGGGAAGAGGTAGAAAGGGAAGAGGTAGAAAGGGAAGAGACAGAAAGGGAAGAGACAGAAAGGGAAGAGGTAGAAGGGAAGAGGTAGAAAGGGAAGAGGTAGAAAGGGAAGAGGTAGAAAGGGAAGAGACAGAAAGGGAAGAGGTAGAAAGGGAAGAGACAGAAAGGTAAGAGGTAGAAAGGGAAGAGGTAGAAAGGGAAGAGGCAGAAAGGGAAGAGACAGAAAGGGAAGAGACAGAAAGGGAAGAGGTAGAAAGGGAAGAGACAGAAAGGGAAGAGGTAGAAAGGGAAGAGATTAACTTTTCATTGCTCTGTCCGTATGAATATGATCCAAATGCAACAGAATCTCTCATGGCTTCACGTCACAATAAATGACTATTCAGTCTTATGATTTTCTTTAGGAATGTTCTATTTAATGTTCAGTCCAGTTAGTACATACTAGCAACACGCATAACCACCAAACCAGACAGGCAAATTCAGGGCATATAAAACGACCCAATTCAAATCGCCTTAAATCTACAGTTTTAAATAGTGTCCATAGCTGATTGGAACTCTTTACCAATCCATATCTCTCAGGCAAAGAGTAAATCCACCTTCAAGAAAACAATCAAAGAACATGTAATGTGATAGACCATGTGACTGGACAGGAAATAGACCATATGACTGGACGGGAAGTAGAAAGAACATCTAATGTGATAGACCATGTGACTGGTCAGGAAATAGACCATATGACTGGACAGGAAGTAGAAAGAACATCTAATGCAATAGACCATATGACTGGACAGGAAATAGAACATCTAATGTGATAGACCATATAACTGGACAGGAAATAGACAGAACATCTAATGTGATAGACCATGTGACTGGGCAGGAAATAGACCATATGACTGGACAGGAAATAGAACATCTAATGTGATAGACCATATAACTGGACAGGAAATAGACAGAACATCTAATGTGATAGACCATGTGACTGGACAGGAAATAGACCATATGACTGGACAGGAAATAGAACATCTAATGTGATAGACCATATAACTGGACAGGAAATAGAAAGAACATCTAATGTGATAGACCATATTGACTGGACAGGAAATAGACAGAACATCTAATGAGATAGACCATATGACTGGACAGGAAATAGAAAGAACATCTAATGTGACAGACCATATGACTGGACAGGAAATAGAAAGAACATCTAATGTGATAGATCATATGACTGGACAGGAAATAGAAAGAACATCTAATGTGATAGACCATATGACTGGACAGGAAATAGAAAGAACATCTAATGTGATAGACCATATGACTGGACAGGAAATAGACAAAACATCTAATGTGATAGACCATATGACTGGACAGGAAATAGACAGAACATCTAATGTGATAGAACATATGACTGGACAGGAAATAGAAAGAACATCTAATGTGATAGACCATGTGACTGGACAGGAAATAGACCATATGACTGGACAGGAAATAGAACATCTAATGTGATAGACCATATAACTGGACAGGAAATAGAAAGAACATCTAATGTGATAGACCATATTGACTGGACAGGAAATAGACAGAACATCTAATGAGATAGACCATATGACTGGACAGGAAATAGACAGAACATCTAATGTGATAGACCATATGACTGGACAGGAAATAGACAGAACATCTGTGATAGACCATGTGACTGGACAGGAAATAGAAAGAACATCTAATGTGATAGACCATGTGACTGGACAGGAAATAGACCATATGACTGGACAGGAAGTAGAAAGAACATCTAATGCAATAGACCATATGACTGGACAGGAAATAGAACATCTAATGTGATAGATCATGGACAGGAAATAGAAAGAACATCTAATGTGATAGACAGACTGACAGGAAAATAGAACATCTGTGATAGATCATATGACTGGACAGGAAATAGAAAGAAACATCTAATGTGATAGACCATATGACTGGACAGGAAATAGAAAGAACATCTAATGTGATAGATCATATGACTGGACAGGAAATAGAAAGAACATCTAATGTGATAGACCATATGACTGGACAGGAAATAGAACATCTAATGTGATAGATCATATGACTGGACAGGAAATAGAAAGAACATCTAATGTGATAGACCATATGACTGGACAGGAAATAGAAAGAACATCTAATGTGATAGATCATATGACTGGACAGGAAATAGAAAGAACATCTAATGTGATAGACCATATGACTGGACAGGAAATAGACAGAACATCTAATGTGATAGATCATATGACTGGACAGGAAATAGAAAGAACATCTAATGTGATAGATCATATGACTGGACAGGAAATAGAAAGAACATCTAATGTGATAGATCATATGACTGGACAGGAAATAGAAAGAACATCTAATGTGATAGACCATAAGTGACTGGACAGGAAATAGAAAAAGAACATCTAATGTGATAGATCATATGACTGGACAGGAAATAGAAAGAACATCTAATGATAGAATAACTGGACAGGAAATGACAGAACATTCTAATGTGATAGACCATATGACTGGACAGGAAATAGACAGAACATCTAATGTGATAGACCATATGACTGGACAGAAATAGACATCTATGTGATAGACCATATGACTGGACAGGAAATAGACAGAATATCTAATGTGATAGACCATTATATGACTGACATAGGAAATAGACAGAACATCTAATGTGATAGACCATATGACTGGACAGAAATAGGAAGTATCA
Source organism: Oncorhynchus nerka (assembly GCF_034236695.1). Taxonomy (NCBI): domain Eukaryota; kingdom Metazoa; phylum Chordata; class Actinopteri; order Salmoniformes; family Salmonidae; genus Oncorhynchus; species Oncorhynchus nerka. Next base: position 66,788,606 of record NC_088403.1, read on the forward strand.
ACGAATGTTAAATGTGTTTTCTGTCAGGTATTTTAATTGTCTGTATTGTCTACTAGTTGAATGTTTGTGAAGTCTTAGTTTGTGAAGTCTTGTTAGTTGGTGTTTTACCCCAGGAAGATTAGCTAATGTCACGGCTTTAGTTAATGGAGATCTTAGTAAAAATAAAAATAACACTCTCCTCCTCCTCCTCCTCATCTGTCCCTCTCCCCATCACCTCCTCCCTCCTCCTCCCCCTCCTCCTCCTCCTCCTCCCTCCTCCTCCCTCCTCCTCCCCTCTCCTCCCTCCTCCCCCTCCCCTGCTCCCTCCCCCTCCTCCTCCTCCCTCTCCCCTCTCCTCCCTCTTCTCCCTCTCCTCCTCCCTCCTCCTCCCTCCCCTCCCTCCTCCTCCTCCCCTCTCCCTCTCCTCCCTCCTCCACTTCCTCCCTCCTCCTCCTCCCTCCTTCTCCTCCTCCTCCTCCTCCTTCTCCTCCTCCCTCCTCCTCCCCTCCTCCCCTCATCCCTCCCCTCCTCCCTCCCCTCTCCCCTCTCCCTCCTCCTCCCCCCTCCTCCCCTCCTCCTCCTCCTCCTCCTTTCTCCCCTCCCTCCTCCTCCTCCTCCTCCCTCTCCCTCCTCCTCCCCTCCTCTCCTCCCTCCCTCCTTCCTCCCCTCCCTCTCTCCCCCTCCTCTCCCCCTCCTCTCCCTCCCTCTCCCCTCTCCAGGTCTTCCAAGGTGTTCAGTCATGAGGCTCTGCAGTCCTACCTCCCTAAAATCCAGCAGGTAATCCAGGAGTCACTGAGGCTGTGGAGCTCCAACCCAGAACCCATCAACGTCTACAGGTGACTTCTCAACCTGGTGTGTGTGTGTGTGTGTGTGTGTGTGTGTGTGTGTGTGTGTGTGTGTGTGTGTGTGTGTGTGTTTGTGTGTGTGTGTGTGTGCATGTATGGAGCTCCAAATCGAATCAAATCAAATGTATTTGTCACATACACATGGTTAGCAGATGTTAATGCGGGTGTAGCGAAATGCTTGTGCTTCTAGTTCCGACAATGCAGTAATAACCAACGAGTAATCTAACCTAACAATTCCACATCAACTACCTTATATACACAAGTGTAAAGGGATAAAGAATATGTACATAAAGATATATGAATGACCCAGAACCTATCAACAGGGCCTTTTAGACCAGGGCCATTTAGACCAGGGCCATTTAGACCTGTGCCGATAGGGCCATTTAGACCTGGGCCAATAGGGCCATTTAGACCTGGGCCAATAGGGCCATTTAGACCAGGGCCATTTAACCAGGGCCAATAGGGCCATTTAGACCAGGGGCCAATAGGGCCATTTGACCAGGCCTTTACTAGGGTTGATTTAGACCAGGGCCATTAGGGCCATTTAGACCAGGAAGACAGACTCCAGGGCCTTTTAGACCAGGGCCAATAGGGCCATTTAGACCTGGGCCAATAGCCATTTAGACCTGGGCAAATAGGGCCATTTAGACCAGGGCCATTTAGACCAGGGCCATTAGGGGCCATTTAGACCAGGGCCAATAGGACCATTTGGAAAATAATAGGGGCTTAGACCAGGGCCATTTAGTCATGGGCCAATAGGGCCATTTAGACCAGGGCCATTTAGACCAGGGGCCAATAGGGACATTTAGACCTGGGCCATTTAGACCTGGGCCAATAGGGCCATTTAGACCTGGGCCAATAGGGCCATTTAGACTCAAATAATAGGGCCATTTAGACCAGGGCCATTTTAGACCAAATAATAGGCCATTTAGACAGGCCATTTAGAAAGGGCCAATAGGATTATTTAACTAGCCATTTAGTCATGGGCAATAGGGCCATTTGCATCCAGGGCCAATAGGGCCATTTGGACCAGGGCCTTTAGACCAGGGCCATTTAGACCCAGGGCCAATAGGGCCTTTAGACTAGGGCTAATAGGGGCTTTTAGACCAAGGCCATTTAGACCTGGGCCATTTAGACTCAAATATTTAGACCTGGGCCAATAATATTTAGACCTGGGCACATTTAGATTTGGGGGCCAATATATTATTTAGACTAGGGGCAATTTTGACACAGCCACATAGTTTCTGAATGTGTGCTCTTTTGTCTAGGGTGGCAGTATTGTAATGAAATGGATTATTATTGACCGACCGCCCTCTCCCTCCTCCCTCCCTCCCTCCTCTCCCCACTCTCTCTCACCCACTTTCTCTCTCACCTGTCTCTCTCTCTCACCCACTTCCTTTCTTCCCTCCTCCCTCCCTCCTCCCTCCCTCCCTCTCTGACCCCTGACCTCCCTCCCCTCCTCTCTCTCTCTCTCTCTCTCTCTGTCTTCTCTCTCTCTCTCTCTCTCCCTTCTCTCTCTCTCCCTCCCTCCTCCCTCCCTCCAGGGAATCCCAGAGGCTATTGTTCCACCATGGTGTGAGGGTGTTGCTGTCAGAGTAGCAGACGAGGAGATGAGACACCTGTTCACCACCTTTCCAGAGTTTATAGACAACATCTTTCACTTTCCTGCTAGACCTGCCATTCAGTGGGGATATAGGAAGGCTGTGTGGGGCGGATGGGACACAAAAGCACTTTAATTCGACATATACACTCATGCAGGGATGTAATCTTGTTCAAGCTGTGTAATTCAACAAGATAAACCATTGGGAATACAAGTTACTGAATATGTGAGGTTGTCAGTAAGCCTCCCTCCAGAGGTTTTTCAAGGACGTGAATGATTGATCTGGACTTTACGTCACTCACCACGCCCTCTGTGTGTTTTATTTCCGTAGGGCATCCGTGCCAGGGACACACTCCAGAAGGGGACAAAAAGGCCATCAGGGAGAAACCCTCTGTTCCCTAGGAAGGATTATGAGCGACGCACTAGATATCTCTGAGAGCGCACAGGAATGGCACTGAAATCACCATGCAGGAACTCAAGGTAGGAACCTTTCTCTCTCTCTCTCTCTCTCTCTCTCTCTCTCTCTCTCTCTCTGTCTCTCTCTCTCTCTCTCCTCTCTCTCTCTGTCTCTCTCTCTCTCTCTCTCTCTCTCTGTCTCTCTCTCTGACCCTCTCTTCTCTCTCTCTCTCTCTCTCTCTCTCTCTCTCTCTTCTCTCTCTCTCTCTGGGAGTGTCCAGATGCCCCCTACTCCCTACTAGCCAATTCTACTCCCACTCAGCCACCCTACTCCTTCTTCAGCTACCTTACTTCTACTTCAGCCCCCTTATTCTCTCTCTCTTTCTCGCACGCACGCACACACGCACACACACACACCACACACACACACACACACACACACACACACACACACACACACACACACACACACACACACACACACACACACAGACAGACAGACAGACAGACAGACAGACACCGGGGTGATACAGACATGTTTTGACACAAATTGCAGCAGATGAGGGGTTTCAGTGTGTGTGTTATCCTAAACTGTTATTCCAGACCCAGAAAATAGTATTTTTCCAAAGAGAGGGCAGGAGATTTTTAGAGAGGTGTGTGCCACACAACCAGAGCTAAAACAGGGGCAAGGTCCCCAGACAGGAGACCGAGGCTGTCTGCACCAGATCATAGCACTGACTGTAAAAACAGCCGCTGAACTGCACGAACCTAAAACCCAACCTACTGTAGATATTTGAGACATGATGACTGATTCCTGGTTTGTCACCCTTCCCTTACCCTTCTCCTACCCTTCTCCTACCCTTCTCCTACCCTTCTCATACCCTCTCATACTCTTCTCCTATCCTTCTCAAACCCTCTCCTACCCTTCTCATACCTTTTCTATACCCTCTCATACCCTTCTCCTAATTCTTCTCCTACCCTTCTCATACCCTCTCATACTCCTTCTCTTACCCTTCCTTTACCCTTCTCCTATTCTTCTCCTATACCCTCTCATACTCTTCTCTTTACTCCTTCTCATACCCTTCTCCTACCCTTCCCTTACCCTTCTCCTAACCTTCTGATACCCTCTCATACCCTTTTCCTACCCTTCTCATACCCTCTCATACCCTTCTCCTATTCTTTTTCCTACCCTTCTCATACCCTTTTCCCTACCCTTTCTCATACCCTCCTCATACCTTCTCATGCCTTTTCCTATTATTTTCCTACTTCTCATACCCTTTCCTACCCTTCTCATACCTCTCTCATACCCTTCTAATTTCTCATACCTTCTCATACCCTTTTCCTACCCTTCCTATCATCCTCTCATACCCTCTCATACCCTTTCCCCTTATACCTTTCATACACCTTCATACCCTTTCATGCCCTCTCATACCCTTCTCCTGTTCTTTTTTCCTAATTCTTCATCATAATTCCCTTCTCCTATTCTTTTCCTACCCTTCTTCTCATACCTTTCTCCTGCCCTCTTCTCTTTTACCCTTCTCTCTTACCCTTCATCCCTTCTCCTACCCTTTCCCTCATCATACCCTCTCATACCCTTTTCCTACCCTTCTCCTACGTTTCTATACCCTTTTCTCTACCTTCTCATACCCTTTTCCTACCCTTCTCCCACGCTTCTCATACCCTTTTCCTACCCTTCTCATACTTCTTCTCCTATTCTTTTTCCTGCCCTTCTCATACCCTCTCATACCCTCTCATGCCCTCTCATGCCCTTCTCATACCTTCTCATACCCTCTCCTTTATGCCCTCTCATACCCTTCTCCTACCCTCTCCTACCCTTCTCATACCCTCTCATACCCTCTCCTACCCTTCTCATACCCTCTCATACCCTTCTCCTATTCTTTTTCCTGCCCTTCTCATATTCTCTCTCCTACCCTTCTGCTACCCTTCACTTACCCTTTCTATACCCTTCTGCTAAACCTCTCCTGCCCTTCTGCTGCTTCACTTACCCTTCTCCTGCCCTTCTGCTGCCCTCTCATGCCCTTCTCTGCCCTTCTCTTAGCCCTCTGCTACCCTTTCTCCTACCCTCTCATACCCTTCTCCAATTCCTATCCTACCCTTCTCATACCCTTCTCCCACCTCTTCGATACCCTTCTGCTACCCTTCTCCTGCCCATTCTTATGCATCTTCTCTTACCCTTCTGCTACCCATTCTCATGCCCTTCTCCTGCCCTCCTCATACCCTCTCATACCCTTCTGCTACTCCTTCCATAATCTCTTTCATAATCTTTCTGCTACCCTCTACTACTCCTTCTTCTTTCTGCCATTCTCTACCCTTCTTCTACCCTTCTTCTAATTCTTCTCATACCCTTCTGCTACCACTCTCCTACCCTTCACTGCCATTCTTCATACCCCTCTCCTGCCCTTTCTCATACCCTTCTACACCTCTCCTGCCTTCTCTTACCCTTCTGCTGCTTTTTCTACCCTCTCTCCTACTCCTTCTCATACCCTTCTGCTACCCTCTATACTCTCCTATGCCCTTCTGCTGCTACCCTCTGCTACCCTTCTCATACCTTCTGCTACCCTCTGCTGCCCGGCCCTATACTCCCTCTGCTACCCTCTGCTACCCTTTTCATACCCTTCTGTTACCCTCTGCTAATCTCTTCCTATACCCTTCTGCTACCCTCTGCTGCCCTTCCTAACCTTCTGCTGCCTCTACCTCCTCCTCATACCCTTCTGCTACCCTTCTGCTACCCTTCTATACCCTTCTTGCTACTCCTCTGCTACCCTTCTCATACCCTTCTGCTATACCTTCTGCTACCCTTCTCATACCCTTCTGCTACCCTCTGCTATCCTCTCTTCTTCATACTCCTTCTGCTACCCTCTGCTACCCTTCTCATACCCTTCTGCTACCCTCTGCTACCCTTCTCATACCCTTCTGCTACCCTTCTCTATACCCTTCTCATACCCTTCTGCTACCATCTCTGCTACCCTTCTCATACCCTTCTGCTACCCTTCTGCTAATCCTTCTGCTACTCCTCATACCCTTCTATACCTTCTATACCTCTGCTACCCTCTGCTACCCTTCTCATACCCTTCTGCTACCCTCTGCTACCCTTCTCATACCCTTCTGCTACCCTCTGCTACCCTTCTCATACCCTCTTCTGCTACCCTTCTCATACCATTCTGCTACCCTTCTCATACTCCTTCTGCTACCCTTCTCATACCCTTCTGCTACCCTCTGCTACCCTTCTCATACACTTCTGCTACCCTCTCTCATACCCTTCTGCTACCCTTCTTCTCATACCCTTCTGCTAATCCTTCTCATACCCTTCTGCTACCCTCTGCTACCCTTCTCATACCCTTCTGCATAACCCTTCTGCTACCCTCTGCTACTCCTTCTGCTACCCTTCTGCTACCCTTCTGCTACTCTCTGCTACCCTTCTGCTACTCTCTTCTTCATACTCTCTTCATGCTACTCCTTCTGCTATCTCTTCTCATACCCTTCTGCTACCCTCTGCTTCCTTCTGCTACTCTTCTGCTACTCTTCTGCTACCTCTTCTGCTATACTCCTTCTCATACCCTTCTGCTACTCCTCTGCATACCTCTTCTCATACCCTTCTGCTACCCTCTGCTACCCTTCTGCTACTCCTCTGCTACCCTCTCTTCTACTCCTCTGCTACCCTTCTGCTACTCCTTCTGCTACCCTTTTGCTCTCCTCCTATACTCCTTCTGCTACTCCTTTGCTACCCTTCTCATACCCTTCTGCTACCTCTGCTGCCCTCTGCTCATACCTTCTCCCCTGCCCTTTCTCCTACCCTCTGCTGCCCTCTGCTGCCCTCTGCTGCCCTTTCTCCTGCCCTCTTCTACCCTCTTCTACCCCTCTGCTGCCCTCTGCCCTCTGCTCTTACCCTCTGCTCTCTATACCCTCTGCTACCCCTCCTGCTTTCTCTACTGCCCTCTCCTACCCTCTGCTACCCTCTGCTACCCTCTGCTACCCTCTGCTACCCTTCACCTTTTTTGCTTTAAGCTTCTCGTTTTACTTTAGTTTTAACCTTAGATCGAAAGCTTCTCATACCATTCATACAAAGCTTCTCATACCATTCATACAAAGCTTCTCATACCATTCATACAAAGCTTCTCATACCATTCATACAAAGCAATCTCTGTCAGGAGAAGTTATATAGTTACAGAGATATTATCAAATCAAATCAAATTGTACGTCACATACGATGAATAAGACGTGGGTACCTACATACAGGAAGTACCAGATCTATGTGGAGCTATATACAGGAAGTACCAGATCAATGTGAAGCTATATACAGGAAGTACCAGATCAGTGTGGAGCTATATACAGGAAGTACCAGATCAATGTGGAGCTATATACAGGAAGTACCAGATCTATGTGGAGCTATATACAGGAAGTACCAGATCTATGTGGAGCTATATACAGGAAGTACCAGATCTATGTGGAGCTATATACAGGAAGTACCAGATCTATGTGGAGCTATATACAGGAAGTACCAGATCAATATGGAGCTATATACAGGAAGTACCAGATCTATGTGGAGCTATATACAGGAAGTACCAGATCTATGTGGAGCTATATACAGGAAGTACCAGATCTATGTGGAGCTATATACAGGAAGTACCAGATCTATGTGGAGCTATATACAGGAAGTACCAGATCAATATGGAGCTATATACAGGAAGTACCAGATCTATGTGAGCTATATACAGGAAGTACCAGATCTATGTGGAGCTATATACAGGAAGTACCAGATCTATGTGAGCTATATACAGGAAGTACCAGATCTATGTGGAGCTATATACAGGAAGTACCAGATCTATGTGGAGCTATATACAGGAAGTACCAGATCTATGTGGAGCTATATACAGGAAGTACCAGATCTATGTGGAGCTATATACAGGAAGTACCAGATCTATGTGGAGCTATATACAGGAAGTACCAGATCTATGTGCAGCTATATACCGGAAGTACCAGATCTATGTGGAGCTATATACAGGACGTACCAGATCAGTGTGAAGCTATATACAGGAAGTACCAGATCAGTGTGGAGCTATATACAGGAAGTACCAGATCAGTGTGGAGCCATATACAGGAAGTACCAGATCAGTGTGGAGCTATATACAGGAAGTACCAGATCAATGTGAAGCTATATACAGGAAGTACCAGATCAGTGTGGAGCTACATACAGGAAGTACCAGATCAAGGTGGAGCTATATACAGGAAGTACCAGATCAGTGTGGAGCTATATACAGGAAGTACCAGATCAGTGTGGAGCTATATACAGGAAGTACCAGATCAATATGGAGCTATATACAGGAAGTACCAGATCAGTGTGGAGCTATATACAGGAAGTACCAGATCAATGTGAAGCTATATACAGGAAGTACCAGATCAGTGTGGAGCTATATACAGGAAGTACCAGATCAATGTGAAGCTATATACAGGAAGTACCAGTACCAGATCAAGGTGGAGCTATATACAGGAAATACCAGATCAATGTGGAGCTATATACAGGAAGTACCAGTAAGTTTTTCAACCTTTTCACAAATGTCTTGCTAACAAACTATAGTTTTGGCAATTCGGTTAGGACATCTACTTTGTGCATGACACAAGTCATTTTTCCAACAGTTGTTTACAGACAGATTATTTCACTTATAATTCACTCCATCACAATTCCAGTGGGTCAGAAGTTTACATACACTGAGATAACTGTGCCTTTAAACATCTTTGGAAAACTGATGAACTCATCTCTCCCCTTCCTCTCGTCTCCAGGAGGCGACCATTGAGCTGATCTTTGCAGCGTTTGCCACCACGGCCAGTGCCTCCACCTCTCTCATCATGCAGCTCCTACGCCACCCTGCCGTGCTGGAGAAGTTACGAGAGGAGCTCCGGACCAGGGGGATCCTCCACAACGGCTGTCTGTGCGAGGGGGAACTGGGTCTGGATACCATCGTTAGTCTGAAGTATCTGGACTGTGTGATTAAGGAGGTGCTGAGGCTCTTCACGCCCGTGTCTGGGGGTTATAGGACGGCCCTGCAGACCTTTGAACTAGAAGTGAGTATAGTGTTATATATTTATATATATTATATACTAGTATCATCTATCTCTTGTCTTGTCTCTTGTCTGGTCTCTTGTCTGGTCTCTTGTCTGGTCTCTTGTCTGGTCTCTTGTCTTGTCTCTTGTCTTGTCTCTTGTCTGGTCTCTTGTCTGGTCTCTTGTCTGGTCTCTTGTCTGGTCTCTTGTCTTGTCTCTTGTCTGGTCTCTTGTCTCTTGTCTGGTCTCTTGTCTTGTCTCTTGTCTGGTCTCTTGTCTGGTCTCTTGTCTCTTGTCTGGTCTCTTGTCTGGTCTCTTGTCTCTTGTCTGGTCTCTTGTCTTGTCTCTTGTCTGGTCTCTTGTCTGGTCTCTTGTCTCTTGTCTGGTCTCTTGTCTTGTCTCTTGTCTGGTCTCTTGTCTGGTCTCTTGTCTCTTGTCTGGTCTCTTGTCTTGTCTCTTGTCTCTTGTCTGGTCTCTTGTCTGGTCTCTTGTCTCTTGTCTGGTCTCTTGTCTTGTCTCTTGTCTCTTGTGTATTGTCTGGTCTCTTGTCTTGTCTCTTGTCTCTTGTCTGGTCTCTTGTCTGGTCTCTTGTCTCTTGTCTGGTCTCTTGTCTTGTCTCTTGTCTCTTGTCTGGTCTCTTGTCTGGTCTCTTGTCTTGTCTGGTCTTTGTCTTGTCTCTTGTCTGGTCTTTGTCTTGTCTCTTGTCTTTGTCTTGTCTTTGTCTTGTCTTGTCTGGTCTCTTGTCTGTCTCTTGTCTGGTCTCTTGTCTTGTCTCTTGTCTTGTCTCTTGTCTCTCTCTTGTCTCTCTTGTCTTGTCTCTTGTCTGGTCTCTTGTCTTGTCTCTTGTCTGGTCTCTTGTCTGGTCTCTTCTCTTGTCTGTCTCTTGTCTGTCTCTTGTCTTGTCTCTTGTCTGGTCTCTTGTCTGGTCTCTTGTCTGTCTGTCTCTTGTCTGGTCTCTTGTCTCTCTGTCTGGTCTCTTGTCTTGTCTCTTGTCTGGTCTCTTTGTCTGGTCTCTTGTCTCTTGTCTGGTCTCTTGTCTTGTCTCTTGTCTCTTTTGTCTGGTCTCTTGTCTGGTCTCTTGTCTGTCTCTTGTCTCTTGTCTGGTCTCTTGTCTGGTCTCTTGTCTTGTCTGGTCTCTTGTCTTGTCTCTTGTCTGGTCTCTTGTCTGGTCTCTTGTCTCTTGTCTGGTCTCTTGTCTGTCTCTTGTCTGGTCTTTGTCTGGTCTCTTGTCTGGTCTCTCTTGTCTGGTCTCTTGTCTTGTCTCTTGTCTCTTGTCTCTTCTCTCTTGTCTGGTCTCTTGTCTCTTGTCTCTTGTCTGTCTCTTGTCTTGTCTCTTGTCTCTTGTCTGGTCTCTTGTCTGGTCTCTTGTCTCTTGTCTGGTCTCTTGTCTTGTCTCTGGTCTCTTGTCTGGTCTCTTGTCTGGTCTCTTGTCTTTGTCTCTTGTCTGGTCTCTTGTCTGGTCTCTTGTCTCTTGTCTGGTCTCTTGTCTCTCTTGTCTTTGTCTCTTGTCTGGTCTCTTGTCTTGTCTCTTGTCTGGTCTCTTGTCTTGTCTCTTGTCTTGTCTCTTGTCTTGTCTCTTGTCTGGTCTCTTGTCTGGTCTCTTGTCTGTCTCTTGTCTGGTCTCTTGTCTGGTCTCTTGTCTTGTCTCTTGTCTGGTCTCTTGTCTTGTCTTGTCTCTTGTCTGGTCTTTGTCTTGTCTCTTGTCTGGTCTCTTGTCTTGTCTCTTGTCTGGTCTCTTGTCTCTTGTCTGGTCTCTTGTCTTGTCTCTTGTCTGGTCTCTTGTCTGGTCTTTGTCTTGTCTGGTCTCTTGTCTCTTGTCTGGTCTGGTCTTGTCTCTTGTCTTTGTCTGGTCTCTTGTCTGGTCTTTGTCTGGTCTCTTGTCTTGTCTCTTGTCTCTTTGTCTGGTCTCTTGTCTGGTCTCTTGTCTGGTCTTGTCTGGTCTCTTGTCTTGTCTCTTGTCTTGTCTCTTGTCTGGTCTCTTGTCTGGTCTCTTGTCTGGTCTCTTGTCTTGTCTCTTGTCTGGTCTTTGTCTGGTCTCTTGTCTGGTCTCTTGTCTCTTTGTCTGGTCTCTTGTCTGGTCTTTGTCTCTTGTCTGGTCTCTTGTCTTGGTCTCTTGTCTGGTCTCTTGTCTGGTCTCTCTCTTGTCTGTCTTGTCTCTTGTCTGGTCTCTTGTCTTGGTCTCTTGTCTTCTCTTGTCTGGTCTCTTGTCTGGTCTCTTGTCTGGTCTCTTGTCTGGTCTCTTGTCTGGTCTCTTGTCTGGTCTCTTGTCTTGTCTCTTGTCTTGTCTCTTGTCTGTCTCTTGTCTTGTCTCTTGTCTGGTCTCTTGTCTGGTCTCTTGTCTCTTGTCTGGTCTCTTGTCTTGTCTTTCTCTTGTCTGGTCTCTTGTCTTGTCTCTTGTCTGGTCTCTTGTCTCTTGTCTCTTGTCTGGTCTCTTGTCTGGTCTCTTGTCTTGTCTCTTGTCTCTGTCTGGTCTCTTGTCTTGTCTCTTGTCTGGTCTCTTGTCTTGTCTCTTGTCTGGTCTCTTGTCTTGTCTCTTGTCTTGTCTCTTGTCTGGTCTCTTGTCTTGTCTCTTGTCTGGTCTCTTGTCTTTGTCTGGTCTCTTGTCTGGTCTCTTTGTCTGGTCTCTTGTCTTGTCTCTTGTCTCTCTCTTGTCTGGTCTCTTGTCTGGTCTCTTGTCTGTCTCTTGTCTGGTCTCTTGTCTGGTCTCTTCTCTTGTCTGGTCTCTTGTCTTGTCTCTTGTCTGGTCTTGTCTTGTCTTGTCTTGTCTGGTCTCTTGTCTGGTCTCTTGTCTGGTCTCTTGTCTTGTCTCTTGTCTCTTGTCTGGTCTCTTGTCTTGTCTCTTGTCTTGTCTCTTCTTGTCTCTTGTCTTTGTTGGTCTCTTGTCTGGTCTCTTGTCTTGTCTGGTCTCTTGTCTGGTCTCTTGTCTGGTCTCTTGTCTGGTCTCTTGTCTGGTCTCTTGTCTCTTGTCTGGTCTCTTGTCTGGTCTCTTGTCTCTTGTCTGGTCTCTTGTCTTCTCTTGTCTGGTCTCTTGTCTTGTCTTTGTCTGGTCTCTTGTCTGGTCTCTTGTCTGGTCTCTTGTCTTGTCTCTTGTCTGTCTCTTGTCTTGTCTCTTGTCTTGTCTCTTGTCTGGTCTCTTGTCTCTGTCTCTTGTCTGGTCTTGTCTTGTCTGGTCTCTTGTCTTGTCTCTTGTCTCTTGTCTGGTCTCTTGTCTGGTCTCTTGTCTCTTGTCTGGTCTCTTGTCTTGTCTCTTGTCTGGTCTCTTGTCTCTTGTCTGGTCTCTTGTCTTGTCTCTTGTCTCTGTCTCTCTTGTCTTGTCTCTTGTCTGGTCTCTTGTCTGGTCTCTTGTCTGGTCTCTTGTCTTCTCTTGTCTGGTCTCTTGTCTTGTCTTTGTCTCTTGTCTGGTCTCTTGTCTTGTCTCTTGTCTGGTCTCTTGTCTGTCTTGTCTTCTTGTCTCTTGTCTGGTCTCTTGTCTGGTCTCTTGTCTCTTGTCTGGTCTCTTGTCTGGTCTCTTGTCTCTTTGTCTGGTCTCTTGTCTGTCTCTTGTCTCTTGTCTTGTCTCTTGTCTGGTCTCTTGTCTTGTCTCTTGTCTGGTCTTGTCTGGTCTCTTGTCTTGTCTCTTGTCTGGTCTCTTGTCTGGTCTCTTGTCTGGTCTCTTTGTCTGGTCTCTTGTCTTGTCTCTTGTCTTGTCTCTTGTCTTGGTCTCTTGTCTGGTCTCTTGTCTGGTCTCTTGTCTGGTGTCTCTTGTCTGGTCTCTTGTCTTGTCTCTTGTCTCTTGTCTGGTCTCTTGTCTGGTCTCTTGTCTGGTCTCTTGTCTGGTCTTGTCTGGTCTCTTGTCTTGTCTGTCTCTTGTCTGGTCTCTTGTCTGGTCTCTTGTCTTGTCTCTTTGTCTGGTCTCTTGTCTTGTCTCTTGTCTGGTCTCTTGTCTGGTCTTTGTCTGTCTGTCTCTTGTCTGGTCTCTTGTCTGGTCTCTTGTCTGGTCTCTTGTCTCTTGTCTGGTCTCTTGTCTGGTCTCTTGTCTCTTTGTCTGGTCTCTTGTCTTGTCTCTTGTCTCTTGTCTGGTCTTTGTCTGGTCTCTTGTCTCTTGTCTGGTCTCTTGTCTTGTCTCTTGTCTGGTCTCTTGTCTGGTCTTTGTCTGGTCTCTTGTCTTGGTCTCTTGTCTCTTGTCTGGTCTCTTGTCTTGTCTCTTGTCTTGTCTCTTGTCTCTTGTCTGGTCTCTTGTCTGTCTGGTCTCTCTTGTCTTGTCTCTTGTCTGGTCTCTTGTCTGGTCTCTTGTCTGGTCTGGTCTTTGTCTCTTCTGTCTGTCTGTCTCTTGTCTTGTCTCTTGTCTGGTCTCTGTCTGGTCTCTTGTCTTGTCTCTTGTCTGGTCTCTTGTCTCTTTGTCTGGTCTCTTTGTCTGGTCTCTTGTCTCTTGTCTCTTGTCTGGTCTCTTGTCTGGTCTTCTGTCTTGTCTCTTGTCTGGTCTCTTGTCTTGTCTCTTTGTCTGGTCTCTTGTCTTGTCTCTTGTCTCTTTGTCTGGTCTCTTGTCTGGTCTCTTGTCTTGTCTCTTGTCTGTCTCTTCTCTTGTCTTGGTCTCTTGTCTGGTCTCTTGTCTGGTCTCTTGTCTGGTCTCTTGTCTCTTGTCTGGTCTCTCTTCTGTCTCTTGTCTTTGTCTCTTGTCTGGTCTCTTGTCTTTGTCTTTGTCTCTTTGTCTGGTCTTGTCTTGTCTGGTCTCTTGTCTCTTGTCTGGTCTCTTGTCTGGTCTCTTGTCTGGTCTCTTGTCTGGTCTCTTGTCTTGTCTGGTCTCTTGTCTTGTCTCTTGTCTTTGTCTCTTGTCTGGTCTCTTGTCTTGTCTCTTTTGTCTCTTTGTCTTGTCTCTTGTCTGGTCTCTCTTTGTCTTGTCTCTTGTCTGGTCTCTTGTCTTGTCTCTTGTCTTGTCTCTTGTCTGGTCTCTTGTCTGGTCTCTTGTCTGGTCTCTTGTCTGGTCTCTTGTCTTGTCTCTTGTCTGGTCTCTTGTCTTGTCTCTTGTCTTGTCTGTCTCTTGTCTGGTCTTTGTCTCTTGTCTGGTCTCTTGTCTCTTGTCTCTTGTCTCTTGTCTGGTCTCTTGTCTTGTCTCTTGTCTCTTGTCTGGTCTTTTGTCTCTTGTCTGGTCTCTCTTGTCTTGTCTCTTGTCTGGTCTCTTGTCTGGTCTCTTGTCTCTTGTCTGTCTCTTGTCTTGTCTCTTGTCTCTTGTCTGGTCTCTTGTCTTGTCTCTTGTCTCTTGTCTCTTGTCTGGTCTCTTGTCTGGTCTCTTGTCTGGTCTTTGTCTTGTCTCTTGTCTGGTCTCTTGTCTGGTCTCTTGTCTCTTTGTCTGGTCTCTTGTCTTGTCTCTTGTCTCTTGTCTGGTCTCTTGTCTTGTCTCTTGTCTGGTCTCTTGTCTTGTCTCTTGTCTGGTCTTGTCTGGTCTCTTGTCTTGTCTCTGTCTGTCTCTTGTCTCTTTGTCTGGTCTCTTGTCTGGTCTCTTGTCTCTTCTCTGTCTGTCTCTTGTCTGGTCTCTTGTCTTGTCTCTTCTCTGGTCTCTTGTCTGGTCTTGTCTCTTGTCTCTTGTCTGTCTCTTGTCTGGTCTCTTCTTGTCTTGTCTCTTGTCTGTCTCTTGTCTGGTCTCTTCTTGTCTCTTGTCTGGTCTCTTGTCTGGTCTCTTGTCTCTTGTCTGGTCTCTTGTCTTGTCTGGTCTTTGTCTTGTCTCTTGTCTGGTCTCTTGTCTGTCTTGTCTCTTGTCTGGTCTCTTGTCTGGTCTCTTGTCTTGTCTCTTGTCTTGTCTCTTGTCTGGTCTCTTGTCTGGTCTCTTGTCTGGTCTCTGGTCTTGTCTCTTGTCTGGTCTCTTCTGTCTCTCTTGTCTGGTCTCTTGTCTGGTCTCTTGTCTTGTCTTGTCTGGTCTCTTGTCTTGTCTCTTGTCTGTCTCTTGTCTGTCTCTTGTCTTGTCTCTTGTCTTGTCTCTTGTCTCTTGTCTGGTCTCTTGTCTGGTCTCTTGTCTCTTGTCTGGTCTCTTGTCTGGTCTCTTGTCTTGTCTGTCTCTTGTCTGGTCTCTTGTCTGGTCTCTTGTCTGGTCTCTTGTCTTGTCTCTTGTCTCTTGTCTTGTCTCTTGTCTTGTCTCTTGTCTGGTCTCTTGTCTGGTCTCTTGTCTGGTCTCTTGTCTCTTGTCTGGTCTCTTGTCTGGTCTCTTGTCTCTTGTCTGGTCTCTTGTCTCTCTTGTCTCTTGTCTGGTCTCTTGTCTTGTCTCTTGTCTTGTCTCTTGTCTTGGTCTCTTGTCTGGTCTCTTGTCTTGTCTTGTCTCTTGTCTGGTCTCTTGTCTGGTCTCTTGTCTTGTCTCTTCTCTTGTCTGGTCTCTTGTCTTGTCTCTTGTCTGGTCTCTTGTCTGGTCTCTTGTCTGTCTCTTGTCTTGTCTGGTCTCTTGTCTTGTCTCTTGTCTGGTCTCTTGTCTTGTCTGTCTTGTCTCTTGTCTGGTCTCTTTGTCTTGTCTCTTGTCTGGTCTCTTGTCTTGTCTCTTTGTCTGGTCTCTTGTCTTGTCTTTGTCTTGTCTCTTGTCTTGTCTCTTGTCTGGTCTCTTGTCTTGTCTCTTGTCTGGTCTCTTGTCTTGTCTCTTGTCTGGTCTCTTTGTCTGTCTTTGTCTGGTCTCTTGTCTTGTCTCTTGTCTGGTCTCTTGTCTTGTCTCTTGTCTGGTCTCTTGTCTTGTCTCTTGTCTTCTCTTGTCTGGTCTCTTGTCTGGTCTCTTGTCTGGTCTCTTGTCTGGTCTCTTGTCTCTTGTCTGGTCTCTTGTCTTGTCTCTTGTCTGGTCTCTTGTCTGGTCTCTTGTCTGGTCTCTTGTCTTGTCTCTTGTCTGGTCTCTTGTCTGGTCTCTTGTCTGTCTCTGTCTCTTGTCTGGTCTCTTGTCTTGTCTCTTGTCTGTCTCTTGTCTGGTCTCTTGTCTCTTGTCTGGTCTCTTGTCTTGTCTCTTGTCTCTTGTCTCTTGTCTTTGTCTGGTCTCTTGTCTGGTCTCTTGTCTCTTGTCTGGTCTTGTCTGGTCTCTTGTCTCTTGTCTGGTCTCTTGTCTTGTCTCTTGTCTCTTTGTCTGGTCTCTTGTCTTGTCTCTTGTCTGGTCTCTTGTCTTGTCTCTTGTCTGGTCTTTGTCTTGTCTCTTGTCTTTGTCTCTTGTCTTGTCTTTGTCTCTTGTCTGGTCTCTTGTCTGTCTCTTGTCTCTTGTCTGGTCTCTTGTCTTGTCTCTTGTCTGGTCTCTCTCTGTCTGTCTCTTGTCTGGTCTCTTGTCTTGTCTCTTGTCTCTTGTCTTGTCTCTTGTCTGGTCTTTGTCTCTTTTGTCTCTTGTCTCTTGTCTGGTCTCTTGTCTGGTCTCTCTGTCTTTGTCTCTTGTCTGGTCTCTTGTCTTGTCTCTTGTCTCTTGTCTGGTCTCTTGTCTGGTCTCTTGTCTCTTGTCTTGTCTCTTGTCTGGTCTCTTGTCTCTTGTCTGGTCTCTTGTCTGGTCTCTTGTCTTGTCTCTTGTCTTTGTCTGGTCTCTTGTCTTGTCTCTTGTCTGGTCTCTTGTCTCTTGTCTCTCTCTTGTCTGTCTCTTGTCTCTTGTCTTGTCTCTTGTCTTGTCTCTTGTCTTGTCTCTTGTCTGGTCTCTTGTCTGGTCTCTTGTCTCTTCTCTTTGTCTTGTCTCTTGTCTGGTCTCTTGTCTGGTCTCTGGTCTCTTGTCTGTCTCTTGTCTGGTCTCTTGTCTTGTCTCTTGTCTTGTCTCTTCTGGTCTCTTGTCTGGTCTCTTCTGTCTCTTGTCTTGTCTCTTGTCTGGTCTCTTGTCTGTCTCTTGTCTTGTCTCTTGTCTGGTGTCTCTTGTCTCTTGTCTGGTCTCTTGTCTGGTCTCTGTCTCTTGTCTGGTCTCTTGTCTTGTCTCTTGTCTGGTCTCTTGTCTCTTGTCTGGTCTCTTGTCTCTTGTCTGGTCTCTTGTCTCTTGTCTGTCTGGTCTCTTGTCTGGTCTCTTGTCTCTTGTCTGGTCTCTTGTCTTGTCTCTTGTCTCTTGTCTCTTGTCTGGTCTCTTGTCTTGTCTCTTGTCTCTTGTCTGGTCTCTTGTCTGGTCTCTTGTCTCTGCCTCTCTTGTCTTGTCTCTTGTCTTGTCTGGTCTCTTGTCTGGTCTCTTGTCTCTTGTCTGGTCTCTTGTCTTGTCTTTGTCTGGTCTCTTGTCTTGTCTGGTCTCTTGTCTTGTCTTTGTCTGGTCTTTGTCTTGTCTCTTGTCTGGTCTCTTGTCTGGTCTCTTGTCTGTCTCTTGATCTCTTGTCTGGTCTTTGTCTTGTCTCTTCTCTGGTCTCTTGTCTTGTCTCTGTCTGGTCTCTTGTCTTGTCTCTTGTCTGGTCTCTTGTCTGGTCTCTTGTCTCTTGTCTGGTCTCTTGTCTTGTCTCTTGTCTGGTCTCTTGTCTGGTCTCTTGTCTTGTCTTGTCTTGTCTGGTCTCTTCTGTCTCTTGTCTGGTCTCTTGTCTTGTCTCTTGTCTTGTCTCTTGTCTGGTCTCTTGTCTGTCTCTTGTCTGGTCTCTTGTCTGGTCTCTTGTCTTGTCTCTTGTCTTGTCTCTTGTCTGGTCTCTTGTCTGGTCTCTTGTCTGGTCTCTTGTCTGGTCTCTTGTCTTGTCTCTTGTCTGGTCTCTTGTCTCTTGTCTGGTCTCTTCTTGTCTTTGTCTGGTCTTTGTCTCTTGTCTGGTCTCTTGTCTGGTCTCTTGTCTCTTGTCTGGTCTCTTGTCTTGTCTCTTGTCTGGTCTCTTGTCTGGTCTCTTGTCTCTTGTCTGTCTCTTTGTCTGGTCTCTTGTCTGGTCTCTTGTCTCTTGTCTGGTCTCTTGTCTTGTCTCTTGTCTCTTGTCTGGTCTCTTGTCTGGTCTCTTGTCTCTTGTCTGGTCTCTTGTCTTGTCTCTTGTCTGGTCTCTTGTCTTGTCTCTTGTCTCTTGTCTGGTCTCTTGTCTGGTCTCTTGTCTCTTGTCTGGTCTTGTCTTGTCTGGTTGTCTTGTCTGGTCTCTTGTCTGGTCTCTTGTCTCTTGTCTGGTCTTTGTCTTGTCTCTTGTCTGGTCTCTTGTCTGGTCTTGTCTCTTGTCTTGTCTTTGTCTTGTCTCTTGTCTGGTCTCTTGTCTGGTCTTGTCTGGTCTCTTGTCTTGTCTCTTGTCTTGTCTCTTGTCTGGTCTCTTGTCTCTTGTCTGGTCTCTTGTCTTGTCTTGTCTGGTCTCTTGTCTTGTCTCTTGTCTGGTCTCTTGTCTTGTCTCTTGTCTGGTCTTTGTCTGGTCTCTTTGTCTGGTCTCTTGTCTTGTCTCTTGTCTGGTCTCTTGTCTGGTCTCTTGTCTCTTGTCTGGTCTCTTGTCTGGTCTTGTCTTGTCTCTTGTCTGGTCTCTTGTCTGGTCTTTGTCTCTTGTCTTTGTCTCTTGTCTTGTCTCTTGTCTTGTCTTGTCTTGTCTTGTCTCTTGTCTCTTGTCTGGTCTCTTGTCTGGTCTCTTGTCTGGTCTCTTGTCTGGTCTCTTGTCTTGTCTCTTGTCTGGTCTCTTGTCTTGTCTCTTGTCTGGTCTCTTGTCTGGTCTCTTGTCTCTTGTCTGGTCTCTTGTCTTGTCTCTTGTCTGGTCTCTTGTCTGGTCTCTTGTCTGGTCTCTTGTCTCTTGTCTGGTCTCTTGTCTTGTCTCTTGTCTGGTCTCTTGTCTGGTCTCTTGTCTCTTGTCTGGTCTCTTGTCTGGTCTCTTGTCTCTTGTCTGGTCTCTTGTCTTGTCTCTTGTCTGGTCTCTTGTCTGGTCTCTTGTCTCTTGTCTGGTCTCTTGTCTTGTCTCTTGTCTGGTCTTTGTCTGGTCTTTGTCTGGTCTCTTGTCTTGTCTCTGGTCTCTTGTCTGGTCTCTTGTCTCTTGTCTGGTCTCTTGTCTTGTCTCTTGTCTCTTGTCTCTTGTATCTTGTCTGGTCTCTTGTCTCTTGTCTGGTCTCTTGTCTGGTCTCTTGTCTCTTGTCTGGTCTCTTGTCTTGTCTCTTGTCTCTTGTCTGGTCTCTTGTCTGGTCTCTTGTCTCTTGTCTGGTCTCTTGTCTGGTCTCTTGTCTTGTCTCTTGTCTCTTGTCTGGTCTCTTGTCTGGTCTCTTGTCTCTTGTCTGGTCTCTTGTCTTGTCTCTTGTCTCTTGTCTCTTGTCTGGTCTCTTGTCTTGTCTCTTGTCTGGTCTCTTGTCTGGTCTCTTGTCTCTTGTCTTGTCTCTTGTCTTGTCTCTTGTCTGGTCTCTTGTCTGGTCTCTTGTCTGGTCTCTTGTCTGGTCTCTTGTCTTGTCTCTTGTCTGGTCTCTTGTCTGGTCTCTTGTCTGGTCTCTTGTCTGGTCTCTTGTCTTGTCTCTTCTCTGGTCTCTTGTCTTGTCTCTTGTCTGGTCTCTTGTCTTGTCTTGTCTGGTCTCTTGTTGTCTCTTGTCTCTTGTCTGGTCTCTTGTCTTGTCTCTTGTCTGGTCTCTTGTCTGGTCTCTTGTCTCTTGTCTGGTCTCTTGTCTGGTCTCTTGTCTTGTCTCTTGTCTGGTCTCTTGTCTGGTCTCTTGTCTGGTCTCTTGTCTCTTGTCTGGTCTCTTGTCTTGTCTCTTGTCTTGTCTCTTGTCTGGTCTCTTGTCTGGTCTCTTGTCTGGTCTCTTGTCTGGTCTCTTGTCTGGTCTCTTGTCTTGTCTCTTGTCTGGTCTCTTGTCTTGTCTCTTGTCTGGTCTCTTGTCTGGTCTCTTGTCTTGTCTGGTCTTTGTCTTGTCTCTTGTCTGGTCTCTTGTCTGGTCTCTTGTCTCTTGTCTGGTCTCTTGTCTGGTCTCTTGTCTTGTCTCTTGTCTGGTCTCTTGTCTTGTCTCTTGTCTCTTGTCTGGTCTCTTGTCTGGTCTTTGTCTCTTGTCTGGTCTCTTGTCTTGTCTCTTGTCTGGTCTCTTGTCTGGTCTCTTGTCTGGTCTCTCTTGTCTTGTCTCTTGTCTCTTTGTCTGGTCTCTTGTCTCTTGTCTGGTCTTTGTCTTGTCTCTGGTCTTGTCTGGTCTCTTGTCTCTTGTCTGGTCTCTTGTCTTGTCTCTTGTCTCTTGTCTCTTGTCTGGTCTCTTGTCTGGTCTCTTGTCTCTTGTCTGTCTCTTGTCTGGTCTCTTGTCTCTTGTCTGGTCTCTTGTCTTGTCTCTTGTCTCTTGTCTGGTCTCTTGTCTGGTCTCTTGTCTCTTGTCTGGTCTCTTGTCTGGTCTCTTGTCTTGTCTCTTGTCTCTTGTCTGGTCTCTTGTCTGGTCTCTTGTCTCTTGTCTGGTCTTTGTCTTGTCTCTTGTCTCTTGTCTCTTGTCTGGTCTCTTGTCTTGTCTCTTGTCTGGTCTCTTGTCTGGTCTCTTGTCTTGTCTCTTGTCTTGTCTCTTGTCTGGTCTCTTGTCTGGTCTCTTGTCTGGTCTCTTGTCTGGTCTCTTGTCTGGTCTCTTGTCTGGTCTCTTGTCTTGTCTCTTGTCTGGTCTCTTGTCTCTTGTCTGGTCTCTTGTCTTGTCTCTTGTCTGGTCTCTTGTCTCTTGTCTGGTCTCTTGTCTGGTCTCTTGTCTCTTGTCTGGTCTCTTGTCTTGTCTCTTGTCTGGTCTCTTGTCTGGTCTCTTGTCTCTTGTCTGGTCTCTTGTCTGGTCTCTTGTCTCTTGTCTGGTCTCTTGTCTTGTCTCTTGTCTGGTCTCTTGTCTGGTCTCTTGTCTCTTGTCTGGTCTCTTGTCTTGTCACTGG
Source organism: Oncorhynchus nerka (assembly GCF_034236695.1). Classification (NCBI taxonomy): domain Eukaryota; kingdom Metazoa; phylum Chordata; class Actinopteri; order Salmoniformes; family Salmonidae; genus Oncorhynchus; species Oncorhynchus nerka. The sequence goes on from NC_088403.1 coordinate 66,809,157, forward strand.
TCTCTTGTCTGGTCTCTTGTCTCTTGTCTGGTCTCTTGTCTTGTCTCTTGTCTCTTGTCTCTTGTCTGGTCTCTTGTCTGGTCTCTTGTCTCTTGTCTGGTCTCTTGTCTTGTCTCTTGTCTCTTGTCTGGTCTCTTGTCTGGTCTCTTGTCTCTTGTCTGGTCTCTTGTCTTGTCTCTTGTCTGGTCTCTTGTCTTGTCTCTTGTCTCTTGTCTTGTCTCTTGTCTTGTCTCTTGTCTGGTCTCTTGTCTGGTCTCTTGTCTGGTCTCTTGTCTGGTCTCTTGTCTTGTCTCTTGTCTGGTCTCTTGTCTGGTCTCTTGTCTGGTCTCTTGTCTGGTCTCTTGTCTTGTCTGTTCTCTGGTCTCTTGTCTTGTCTCTTGTCTCTTGTCTGGTCTCTTGTCTGGTCTCTTGTCTCTTGTCTTTTTTCTTGTCTTGTCTCTTGTCTGGTCTCTTGTCTTGTCTCTTGTCTCTTGTCTTGTCTCTTGTCTGGTCTCTTGTCTGGTCTCTTGTCTGGTCTCTTGTCTGGTCTCTTGTCTGGTCTCTTGTCTTGTCTCTTCTCTGGTCTCTTGTCTTGTCTCTTGTCTGGTCTCTTGTCTTGTCTCTTGTCTGGTCTCTTGTCTGGTCTCTTGTCTCTTGTCTGGTCTCTTGTCTTGTCTCTTGTCTGGTCTCTTGTCTGGTCTCTTGTCTGGTCTCTTGTCTGGTCTCTTGTCTTGTCTCTTCTCTGGTCTCTTGTCTTGTCTCTTGTGTGGTCTCTTGTCTTGTCTCTTGTCTGGTCTCTTGTCTGGTCTCTTGTCTCTTGTCTGGTCTCTTGTCTTGTCTCTTGTCTGGTCTCTTGTCTGGTCTCTTGTCTCTTGTCTGGTCTCTTGTCTGGTCTCTTGTCTGGTCTCTTGTCTGGTCTCTTGTCTTGTCTCTTGTCTGGTCTCTTGTCTGGTCTCTTGTCTGGTCTCTTGTCTGGTCTCTTGTCTTGTCTCTTCTCTGGTCTCTTGTCTTGTCTCTTGTCTGGTCTCTTGTCTTGTCTCTTGTCTGGTCTCTTGTCTCTTGTCTGGTCTCTTGTCTTGTCTCTTGTCTGGTCTCTTGTCTGGTCTCTTGTCTCTTGTCTGGTCTCTTGTCTGGTCTCTTGTCTTGTCTCTTGTCTGGTCTCTTGTCTGGTCTCTTGTCTCTTGTCTGGTCTCTTGTCTGGTCTCTTGTCTCTTGTCTGGTCTCTTGTCTTGTCTCTTGTCTTGTCTCTTGTCTGGTCTCTTGTCTGGTCTCTTGTCTGGTCTCTTGTCTGGTCTCTTGTCTTGTCTCTTGTCTGGTCTCTTGTCTTGTCTCTTGTCTGGTCTCTTGTCTGGTCTCTTGTCTCTTGTCTGGTCTCTTGTCTTGTCTCTTGTCTGGTCTCTTGTCTGGTCTCTTGTCTGGTCTCTTGTCTGGTCTCTTGTCTGGTCTCTTGTCTTGTCTCTTGTCTTGTCTCTTGTCTGGTCTCTTGTCTGGTCTCTTGTCTGGTCTCTTGTCTGGTCTCTTGTCTTGTCTCTTGTCTGGTCTCTTGTCTCTTGTCTGGTCTCTTGTCTTGTCTCTTGTCTGGTCTCTTGTCTCTTGTCTGGTCTCTTGTCTGGTCTCTTGTCTCTTGTCTGGTCTCTTGTCTTGTCTCTTGTCTGGTCTCTTGTCTGGTCTCTTGTCTGGTCTCTTGTCTCTTGTCTGGTCTCTTGTCTTGTCTCTTGTCTCTTGTCTGGTCTCTTGTCTGGTCTCTTGTCTCTTGTCTGGTCTCTTGTCTTGTCTCTTGTCTCTTGTCTCTTGTCTGGTCTCTTGTCTTGTCTCTTGTCTCTTGTCTGGTCTCTTGTCTGGTCTCTTGTCTCTTGCCTGGTCTCTTGTCTTGTCTCTTGTCTCTTGTCTGGTCTCTTGTCTGGTCTCTTGTCTCTTGTCTGGTCTCTTGTCTTGTCTCTTGTCTGGTCTCTTGTCTTGTCTCTTGTCTCTTGTCTTGTCTCTTGTCTGGTCTCTTGTCTTGTCTCTTGTCTTCTCTTTGTCTGGTCTCTTGTCTGGTCTCTTGTCTGGTCTCTTGTCTGGTCTCTTCTTGTCTCTTCTCTGGTCTCTTGTCTTGTCTCTTGTCTGGTCTCTTGTCTTGTCTCTTCTGTCTCTTGTCTGGTCTCTTGTCTCTTGTCTGGTCTCTTGTCTTGTCTCTTGTCTGGTCTCTTGTCTGGTCTCTTGTCTCTGTCTTGTCTCTTGTCTCTTGTCTGGTCTCTTGTCTGGTCTCTTGTCTCTTGTCTGGTCTCTTGTCTTGTCTCTTGTCTCTTGTCTCTTGTCTGGTCTCTTGTCTTGTCTCTTGTCTTTGTCTCTTGTCTGGTCTCTTGTCTCTTTGCCTGGTCTCTTGTCTTGTCTCTTGTCTCTTGTCTGGTCTCTTGTCTGGTCTCTTGTCTGGTCTCTTGTCTTGTCTCTTGTCTGGTCTCTTGTCTTGTCTCTTGTCTCTTGTCTTGTCTCTTGTCTGGTCTCTTGTCTTGTCTCTTGTCTGGTCTCTTGTCTGGTCTCTTGTCTGGTCTCTTGTCTGGTCTCTTGTCTGGTCTCTTGTCTTGTCTCTTCTCTGGTCTCTTGTCTTGTCTCTTGTCTGGTCTCTTGTCTTGTCTCTTGTCTGGTCTCTTGTCTGGTCTCTTGTCTCTTGTCTGGTCTCTTGTCTTGTCTCTTGTCTGGTCTCTTGTCTGGTCTCTTGTCTCTTGTCTTGTCTCTTGTCTGGTCTCTTGTCTGGTCTCTTGTCTGGTCTCTTGTCTTGTCTCTTGTCTTGTCTCTTGTCTGGTCTCTTGTCTGGTCTCTTGTCTGGTCTCTTGTCTGGTCTCTTGTCTTGTCTCTTGTCTTGTCTCTTGTCTGGTCTCTTGTCTGGTCTCTTGTCTGGTCTCTTGTCTTGTCTCTTGTCTGGTCTCTTGTCTCTTGTCTGGTCTCTTGTCTTGTCTCTTGTCTGGTCTCTTGTCTCTTGTCTGGTCTCTTGTCTGGTCTCTTGTCTCTTGTCTGGTCTCTTGTCTTGTCTCTTGTCTGGTCTCTTGTCTGGTCTCTTGTCTCTTGTCTGGTCTCTTGTCTTGTCTCTTGTCTGGTCTCTTGTCTCTTGTCTGGTCTCTTGTCTTGTCTCTTGTCTCTTGTCTGGTCTCTTGTCTGGTCTCTTGTCTCTTGTCTGGTCTCTTGTCTTGTCTCTTGTCTCTTGTCTCTTGTCTGGTCTTGTCTTGTCTCTTGTCTGGTCTCTGTCTGGTCTCTTGTCTCTTGTCTTGTCTCTTGTCTCTTGTCTGGTCTCTTGTCTGGTCTCTTGTCTCTTGTCTGGTCTCTTGTCTTGTCTCTTGTCTGGTCTCTTGTCTTGTCTCTTGTCTTGTCTCTTGTCTGGTCTCTTGTCTGGTCTCTTGTCTGGTCTCTTGTCTTGTCTCTTGTCTGGTCTCTTGTCTGGTCTCTTGTCTGGTCTCTTGTCTGGTCTCTTGTCTGGTCTCTTGTCTCTTCTCTGGTCTCTTGTCTTGTCTCTTGTCTGGTCTCTTGTCTTGTCTCTTGTCTGGTCTCTTGTCTGGTCTCTTGTCTCTTGTCTGGTCTCTTGTCTTGTCTCTTGTCTGGTCTCTTGTCTGGTCTCTTGTCTCTTGTCTGGTCTCTTGTCTGGTCTCTTGTCTTGTCTCTTGTCTGGTCTCTTGTCTGGTCTCTTGTCTCTTGTCTGGTCTCTTGTCTGGTCTCTTGTCTCTTGTCTGGTCTCTTGTCTTGTCTCTTGTCTTGTCTCTTGTCTGGTCTCTTGTCTGGTCTCTTGTCTGGTCTCTTGTCTGGTCTCTTGTCTGGTCTCTTGTCTTGTCTCTTGTCTGGTCTCTTGTCTTGTCTCTTGTCTGGTCTCTTGTCTGGTCTCTTGTCTCTTGTCTGGTCTCTTGTCTTGTCTCTTGTCTGGTCTCTTGTCTGGTCTCTTGTCTGGTCTCTTGTCTCTTGTCTGGTCTCTTGTCTTGTCTCTTGTCTGGTCTCTTGTCTGGTCTCTTGTCTCTTGTCTGGTCTCTTGTCTGGTCTCTTGTCTCTTGTCTGGTCTCTTGTCTTGTCTCTTGTCTGGTCTCTTGTCTGGTCTCTTGTCTCTTGTCTGGTCTCTTGTCTTGTCTCTTGTCTGGTCTCTTGTCTTGTCTCTTGTCTGGTCTCTTGTCTTGTCTCTGGTCTCTTGTCTGGTCTCTTGTCTCTTGTCTGGTCTCTTGTCTTGTCTCTTGTCTCTTGTCTCTTGTCTCTTGTATCTTGTCTGGTCTCTTGTCTCTTGTCTGGTCTCTTGTCTGGTCTCTTGTCTCTTGTCTGGTCTCTTGTCTTGTCTCTTGTCTCTTGTCTGGTCTCTTGTCTGGTCTCTTGTCTCTTGTCTGGTCTCTTGTCTGGTCTCTTGTCTTGTCTCTTGTCTCTTGTCTGGTCTCTTGTCTGGTCTCTTGTCTCTTGTCTGGTCTCTTGTCTTGTCTCTTGTCTCTTGTCTCTTGTCTGGTCTCTTGTCTTGTCTCTTGTCTGGTCTCTTGTCTGGTCTCTTGTCTTGTCTCTTGTCTTGTCTCTTGTCTGGTCTCTTGTCTGGTCTCTTGTCTGGTCTCTTGTCTGGTCTCTTGTCTGGTCTCTTGTCTTGTCTCTTGTCTGGTCTCTTGTCTCTTGTCTGGTCTCTTGTCTTGTCTCTTGTCTGGTCTCTTGTCTCTTGTCTGGTCTCTTGTCTGGTCTCTTGTCTCTTGTCTGGTCTCTTGTCTTGTCTCTTGTCTGGTCTCTTGTCTGGTCTCTTGTCTCTTGTCTGGTCTCTTGTCTGGTCTCTTGTCTCTTGTCTGGTCTCTTGTCTTGTCTCTTGTCTGGTCTCTTGTCTGGTCTCTTGTCTCTTGTCTGGTCTCTTGTCTTGTCACTGGTCTCTTGTCTGGTCTCTTGTCTCTTGTCTGGTCTCTTGTCTTGTCTCTTGTCTCTTTTCTCTTGTCTGGTCTCTTGTCTTGTCTCTTGTCTCTTGTCTGGTCTCTTGTCTGGTCTCTTGTCTCTTGTCTGGTCTCTTGTCTTGTCTCTTGTCTCTTGTCTGGTCTCTTGTCTGGTCTCTTGTCTCTTGTCTGGTCTCTTGTCTTGTCTCTTGTCTGGTCTCTTGTCTTGTCTCTTGTCTCTTGTCTTGTCTCTTGTCTTGTCTCTTGTCTGGTCTCTTGTCTGGTCTCTTGTCTGGTCTCTTGTCTGGTCTCTTGTCTTGTCTCTTGTCTGGTCTCTTGTCTGGTCTCTTGTCTGGTCTCTTGTCTGGTCTCTTGTCTTGTCTGTTCTCTGGTCTCTTGTCTTGTCTCTTGTCTGGTCTCTTGTCTTGTCTCTTGTCTGGTCTCTTGTCTGGTCTCTTGTCTCTTGTCTGGTCTCTTGTCTTGTCTCTTGTCTGGTCTCTTGTCTGGTCTCTTGTCTTGTCTCTTGTCTTGTCTCTTGTCTGGTCTCTTGTCTGGTCTCTTGTCTGGTCTCTTGTCTGGTCTCTTGTCTGGTCTCTTGTCTTGTCTCTTGTCTGGTCTCTTGTCTCTTGTCTGGTCTCTTGTCTTGTCTCTTGTCTGGTCTCTTGTCTGGTCTCTTGTCTTGTCTCTTGTCTGGTCTCTTGTCTGGTCTCTTGTCTGGTCTCTTGTCTCTTGTCTGGTCTCTTGTCTGGTCTCTTGTCTCTTGTCTGGTCTCTTGTCTTGTCTCTTGTCTCTTGTCTGGTCTCTTGTCTGGTCTCTTGTCTCTTGTCTGGTCTCTTGTCTTGTCTCTTGTCTCTTGTCTCTTGTCTGGTCTCTTGTCTTGTCTCTTGTCTGGTCTCTTGTCTGGTCTCTTGTCTCTTGTCTGGTCTCTTGTCTGGTCTCTTGTCTCTTGTCTGGTCTCTTGTCTTGTCTCTTGTCTCTTGTCTCTTGTCTGGTCTCTTGTCTTGTCTCTTGTCTGGTCTCTTGTCTGGTCTCTTGTCTCTTGTCTTGTCTCTTGTCTGGTCTCTTGTCTGGTCTCTTGTCTGGTCTCTTGTCTTGTCTCTTGTCTTGTCTCTTGTCTTGTCTCTTGTCTTGTCTCTTGTCTGGTCTCTTGTCTCTTGTCTGGTCTCTTGTCTTGTCTCTTGTCTGGTCTCTTGTCTCTTGTCTGGTCTCTTGTCTTGTCTCTTGTCTGGTCTCTTGTCTGGTCTCTTGTCTGGTCTCTTGTCTGGTCTCTTGTCTTGTCTCTTGTCTGGTCTCTTGTCTGGTCTCTTGTCTGGTCTCTTGTCTGGTCTCTTGTCTTGTCTCTTCTCTGGTCTCTTGTCTTGTCTCTTGTCTGGTCTCTTGTCTTGTCTCTTGTCTGGTCTCTTGTCTGGTCTCTTGTCTCTTGTCTGGTCTCTTGTCTTGTCTCTTGTCTGGTCTCTTGTCTCTTGTCTGGTCTCTTGTCTTGTCTCTTGTCTGGTCTCTTGTCTGGTCTCTTGTCTTGTCTCTTGTCTTGTCTCTTGTCTGGTCTCTTGTCTGGTCTCTTCTCTTGTCTCTTGTCTGGTCTCTTGTCTCTTGTCTGGTCTCTTGTCTTGTCTCTTGTCTGGTCTCTTGTCTCTTGTCTGGTCTCTTGTCTTGTCTCTTGTCTGGTCTCTTGTCTGGTCTCTTGTCTGGTCTCTTGTCTTGTCTCTTGTCTGGTCTCTTGTCTGGTCTCTTGTCTGGTCTCTTGTCTGGTCTCTTGTCTTGTCTCTTCTCTGGTCTCTTGTCTTGTCTCTTGTCTGGTCTCTTGTCTTGTCTCTTGTCTGGTCTCTTGTCTGGTCTCTTTTCTCTTGTCTGGTCTCTTGTCTTGTCTCTTGTCTGGTCTCTTGTCTGGTCTCTTGTCTCTTGTCTGGACTCTTGTCTTGTCTCTTGTCTTGTCTCTTGTCTGGTCTCTTGTCTGGTCTCATGTCTGGTCTCTTGTCTGGTCTCTTGTCTGGTCTCTTGTCTTGTCTCTTGTCTGGTCTCTTGTCTTGTCTCTTGTCTGGTCTCTTGTCAGGTCTCTTGTCTCTTGTCTGTTCTCTTGTCTTGTCTCTTGTCTGGTCTCTTGTCTGGTCTCTTGTCTTGTCTCTTGTCTGGTCTCTTGTCTTGTCTCTTGTCTCTTGTCTGGTCTCTTGTCTGGTCTCTTGTCTCTTGTCTGGTCTCTTGTCTCTTGTCTGGTCTCTTGTCTTGTCTCTTGTCTCTTGTCTGGTCTCTTGTCTGGTCTGTTGTCTCTTGTCTGGTCTCTTGTCTTGTCTCTTGTCTCTTGTCTCTTGTCTGGTCTCTTGTCTTGTCTCTTGTCTGGTCTCTTGTCTGGTCTCTTGTCTCTTGTCTTGTCTCTTGTCTGGTCACTTGTCTGGTCTCTTGTCTGGTCTCTTGTCTTGTCTCTTGTCTTGTCTCTTGTCTGGTCTCTTGTCTGGTCTCTTGTCTGGTCTCTTGTCTGGTCTCTTGTCTGGTCTCTTGTCTTGTCTCTTGTCTGGTCTCTTGTCTCTTGTCTGGTCTCTTGTCTGGTCTCTTGTCTCTTGTCTGGTCTCTTGTCTTGTCTCTTGTCTGGTCTCTTGTCTGGTCTCTTGTCTCTTGTCTGGTCTCTTGTCTGGTCTCTTGTCTCTTGTCTGGTCTCTTGTCTTGTCTCTTGTCTGGTCTCTTGTCTGGTCTCTTGTCTCTTGTCTGGTCTCTTGTCTTGTCTCTTGTCTCTTGTCTGGTCTCTTGTCTGGTCTCTTGTCTCTTGTCTGGTCTCTTGTCTTGTCTCTTGTCTCTTGTCTCTTGTCTGGTCTCTTTTCTTGTCTCTTGTCTCTTGTCTGGTCTCTTGTCTGGTCTCTTGTCTCTTGTCTGGTCTCTTGTCTTGTCTCTTGTCTCTTGTCTGGTCTCTTGTCTGGTCTCTTGTCTCTTGTCTGGTCTCTTGTCTTGTCTCTTGTCTGGTCTCTTGTCTTGTCTCTTGTCTCTTGTCTTGTCTCTTGTCTTGTCTCTTGTCTGGTCTCTTGTCTGGTCTCTTGTCTGGTCTCTTGTCTGGTCTCTTGTCTTGTATCTTGTCTGCTCTCTTGTCTGGTCTCTTGTCTGGTCTCTTGTCTGGTCTCTTGTCTTGTCTCTTCTCTGGTCTCTTGTCTGGTCTCTTGTCTGGTCTCTTGTCTCTTGTCTGGTCTCTTGTCTTGTCTCTTGTCTGGTCTCTTGTCTCTTGTCTGGTCTCTTGTCTTGTCTCTTGTCTGGTCTCTTGTCTGGTCTCTTGTCTTGTCTCTTGTCTTGTCTCTTTTCTGGTCTCTTGTCTGGTCTCTTGTCTTGTCTCTTGTCTGGTCTCTTGTCTCTTGTCTGGTCTCTTGTCTTGTCTCTTGTCTGGTCTCTTGTCTCTTGTCTGGTCTCTTGTCTTGTCTCTTGTCTGGTCTCTTGTCTGGTCTCTTGTCTGGTCTCTTGTCTTGTCTCTTGTCTGGTCTCTTGTCTGGTCTCTTGTCTGGTCTCTTGTCTGGTCTCTTGTCTTGTCTCTTCTCTGGTCTCTTGTCTTGTCTCTTGTCTGGTCTCTTGTCTTGTCTCTTGTCTGGTCTCTTGTCTGGTCTCTTTTCTCTTATCTGGTCTCTTGTCTTGTCTCTTGTCTGGTCTCTTGTCTGGTCTCTTGTCTCTTGTCTGGACTCTTGTCTTGTCTCTTGTCTTGTCTCTTGTCTGGTCTCTTGTCTTGTCTCTTGTCTGGTCTCTTGTCTGGTCTCTTGTCTCTTGTCTGTTCTCTTGTCTTGTATCTTGTCTGGTCTCTTGTCTGGTCTCTTGTCTTGTCTCTTGTCTGGTCTCTTGTCTTGTCTCTTGTCTCTTGTCTGGTCTCTTGTCTGGTCTCTTGTCTCTTGTCTGGTCTCTTGTCTCTTGTCTGGTCTCTTGTCTTGTCTCTTGTCTCTTGTCTGGTCTCTTGTCTGGTCTGTTGTCTCTTGTCTGGTCTCTTGTCTTGTCTCTTGTCTCTTGTCTCTTGTCTGGTCTCTTGTCTTGTCTCTTGTCTGGTCTCTTGTCTGGTCTCTTGTCTCTTGTCTTGTCTCTTGTCTGGTCACTTGTCTGGTCTCTTGTCTGGTCTCTTGTCTTGTCTCTTGTCTTGTCTCTTGTCTGGTCTCTTGTCTGGTCTCTTGTCTGGTCTCTTGTCTGGTCTCTTGTCTGGTCTCTTGTCTTGTCTCTTGTCTGGTCTCTTGTCTCTTGTCTGGTCTCTTGTCTGGTCTCTTGTCTCTTGTCTGGTCTCTTGTCTTGTCTCTTGTCTGGTCTCTTGTCTGGTCTCTTGTCTCTTGTCTGGTCTCTTGTCTGGTCTCTTGTCTCTTGTCTGGTCTCTTGTCTTGTCTCTTGTCTGGTCTCTTGTCTGGTCTCTTGTCTCTTGTCTGGTCTCTTGTCTTGTCTCTTGTCTCTTGTCTGGTCTCTTGTCTGGTCTCTTGTCTCTTGTCTGGTCTCTTGTCTCTTGTCTGGTCTCTTGTCTGGTCTCTTGTCTGGTCTCTTTTCTCTTGTCTGGTCTCTTGTCTTGTCTCTTGTCTGGTCTCTTGTCTGGTCTCTTGTCTCTTGTCTGGACTCTTGTCTTGTCTCTTGTCTTGTCTCTTGTCTGGTCTCTTGTCTGGTCTCTTGTCTGGTCTCTTGTCTGGTCTCTTGTCTTGTCTCTTGTCTGGTCTCTTGTCTTGTCTCTTGTCTGGTCTCTTGTCTGGTCTCTTGTCTCTTGTCTGTTCTCTTGTCTTGTCTCTTGTCTGGTCTCTTGTCTGGTCTCTTGTCTTGTCTCTTGTCTGGTCTCTTGTCTTGTCTCTTGTCTCTTGTCTGGTCTCTTGTCTTGTCTCTTGTCTGGTCTCTTGTCTCTTGTCTGGTCTCTTGTCTGGTCTCTTGTCTCTTGTCTGGTCTCTTGTCTTGTCTCTTGTCTGGTCTCTTGTCTGGTCTCTTGTCTCTTGTCTGGTCTCTTGTCTGGTCTCTTGTCTCTTGTCTGGTCTCTTGTCTTGTCTCTTGTCTGGTCTCTTGTCTGGTCTCTTGTCTCTTGTCTGGTCTCTTGTCTTGTCTCTTGTCTCTTGTCTGGTCTCTTGTCTGGTCTCTTGTCTCTTGTCTGGTCTCTTGTCTCTTGTCTGGTCTCTTGTCTGGTCTCTTGTCTGGTCTCTTTTCTCTTGTCTGGTCTCTTGTCTTGTCTCTTGTCTGGTCTCTTGTCTGGTCTCTTGTCTCTTGTCTGGACTCTTGTCTTGTCTCTTGTCTTGTCTCTTGTCTGGTCTCTTGTCTGGTCTCTTGTCTGGTCTCTTGTCTGGTCTCTTGTCTTGTCTCTTGTCTGGTCTCTTGTCTTGTCTCTTGTCTGGTCTCTTGTCTGGTCTCTTGTCTCTTGTCTGTTCTCTTGTCTTGTCTCTTGTCTGGTCTCTTGTCTGGTCTCTTGTCTTGTCTCTTGTCTGGTCTCTTGTCTTGTCTCTTGTCTCTTGTCTGGTCTCTTGTCTGGTCTCTTGTCTCTTGTCTGGTCTCTTGTCTCTTGTCTGGTCTCTTGTCTTGTCTCTTGTCTCTTGTCTGGTCTCTTGTCTGGTCTGTTGTCTCTTGTCTGGTCTCTTGTCTTGTCTCTTGTCTCTTGTCTCTTGTCTGGTCTCTTGTCTTGTCTCTTGTCTGGTCTCTTGTCTGGTCTCTTGTCTCTTGTCTGGTCACTTGTCTGGTCTCTTGTCTGGTCTCTTGTCTTGTCTCTTGTCTTGTCTCTTGTCTGGTCTCTTGTCTGGTCTCTTGTCTGGTCTCTTGTCTGGTCTCTTGTCTGGTCTCTTGTCTTGTCTCTTGTCTGGTCTCTTGTCTCTTGTCTGGTCTCTTGTCTGGTCTCTTGTCTCTTGTCTGGTCTCTTGTCTTGTCTCTTGTCTGGTCTCTTGTCTGGTCTCTTGTCTCTTGTCTGGTCTCTTGTCTGGTCTCTTGTCTCTTGTCTGGTCTCTTGTCTTGTCTCTTGTCTGGTCTCTTGTCTGGTCTCTTGTCTCTTGTCTGGTCTCTTGTCTTGTCTCTTGTCTCTTGTCTGGTCTCTTGTCTGGTCTCTTGTCTCTTGTCTGGTCTCTTGTCTTGTCTCTTGTCTCTTGTCTCTTGTCTGGTCTCTTTTCTTGTCTCTTGTCTCTTGTCTGGTCTCTTGTCTGGTCTCTTGTCTCTTGTCTGGTCTCTTGTCTTGTCTCTTGTCTCTTGTCTGGTCTCTTGTCTGGTCTCTTGTCTCTTGTCTGGTCTCTTGTCTTGTCTCTTGTCTGGTCTCTTGTCTTGTCTCTTGTCTCTTGTCTTGTCTCTTGTCTTGTCTCTTGTCTGGTCTCTTGTCTGGTCTCTTGTCTGGTCTCTTGTCTGGTCTCTTGTCTTGTCTCTTGTCTGGTCTCTTGTCTGGTCTCTTGTCTGGTCTCTTGTCTGGTCTCTTGTCTTGTCTCTTCTCTGGTCTCTTGTCTTGTCTCTTGTCTGGTCTCTTGTCTTGTCTCTTGTCTGGTCTCTTGTCTGGTCTCTTGTCTCTTGTCTGGTCTCTTGTCTTGTCTCTTGTCTGGTCTCTTGTCTGGTCTCTTGTCTCTTGTCTGGTCTATTGTCTGGTCTCTTGTCTTGTCTCTTGTCTGGTCTCTTGTCTGGTCTCTTGTCTTGTCTCTTGTCTGGTCTCTTGTCTGGTCTCTTGTCTTGTCTCTTCTCTGGTCTCTTGTCTCTTGTCTCTCAGCACGTTGTTAAGTGAAAATGTGCTGTTTCTAAATGAGTCTCTCCGTCCCCAGGGGGTACAGATCCCGAAGGGTTGGAGTGTGATGTACAGCATCAGAGACACACACGATACCTCCTCCGTCTTCAAGGACGTGGACGCCTTTGACCCCGACCGCTTCTCCCAGGAACGCTGCGAGGACAAGGAGGGACGCTTCCACTACCTCCCGTTCGGCGGCGGCATCCGCTCCTGTCTCGGGAAACAGCTCGCCACTCTCTTCCTCCGTATACTGGCCATCGAGCTGGCCAGCACCAGCCGGTTTGAGTTGGCGACCCGGAATTTTCCTAGAGTGGTGACGGTGCCGGTGGTTCATCCGGTGGACGGGTTGAAGGTGAAGTTCTACGGTCTGGATTCTAACCAGAATGAGATTTCATCCGATCTCCTAGCCGACATCAAGACGGAAGAGCTACCGGGAGCCGCGGTGTAGATCGTTGATCTGGATTGGACGAAGCAAGGAGGAAGGAGGAAGGGAGGCATGGAGGAGAAAGGAGAGTGAAGAGGAGGATGGATGGAGGATATGACAGAAATAACAAATGAGGATGGGAGACTGAGAGGGGTTTAGTTTCCTTTTTTTTCATTCTACTGATGTCTTGGAATGTCGGAGGTCTCCTTTGAACTCTAAAAAGGAACATTCAGAATTCCGATTCCTTCTCTTTGTCGTTTTGTTGTCAGTTGTCAGAACTTTCTGGGAGAGAAAGAAGTACAGAAGCTGCCAAAAAAAAGTTTATAATATCTATTCCTTTTGTTTTCCAATAAATATACAAAACTATGTATGACTAAATTGAAAAGTTATGTAATATAATCAATGATTAAAAAAAATATAGAAAGTAACATTAGGTGAAGTTATGCGCAATTAGGAAACAGATTTGTAGAGAAGTGTATTTGGATGGAGGGATGAAAGAAAGAAAGAAAGAAAGAAAGAAAGAAAGAAAGAAAGAAAGAAAGAAAGAAAGAAAGAAAGAAAGAAAGAAAGAAAGAAAGAAAGAAAGAAAGAAAGAAAGAAAGAAAGAAAGGAGGGAGGGAGGGAGGGAGAAAGGATAAAACAGGGTAAAATGGTTTATGAACATTTGGGAAATAATAAGAGAGACAGAGACAGAGACAGAGACAGAGAGAGACAGAGACAGAGACAGAGACAGAGACAGAGAGAGACAGAGACAGAGACAGAGACAGAGAGACAGACAGAGACAGAGACAGAGACAGAGAGAGAGACAGAGAGAGACAGACAGAGAGAGAGAGAGAGAGAGAGAGAGAGAGATGGGTATATTTTGTTTTAAGGCCTGGGGGTGATATATGTATTGCATGGTGCTTTAGCTCCAGTCTTGACAAGCTATATCATGTTCCTCCAGCCCTGCACTAACCTACCTGTCTTAAACAATCAACCTATCACCTATCACAATTCGGTCAATTAGCCTGGGCTGGGTCTTAGCGCTGGGATGGGTACAAAACCCAGGAACTGGACTTTGACTATCTAGAAGTGGAGTTGAAACAGTGACCCTAGAGGACTTCAGGGAAGGAGATACTGAAACGCTGGAACGGCATTTCAGTGTGTTGGATAACTCAGGTGGGGAAGCGGATCTTTCCTTGGATGGATTTTAAGGACTTGATTTCTTTGTTTTTACTGCACATAAGAAAGTGACTATACGTTGTTATTAACCTGGTTCCTTCCTCCTTCCAACCCTCAAACCTGTGATGTTATATGCAGACCTGTGTCTGTCAGTTGGGCCTGAGGACTGGACTTCTTATGGACACAACAAAGCTAAGTCGGAGAGAGAGGGAGGGAGAGTGTCGTTGACCTCTGTGGAACGCCATGGTAACATTTTGACATTGCTGCTCCTCTTTATCAACACTAAAAATGCAAAAAAAAAAAATCTACAAACTTTATTAGCTAACTAGATTAAACAACGTGCGCCGATATCAAAATCAGTCTCAGAACTTATTGCTAACTCAAACATCAAGAAATGTCCATCATGGAGACGGAGGGGTAACACTACCAAAACAGAACTCCTTCCTTTATGACTCATCAAAGAACACTTCTGTGTCACAAACATTCCGGAACAT
>NC_088403.1:66835213-66839219 GCF_034236695.1 Oncorhynchus nerka
ATACCTATAATAAGATACTATACCTATAATAAGATACTTATAAATAAGATACTATACCTATAATAAGATACTTATAATAAGATACTATACCTATAATAAGATACTTACCTAAATAAGATACTATACCTATAATAAGATACTATACTGATAATAAGATACTATACTATAATAAGATAATATACCTATAATAAGATACTATACCTATAATAAGATAATATACTATAATAAGATACTATACCTATAATAAGATACTTATAATAAGATACTATACCTTAATAAGATAATATACCTATAATAAGATACTATACCTATAATAATATACTATACCTATAATAAGATATCTAATAATAAGATAATATACCTATAATAAGATACTATACTATAATAAGATACTATACCTATAATAAGATAATATACCTATAATAAGATACTATACCTATAATAAGATACTATACCTATAATAAGATACTAAACCTATAATAAGATACTATACCTATAATAAGATACTATACCTATAATAAGGTAATAATAAGATACTATACCTATAATAAGATACTTATAATAAGATACTATACCTATAATAAGATACTTATAATAAGATACTATACCTATAATAAGATACTATACTGATAATAAGATACTATACCTATAATAAGATACTATACCTATAATAAGATACTATACCTATAATAAGATACTATACTTATAATAAGATACTATACTATAATAAGATACTATACCTATAATAAGATACCTATAATAAGATACTATACTTATAATAAGATACTATACCTATAATAAGATACTATACCTATAATAAGATAAGATACCTATAATAAGATACTATATATAATAAGATACTATACTAGTAAGATACTATACCTATAATAAGATAATATACCTATAATAAGATACTATACCTATAATAAGATACTATACTATAATAAGATACTATACCTATAATAAGATACTTATAATAAGATACTATACCTATAATAAGATACTTATAATAAGATACTACACCTATAATAAGATACTATACTGATAATAAGATACTATACCTATAATAAGATAATATACCTATAATAAGATACTATACCTATAATAAGATAATATACTATAATAAGATACTATACCTATAATAAGATACTATACTATAATAAGATACTATACTATAATAAGATACTATACCTATAATAAGATACTATACCTATAATAAGATACTTATAATAAGATACTATACCTATAATAAGATACTTATAATAAGATACTATACCTATAATAAGATACTTTATAATAAGATACTATACCTATAATAAGATAATATACCTATAATAAGATACTATACCTATAATAAGATAATATACCTATAATAAGATACTATACCTATAATAAGATACTATACTATAATAAGATACTATACCTATAATAAGATACTATACCTATAATAAGATACTATACCTATAATAAGATACTATACCTATAATAAGATAATATACCTATAATAAGATACTATACCTATAATAAGATACTTATAATAAGATACTTTAGTAAGATACCCTATAATAAGATACTATATATATAAGATACTATACCTATAATAAGATACTTATAATAAGATACTAACCTATAATAAGATACTTATAATAAGATACTATACCTATAATAAGATACTATAATAAGATACTATACCTATAATAAGATACTATACTGATAATAAGATACTATACCTATAATAAGATACTATACCTATAATAAGATACTATACTATAATAAGATACTATACCTATAATAAGATACTTACTATAAGATACTATACCTATAATAAGATACTTATAATAAGATACTATACCTATAATAAGATACTATATAAATAAGATACTATACCTATAATAAAGATACTATACTGATAATAAGATACTATACCTATAATAAGATACTATACTATAAATAAGATACTATACCTATAATAAGATAATATACTATAATAAGATACTATACCTATAATAAGATACTTATAAATAAGGTACTTAATAAGATACTATACCTATAATAAGATACTACATATAATAATATACTATACCTATAATAAGATACTATACCTATAATAAGATACTATACCTATAATAAGATACTATACTGATAATAAGATACTACCTATAATAAGATAATATACTATAGATAATATACCTATAATAAGATACTATACCTATAATAAGATACTATACTTATAATGAGATACTATACCTATAATAAGATACTATACTATACAAAGATACTATACTATAATAAGATACTATACCTATAATAAGATAATATATAATAAGATACTATACCTAAATAAGATATATATACCCTATAATAAGATACTATATAAGATACTATACCTATAATAATATACTATACCTATAATAAGATACTATACTGATAATAAGATAATATACCTATAATAAGATACTATACCTATAATAAGATACTATACTATAATAAGATACTATACCTATAATAAGATACTATACATATAATAAGATACTATACCTATAATAAGATACTATACTTATAATGAGGTACTTATATAATAAGATAATATACCTATAATAAGATACTATACTTATAATAAGATACTATACCTATAATAAGATACTTATAATAAGATACTAAACCTATAATAAGATACTATACCTATAATAAGATACTATACCTATAATAAGATACTTATAATAAGATACTATACCTTATAATAAGATACTATACATACCTATAATAAGAGATACTATACCTATAATAAGATACTATACTATACTGATAATAAGATACTATACTATAATAAGAGATACCTATACTATAATAAGATACTATACTTATAATAAGATACTTATAAATAAGATACTTTAATAAGATAATATACTATAATAAGATACTACACTATAATAAGATACTATACCTAATAAGATACTTATAATAAGATACTTTAATAAGATAATATACCTATAATAAGATAATAATAAGATACCCTATAATAAGATACTATACCTATAATAAGATAATCTATAATAAGATACTATACCTATAATAAGATAATATACCTATAATAAGATACTATACTATAATAAGATACTATACCTATAATAAGATAATATACCTTATAATAAAGATACTTATAATAAGATACTTTAATAAGATACTATATCTATAATAATAATAATAATGATCCAGTGTCAGTGTTGCCAGCTTCTGGTAGCCTTCCACAAGCTTCCCACCATAAGTTGGGTGAATGTTTACCCATTCCTCCTGAGAGAGCTCGTAACTGAGTAAGCTTTGCAGGCCTCTCGCCTGCCTCCTTGCTGTCCATTTGGAAGACCCTAAAAAAAAGCTTTTAACTTCCAGACTGATGTCTTGAGATGTTGCTTCAATATATCTCCATAATTGCCCTGCCTCATGAAGCCATCTATTTTGTGAAGTACACCAGTCCCTCCTGCATAGCAACCCCCACAACATGATGCTGCCTCCCCGTGCTTCACGGTTGGGATGGTGTTCTTTGGCTTGCCAAGCCTCCCCTTTCTCCCTCCAAACATAACGATGGTCATTATGGCCGAACAGTTCCTTATTTTTGTTTCATCAGACCAGAGGACATTTCTCCACAAAAAGTACTGAACTTTGTCCCCATGTGCAGTTGCAAACCGTAGTCTGGCTTTTTATGGAGGTTTTGGAGCAGTGGCTTCTTCCTGCTGAGCGGCATTTCAGGTTATGTCGATATAGGACCTCGTTTTACTGTGGATATAGATAGTTTTGTACCTGTGTCCTCCAGCATCTTCACAAGGTCCTTTGCTGTTGTTTTGGGATTGATTTGTACTTTTCGCACTCAAAGAACATTAATTACTATGAAACAGAACGTGTGTCCATCCTGAGCAGTATGACGGCTGCGTGGTCCCACGTGGTGTTTATACTTGCGTACTATTGTTTGTACAGATGAACGTGGTACCTCCAGGCATTTGAAAATTGCTCC
>NC_088403.1:66839719-66844719 GCF_034236695.1 Oncorhynchus nerka
TATATCTACTCCTTTACTATATCTACTCCTTCACTGTATCTACTCCTTCACTGTATCTACTTCACTCCTTCACTATATCTACTCCTTTACTATATCTACTCCTTCACTGTATCTACTCCTTCACTATATCTACTCCTTCACTGTATCTACTCCTTTACTATATCTACTCCTTCACTATATCTACTCCTTCACTATATCTACTGCTTCACTATATCTACTCAGTACCTTCACTATATCTACTCCTTCACTATATCTACTCAGTACCTTCACTGTATCTACTCCTTTACTATATCTACTCCTTCACTATATCTACTCCTTCACTATATCTACTCAGTACCTTCACTATATCTACTCCTTCACTATATCTACTCAGTACCTTCACTGTATCTACTCCTTTACTATATCTACTCCTTAACTATATCTACTCCTTCACTATATCTACTCAGTACCTTCACTGTATCTACTCCTTTACTATATCTACTCCTTTACAATATCTACTCCTTCACTATATCTACTCCTTCACTATATCTACTCCTTCACTATATCTACTCCTTCACTATATCTACTCAGTACCTTCACTGTATCTACTCCTTTACTATATCTACTCCTTCACTGTATCTACTCCTTCACTGTATCTACTCCTTCACTATATCTACTCCTTCACTATATCTACTCCTTCACTATATCTACTCCTTCACTATATCTACTCCTTCACTATATCTACTCCTTCACTATATCTACTCCTTCACTATATCTACTCAGTACCTTCACTATATCTACTCCTTTACAATATCTACTCCTTCACTATATCTACTGCTTCACTATATCAACTCCTTCACTATATCTACTCCTTCACTATGTCTACTCCTTCACTATATCTACTCAGTACCTTCACTATATCTACTCCTTCACTATATCTACTCCTTTACTATATCTACTCCTTCACTATATCAACTCAGTACCTTCACTATATCTACTCCTTCACTATATCTACTCCTTCACTATATCTACTCCTTCACTATATCTACTCCTTCACTATATCTACTCCTTCACTGTACACTGGCTTGTGAAAGTATTCACCTTCCCTGGCATTTCTCCTATTTTGTTGCCGTACAACCTTGAATTGAAATAGATTTTTGTGGTGGTTTGTATCATTTAATTTACACAAGATGCCTACAACTTTGAAGATTCAAAATACTTTTTCTTGTGAAAAGAACAAGAAGTAAGACACAAAAACACAGAAAACTTGAGCGTGCATAACTATGCTCCCCCCCACCCCCAAGTCAATACCTTTTAGAGCCACCTTTTTCAGCAATTACAGCTGCACGTCTCTTGGGGTATGTCCCTATAAGCTTGGCACATCTAGCCACTGGGATTTTAGCCCATTCTTCAAGCCAAAACTGCTCTAGCTCCTTCAAGTTTGATGGGTTCAGCTGGTGTTCAGCAATCTTTAAGTCAAACCACAGATTCACAATTGGATTGAGGTCTGGGCTTTGACTAGGCCATTCCAAGACATTAAATGTTTCCCCTTAAACCACTCGAGCGTTACATTAGCAGTATGCTTAGGGTCATTGTCCTGCTCAAAGGTGAACCTCCGTCCCAGTCTCAAGTCTCTGGAAGAATGACACAGGTTTCCCACAATAAATTCCCTGTATTTAGCGCCATCCATCATTCCTTCAATTCTGACCAGTTTCCCAGTCCCTGCCGATGAAAAACATCCCCACAGCATAATGCTGCCACCACCATGCTTTACTGTGGGATGGTGTTCTCGGGGTGATAAGAGGTGTTGGGTTTGCGCCAGACATAGCGTTTTCCTTGATGGCCAAAAATGTAAACAAATTATTGTTTGACCAGAGTACCTTCTTCCATACGATTGGGGAGTCTCCCACATGCCTTCTGGTGAACACCAAACGTGTTTGCATATTTTTTTATTTTCTGGCCACTCTTCTGTAAAGCCCAGCTCTGTGGAGTGTACGGCTTAAAGTGGTCCTATGGACAGATACTCCAATCTCCGCTGTGGTGCTTTGCAGCTCCTTCAGGGCTATCTTTGGTCTCTTTGTTGCCTCTCTGATTAATGCCCTCCTTGCCTGGTCCGTGAGTTTTGGTGGGTGGCCGTCTCTTGGCAGATTTGTTGTGGTGCCATATTCATTCCAATTTTAATCATTGATTTAATGGTGCTCTGAGGGATGTTCCAAGTTTCAGATATTTTATTATCACCCAACCCTGATCTGTACATCTCCAAAACTTTGTCTCTGACCTGTTTGGAGAGCTCCTTGGTCTTCTTGGTGCCAGACTCTGGGGTCTTTCAGAACAGGTGTATATATACTGAGATCATGTCACAGATCTTTTTTTTTGGGGGGGGGGTTACCCCTTTTTCTCCCCAATTTCGTGGTATCCAATTGTTTTTAGTAGCTACTATCTTGTCTCATCTCTACAACTCCTGTACGGGCTCGGGAGAGACGAAGGTTGAAAGTCATGCGTCCTCCGATACACAAGCCAACCAAGCCGCACTGCTTCTTAACACAGCGCGCATCCAACCCGGAAGCCAGCCGCACCAATGTGTCGGAGGAAACACCGTGCACCTGGCAGCACCTAGCGTGCACTGCGCCCGGCCCGCCACAGGAGTCACTGCGCGATGAGACAAGGATATCCCTACCGGCCAAGCCCTCCCTAACCTGAACAACGCTAGGCCAATTGTGCGTCGCCCCACGGACCTCCTGGTCGCGGCTGGTTACTGGGTGCGAACCCAGGGTCTCTGCTGTGCCCTTAACCACTGCGCCACCCGGGAGGCCCATCACGTGACAGATCATGTGACACTTACATTGCACACAGGTGGACTTTATTTAACTAATTATTTAACTTCTGAAGGTAATTGATTGCACCAGATCTTATTTAGGGGCTTCATAGCAAAGGGGGTGAATATATATGCAACCACCACTTTTCCATTTATATTTAGTTTAATTTCACTTCACCAATTTGGAATATTTTGTTTATGTCCATTACATGAAATCCAAATAAAAAATCTATTTAAATTACAGGTTGTAATGCAACAAAATAGGAAAAATGCCAAGGTGGATGAATACTTTTGCAAGACCCTATCTACTCACTACCTTCACTATATCCACTAAGTACCAAAACATGTACAGCTTAAAACACCGTTAAGTCTTCATCCCAAAAGGAAACATATTCCCTATATATTGCACTACCTTTGCGCAGGGCTCCACCTACCAGCTCCTACAGCTCCTACAGCTCCACCTACCAGCGCCTCCAGCGCCTCCAGTGCCTCCAGCGCCTCCAGCTCCTCCAGCTCCTCCAGCTCCTACAGCTCCTCCAGCTCCTCCAGCTCCTCCAGCGCCTCCAGCGCCTCCAGCTCCCAGCTCCTACAGCTCCCCCAGCTCCTCCAGCTCCTACAGCTCCTCCAGCTCCTCCAGCTCCTCCAGCGCCTCCAGCGCCTCCAGCTCCTACAGCTCCTCCAGCTCCCCCAGCTCCTCCAGCTCCTACAGCTCCTCCAGCTCCTCCAGCTCCTCCAGCGCCTCCAGCGCCTCCAGCTCCTCCAGCTCCTCCAGCTCCTCCTCCAGCTCCTCCAGCGCCTCCAGCTCCAGCTCCTCCAGCTCCCCCAGCTCCTCCAGCTCCTACAGCTCCTCCAGCTCCTCCAGCTCCAGCCTCCAGCTCCTCCAGCTCCTCCAGCTCCTCCAGCTCCAGCTACCTCCAGCCTAAAACACCGCTATGTCCCCTGAAAATAACTTATTAAATTAATTCAGTCCGATGTCGCTATGGCCAACATTCAGCTTGACATTTTTCACATACAGTTGAAGTCGGAAGTTTACATACACATAGTAATTAAAACTAGTTTTTCAACCACTCCACACATTTCTTGTTAACAAACTATAGTTTTGGCAAGTCGGTTAGGACATCTACTTTGTGCATGACACAAGTAATTTTTCCAACAATTGTTTACTTACAGAATATTTCACTTATAATTCACTATATCACAATTCCAGTGGGTCAGAAGTTTACATACACTAAGTTGAATGTGCCGTTAAAGAGCTTGGAAAATTCCAGATGTCATGGCTTTAGAAGCTTCTGCTAGGCTAATTGACCTAATTTGAGTCAATTGGAGGTGTACCTGTGGATATATTTCAAGGCCTACCTTCAAACTCAGTGCATCTTTGCTTGACATGGGAAAATCAAAATAAATCAGCTAAGACCTCGGGAAAAAAATTGTAGACCTCCACAAGTCTGGTTCATACTTGCCAAATGCCACGTTATATAATCTATACAATAATAGTACGCAAACACCATGGGACCACGCAGCTGTCATACCACTCAGGAGATGAACGTACTTTGGTGAGAAACTGCAAATACACCAGCAAAGGACCTTGTGAAGATGCTGGAGGAAACAGGTACAAAAGTATCTATATCCACAGTGAAATGACATAACCTGAACGGCCGCTCAGCAAGGAAGAAGCCACTGTTCCAAAGCCGCAATAAAAAAGCCAAACTATGGTTTGCAACTGCACATGGGACAGAGATCGAACTTTTTGGAGAAATGTACTCTGGTCTGATGAAACAAAAGTATAA
Organism: Oncorhynchus nerka; assembly: GCF_034236695.1. NCBI lineage: Eukaryota > Metazoa > Chordata > Actinopteri > Salmoniformes > Salmonidae > Oncorhynchus > Oncorhynchus nerka. The sequence continues at coordinate 66,844,301 of NC_088403.1, forward strand.
CTGTTTGCCATAATGCCATAATGACCATCGTTATGTTTGGAGGAAAAAAGGGGAGGCTTGCAAGCCGAATATCACCATCCCAACCTTGAAGCACGGGGGTGGCAGCATCATGTTGTGGGGGTGCTTTGCTGCAGGAGGGACTGGTGTACTTCACAAAATAGATGACATCATGAGGGTGGAAATTATGTGGATAATTTGAAGCAACATTTCAAGACATCAGTCAGGAAGTTAAAGCTTGGTCGCAAATGGGTATTCCAAATGGACAATGACCCCAAGCATACTTCCAAAGTTTTGGCAAAATAGCCTAATGACAACAAAGTCAAGGTATTGGAGCGGCCATCACAAAGCCCTGACCTAAATCCTACACACATTTTGTGGGCAGAACTGAAAAAGTGTGTTTGAGCAACGAGGCCTACAAA
>NC_088403.1:66849719-66907219 GCF_034236695.1 Oncorhynchus nerka
TGGTTCAGTGGTCTAAGGCACTGCATCTCAGTGCTAGGGGAGTCACTACAGACCCTGGTTCAGCGGTCTAAGGCACTACATCTCAGTGCTAGGGGTGGAACTACAGACCCTGGTTCAGCGGTCTAAGGCACTGCATCTCAGTGCTAGGGGAGTCACTACAGACCCTGGTTCAGTGGTCTAAGACACTGCATCTCAGTGCTAGGGGAGTCACTACAGACCCTGGTTCAGCGGTCTAAGACACTGCATCTCAGTGCTAGGGGAGTCACTACAGACCCTGGTTCAGTGGTCTAAGACACTGCATCTCAGTGCTAGGGGAGTCACTACAGACCCTGGTTCAGCGGTCTAAGACACTGCATCTCAGTGCTAGGGGAGTCACTACAGACCCTGGTTCAGCGGTCTAAGACACTGCATCTCCCCCGTCTCTCTGACGGTAGGTGTGATCTCCCCCGTCTCTCTGACGGTAGGTGTGATCTCCCCCGTCTCTCTGACGGTAGGTGTAAGCAGCTTATCTGTCCATCTTTCTACCTTAGGATCTTTTTTTCATCTTGTTGAGGGAGAATAGAGGAAGGATAGAGAGAGACAGGGAAGGATAGAGAGAGACAGGGAAGGATAGAGAGAGACAGGGAAGTATATAGAGAGACAGGGAAGGACAGAGAGAGACAGGGAAGGATAGAGAGGGACAGGGAAGGACAGAGAGAGATAGGGAAGGATAGAGAGAGACCGGGAAGGACAGAGAGAGACAGGGAAGGATAGAGAGAGACAGGGAAGGATAGAGAGAGACAGGGAAGGACAGAGAGAGACAGGGAAGTATAGAGAGGGACAGGGAAGGACAGAGAGAGATAGGGAAGGACAGAGAGAGACAGGGAAGGACAGAGAGAGACAGGGAAGTATATAGAGAGACAGGGAAGGACAGAGAGAGATAGGGAAGGACAGAGAGAGACAGGGAAGTATATAGAGAGACAGGGAAGGACAGAGAGAGACAGGGAAGGATAGAGAGGGACAGGGAAGGACAGAGAGAGATAGGGAAGGATAGAGAGAGACAGGGAAGGATAGAGAGAGACAGGGAAGGACAGAGAGAGATAGGGAAGGATAGAGAGAGACCGGGAAGGACAGAGAGAGACAGGGAAGGATAGAGAGAGACAGGGAAGGATAGAGAGAGTCAGGGAAGTATAGAGAGAGACAGGGAAGGACAGAGAGAGACAGGGAAGGATAGAGAGAGACAGGGAATGATAGAGAGAGACAGGGAAGTATAGAGAGAGACAGGGAAGGACAGAGAGAGATAGGGAAGGATAGAGAGAGATAGGGAAGGACAGGTCACGTACCACGGTCCTTAGATCCAGTCTTCCTCTACCTTTCCACCAGTCTTCCTCTACCTCTCCACCAGTCTTCTCACTCTCTCTGTCTCTCTCTCTCTCTCTCTCTCTCTCTCTCTCTCTCTCTCTCTCTCCACCAGTCTTCTCTCTCCACCAGTCTCTCTCTCTCTCTCTCTCTCTCTCTCTCTCTCTCTCTCCACCAGTCTTCTCTCTCTCCACCAGTCTCTCTCTCTCTCTCTCTCTCTCTCTCTCTCTCTCTCTCTCTGTTAAAAAACTGTTTAAAGAACACAAGGGAAAATAAATAAAATAAACAATAAAATTTAACAGTGGTGTTTGTTCTTCACTACAGAAGTTTCAAAACAGGTCAAAATCTTTGCTGTGATGGCACACTGTGGTATTTCACCCAGTAGATATGGGAGTTTATCCAAATTGATTTTTTCAAATGGTCTAAAGAACTCCATCAGGGAAAATAAATCAAACTCTCTCTCCATCAGTCTCTCTCTCTTCTCAATGGTCTTTCTCTCCATCAGTCTCTCTCTCTCTCTCCTCCATTCTTCCATCAGTGGCTCAGGTCATCATCTCTCTCTCTCTCCATCAGTCTCTCTCTCCATCAGTCTCTCTCTCTCCATCAGTCTCTCTCTCCATCAGAATTCTCTCCATCAGTCTCTCTCCATCAGTCTTATCTCTCCATCAGTCTTTCTCCATCAGTCTCTCTCTCTCTCCATCAGTCTCTCTCCATCAGTCTCTCTCTCCATCAGTCTCTCTCTCTCTCTCATCTCCATCTCTCTCTCCTCAGTCTCTCTCTCTCTCTCATCAGTCTCTCTCCATCAGTCTCTCTCTCTCCATCATCTCTCTCTCTCCATCAGTCTCTCTCTCTCCATCAGTCTCTCCATCAGTCTCTCTCTCTCCATCAGTCTCTCTCTCCATCAGTCTCTCTCTCTCCATCAGTCTCGATTTCTCTCTCCATCAGTCTCTCTCTCCATCAGTCTCTCTCTCTCCATCAGTCTCTCTCTCCATCAGTCTCTCTCCATCAGTCTCTCTCTCCATCAGTCTCTCTCTCTCCATCAGTCTCGATTTCTCTCTCCATCAGTCTCTCTCTCCATCAGTCTCTCTCTCTCCATCAGTCTCACTCTCTCTCACCCTCAGTCTCTCTCTCTCTCTCTCCGTCAGTCTCTCTCTCTCTCTCTCTCCATCAGTCTCTCTCTCCATCAGTCTCTCTCTCCATCAGTCTCACTCTCTCTCACCATCAGTCTCTCTCTCCATCAGTCTCTCTCTCTCCATCAGTCTCTCTCTCCATCAGTCTCTCTTTCTCTCCATCAGTCTCTCTCTCCATCAGTCTCTCTCTCCATCAGTCTCTCTCTCCATCAGTCTCTCTCTCTCTCTCCATCAGTCTCTCTCTCTCTCCATCAGTCTCTCTCTCTCTCTCTCTCTCCATCAGTCTCTCTCTCCATCAGTCTCTCTCTCTCTCCATCAGTCTCTCTCTCTCCATCAGTCTCTCTCTCCATCAGTCTCTCTCTCCATCAGTCTCTCTCTCTCCATCAGTCTCTCTCTCCATCAGTCTCTCTCTCTCTCCATCAGTCTCTCTCTCCATCAGTCTCTCTCTCTCCATCAGTCTCTCTCTACATCAGTCTCTCTCTCCATCAGTCTCTCTCTCTCTCCATCAGTCTCTCTCTCCATCAGTCTCTCTCTCCATCAGTCTCTCTCTCTCTCCATCAGTCTCTCTCTCCATCAGTCTCACTCTCTCTCACCATCAGTCTCTCTCTCCATCAGTCTCTCTCTCTCCATCAGTCTCTCTCTCCATCAGTCTCTCTCTCACCATCAGTCTCTCTCTCCATCAGTCTCTCTCTCTCTCCATCAGTCTCTCTCTCCATCAGTCTCTCTCTCTCTCCATCTGTCTCTCTCTCTCCATCTGTCTCTCTCTCTCTCTCATCAGTCTCTCTCCATCAGTCTCTCTCTCTCTCCATCAGTCTCTCTCTCCATCAGTCTCTCTCTCTCTCCATCAGTCTCTCTCTCCATCAGTCTCTCTCTCTCTCCATCAGTCTCTCTCCATCAGTCTCTCTCTCTCTCCATCAGTCTCTCCATCAGTCTCTCTCTCTCTCCATCAGTCTCTCCATCAGTCTCTCTCTCCATCAGTCTCTCTCTCTCCTCTCTCCATCAGTCTCTCTCTCCATCAGTCTCATCTCTCTCTCCATCAGTCTCTCTCTCTCCATCAGTCTCTCTCTCCATCAGTCTCTCTCTCTCTCCATCAGTCTCTCTCTCCATCAGTCTCTCTCTCTCCATCAGTCTCTCTCTCTCTCCATCAGTCTCTCTCTCCATCAGTCTCTCTCTCTCTCCATCAGTCTCTCTCTCCATCAGTCTCTCTCTCTCCATCAGTCTCGATTTCTCTCTCCATCAGTCTCTCTCTCCATCAGTCTCTCTCTCCATCAGTCTCTCTCTCCTCAGTCATCAGTCATCTCTCTCCATCAGTCTCTCTCTCCATCAGTCTCTCTCTCTCCATCAGTCTCTCTCTCCATCAGTCTCTCTCTCCATCAGTCTCTCTCTCTCTCACCATCAGTCTCTCTCTCCATCAGTCTCTCTCTCTCTCTATCAGTCTCTCTCTCCATCAGTCTCTCTCTCTCTCCATCAGTCTCTCTCTACATCAGTCTCTCTCTCCATCAGTCTCTCTCTCTCCATCAGTCTCTCTCTCTCTCTCCATCAGTCTCTCTCTCTCTCTCCATCAGTCTCTCTCCATCAGTCTCTCTCTCCATCAGTCTCTCTCACCCTCTCTCCATCAGTCTCTCTCTCTCTCTCCATCAGTCTCTCTCTCCATCAGTCTCTCTCTCCATCAGTCTCACTCTCTCTCACCATCAGTCTCTCTCTCCATCAGTCTCTCTCTCTCTCTCTATCAGTCTCTCTCCATCAGTCTCTCTCTCTCTCCATCAGTCTCTCTCTCTCCATCAGTCTCTCTCTCTCCATCAGTCTCTCTCTCCATCAGTCTCTCTCTCCATCAGTCTCTCTCTCTCTCCATCAGTCTCTCTCTCCATCAGTCTCACTCTCTCTCACCATCAGTCTCTCTCTCCATCAGTCTCTCTCTCTCTCCATCAGTCTCTCTCTCCATCAGTCTCACTCTCTCTCATCTCTCTCTCTCCATCAGTCTCTCTCTCTCTCCATCAGTCTCTCTCTCCATCAGTCTCTCTCTCTCCATCAGTCTCTCTCTCTCCATCAGTCTCTCTCTCCATCAGTCTCTCTCTCCATCAGTCTCTCTCTGTCTCCATCAGTCTCTCTCGCCATCAGTCTCTCTCTCTCTCCATCAGTCTCTCTCTCCATCAGTCTCTCACCATCAGTCTCTCTCTCCATCAGTCTCTCTCTCCATCTCTCTCTCTCTCTCTCTCTCTCCATCAGTCTCTCTCTCCATCAGTCTCTCCTCCATCTCTCTCTCTCTCCATCAGTCTCTCTCTCCATCAGTCTCACTCTCTCACCATCAGTCTCTCTCTCCATCAGTCTCTCTCCATCAGTCTCTCTCTCCATCAGTCTCTCTCTCTCATCCATCAGTCTCTCTCTCTCTCCACCAGTCTCTCTCCATCAGTCTCTCTCTCCATCAGTCTCTCACCATCAGTCTCTCTCTCTCCATCAGTCTCTCTCTCCATCAGTCTCTCTCTCTCTCCATCAGTCTCTCTCTCCATCAGTCTCTCTCTCCATCAGTCTCTCTCTCCATCAGTCTCTCTCTCTCTCTCCATCTCTCTCTCTCTCTCATCAGTCTCTCTCCATCAGTCTCTCTCTCCATCAGTCTCCATCTCTCCATCAGTCTCTCTCTCTCACCCTCAGTCTCTCTCTCTCTCTCCATCAGTCTCTCTCTCTCTCTCCATCAGTCTCTCTCCATCAGTCTCTCTCTCCATCAGTCTCACTCTCTCTCACCATCAGTCTCTCTCTCCATCAGTCTCTCTCTCTCTCCATCAGTCTCTCTCTCCATCAGTCTCTCTCTCTCTCCATCAGTCTCTCTCCATCAGTCTCTCTCTCCATCAGTCTCTCTCTCTCCATCTCTCTCCATCAGTCTCTCTCTCCATCAGTCTCTCTCTCTCCATCAGTCTCTCTCTCCATCAGTCTCACTCTCTCTCACCATCAGTCTCTCTCTCCATCAGTCTCTCTCCATCAGTCTCTCTCTCCATCAGTCTCACTCTCTCTCACCATCAGTCTCTCTCTCCATCAGTCTCTCTCTCTCTCCATCAGTCTCTCTCTCCATCAGTCTCTCTCTCTCTCTCTCTCTCCATCAGTCTCTCTCTCTCCATCAGTCTCTCTCTCCATCAGTCTCTCTCTCCATCAGTCTCTCTCTGTCTCCATCAGTCTCTCTCGCCATCAGTCTCTCTCTCTCTCCATCAGTCTCTCTCTCCATCAGTCTCACTCTCTCTCACCATCAGTCTCTCTCTCCATCAGTCTCTCTCTCTCTCTCTATCAGTCTCTCTCTCCATCAGTCTCTCTCTCTCTCCATCAGTCTCTCTCTACATCAGTCTCTCTCTCCATCAGTCTCTCTCTCTCCATCAGTCTCTCTCTCCATCAGTCTCTCTCTCCATCAGTCTCTCTCTCTCTCCATCAGTCTCTCTCTCCATCAGTCTCACTCTCTCTCACCATCAGTCTCTCTCTCCATCAGTCTCTCTCTCTCTCCATCAGTCTCTCTCTCCATCAGTCTCTCTCTCCATCAGTCTCTCTCTCTCTCTCCACCAGTCTCTCTCTCCATCAGTCTCTCTCTCCATCAGTCTCTCTCACCATCAGTCTCTCTCTCTCTCCATCAGTCTCTCTCTCCATCAGTCTCTCTCTCTCTCCATCAGTCTCTCTCTCCATCAGTCTCTCTCTCTCCATCAGTCTCTCTCTCCATCAGTCTCTCTCTCTCTCTCTCTCTCCATCTGTCTCTCTCTCTCTCTCATCAGTCTCTCTCCATCAGTCTCTCTCTCCATCAGTCTCTCTCTCCATCAGTCTCTCTCTCTCTCCATCAGTCTCTCTCTCCATCAGTCTCTCTCTCTCTCCATCAGTCTCTCTCTCCATCAGTCTCTCTCTCTCCATCAGTCTCGATTTCTCTCTCCATCAGTCTCTCTCTCCATAAGTCTCTCTCTCTCCATCAGTCTCTCTCTCTCTCTCCATCAGTCTCTCTCTCTCTCTCCATCAGTCTCTCTCCATCAGTCTCTCTCTCCATTAGTCTCACTCTCTCTCACCCTCAGTCTCTCTCTCTCTCTCCGTCAGTCTCTCTCTCTCTCTCCATCAGTCTCTCTCTCCATCAGTCTCTCTCTCCATCAGTCTCACTCTCTCTCACCATCAGTCTCTCTCTCCATCAGTCTCTCTCTCTCTCTCCATCAGTCTCTCTCTCTCTCCATCAGTCTCTCTCTCTCCATCAGTCTCTCTCTCTCCATCAGTTCTCTCTTCCATCAGTCTCTCTCTCCATCAGTCTCTCTCTCCATCAGTCTCTCTCTCCATCAGTCTCTCTCTCCATCAGTCTTCTCTCCATCAGTCTCTCTCTCACCATCAGTCTCTCTCTCCATCAGTCTCTTCTCTCTCCATCAGTTTCTCCTCTCTCCATCAGTCTCTCATCTCTCTCCATCAGTCTCTCTCTCCATCAGTCTCTCTCTCCATCAGTCTCTCTGTCTCCATCAGTCTCTCTCGCCATGTTCTCTCTCTCTCTCCATCAGTCTCTCTCTCCATCAGTCTCACTCTCTCTCACCATCAGTCTCTCTCTCCATCAGTCTCTCTCTCTCTCTCTATCAGTCTCTCTCTCCATCAGTCTTCTCTCTCTCCATCAGTCTCTCTGACATCAGTCTCTGTCTCCATCAGTCTCTCTCTCTCCATCAGTCTCTTCCATCAGTCTCTCTCTCCATCAGTCTCTCTCTCCATCAGTCTCACTCTCTCTCACCATCAGTCTCTCTCTCCATCAGTCTCTCTCTCCATCAGTCTCTCTCTCCATCAGTCTCTCTCTCTCTCTCTCTCCATCAGTCTCTCTCTCTCTCCACCAGTCTCTCTCTCCATCAGTCTCTCTCTCCATCAGTCTCTCTCGCCATCAGTCTCTCTCTCTCTCCATCAGTCTCTCTCTCCATCAGTCTCTCTCTCTCTCCATCAGTCTCTCTCTCCATCAGTCTCTCTCTCTCCATCAGTCTCTCTCTCCATCAGTCTCTCTCTCTCTCTCTCTCTCTCCATCAGTCTCTCTCTCTCCATCAGTCTCTCTCTCCATCAGTCTCTCTCTCTCTCTCTCTCTCCATCAGTCTCTCTCTCCATCAATCTCTCTCTCTCCATCAGTCTCTCTCTCCATCAGTCTCTCTCTCTCTCTCTCTCTCTCTCTCTCTCTCTCTCCATCAGTCTCTCTCCCCCCATTAGTCAATTTAATTTTCTTTATTGGCATGACATAATAATGTACATATTGTCAAAGATTATTTTGGATATTTACAATATGAAAATAATAAGAATCAAAACTGTCAACAGGACAACAGTAACAACAATAACCAGGGGTCAAAACAGCCATACATTGAACAATACCAATAAATATACAGTAGAGGACATGTGCAGGTTGATTGGTCTGACACTGTCCCTCATCTCATGGCAGGCAGCAATGTAGTGCGCTGCCAACCCACAGCTCTCTGCGTCCTCCCCCAACAGGACAGGTAGTCTATCCTCATCAGAGAGGTCTTTGAATAAGGGTTTCAAACTTGGGGAAATGACACTCTGATTGTTTTATATTTCAGAAATGTTGTCAGGAAATGCAGCTCTGTCTTGGGTTCTGCTGTGGTGCAGTGGTTGCACAGCCTTTCATCTACAGGGAGCCAGGTTTTCCTGTGTCTACCCTTCTCAATGGCAAGGCTGTGCTCACTGAGCCTGTACTTTGTCAAGGTTTTCTAAGGTTTTGATCAGTAACCATGGTCAAATAGTTAGCCACGGTGTACTGTCGATTTAGGGCCAGATAGCACTGCATTTTGCTTTGTGCTTTGTGTTTCTGTTTCCCAATAAGTAATGTAGTTTTATTTTGACTGTGTTGTAATTTGTTTTAGTCTGATTGATTGGATGTTCTGGTCCTGAGCCTTCAGTGTGTTAGTAGAACAGGTTAGTGATCTCAGGACCAGCTGGATGAGGGGACTGAGGCTTCAGTGTGTTAGTAGAACAGGTTAGTGAACTCAGCTCCAGGACCAGCTGGATGAGGGGACTGAGGCTTCAGTGTGTTAGTAGAACAGGTTTGTGAACTCAGCCCCAGGACCAGCTGGATGAGGGGACTGAGGCTTCAGTGAACTCCAGGACCAGGACCAGCTGGATGAGGGGACTGAGGCTTCAGTGTGTTAGTAGAATAGGTTGGTGAACTCTGCACCAGGACCAGCTGGATGAGGGGACTGAGGCTTCAGTGTGTTAGTAGAACAGGTTAGTGAACTCAGGACCAGCTGGATGAGGGGACTGGGGCTTCAGTGTGTTAGTAGAACAGGTTAGTGATCTCAGGACCAGCTGGATGAGGGGACTGAGGCTTCAGTGTGTTAGTAGAACAGGTTAGTGATCTCAGGACCAGCTGGATGAGGGGACTGAGGCTTCAGTGTGTTAGTAGAACAGGTTTGTGAACTCAGCTCCAGGACCAGCTGGATGAGGGGATGAGTGTGTTAGTAGAACTGTGAACTCAGGACCAGCTGGATCTGAGGCTTCAGTGTGTTAGTAGAACAGGTTTGTGAACTCAGCACCAAGACCAGCTGGATGAGGGGACTGAGGCTTCAGTGTGTTAGTAGAACAGGTTTGTGAACTCAGCACCAAGACCAGCTGGATGAGGGGACTGAGGCTTCAGTGTGTTAGTAGAACAGGTTTGTGAACTCAGCCCCAGGACCAGCTGGATGAGGGGACTGAGGCTTCAGTGTGTTAGTAGAACAGGTCTGTGAACTCAGCACCAAGACCAGCTGGATGAGGGGACTGAGGCTTCAGTGTGTTAGTAGAACAGGTCTGTGAACTCAGCACCAGGACCAGCTGGATGAGGGGACTCTTTTCTTTGCTCAGTTATTGGCATTACAGGGATTGTGAACCAGCCCCAGGACCAGCTGGGCCAGCCTGCACCAAGACCAGCTGGATGAGGGGACTGAGGTGGCTCCTCAGGACCAGCTGGTTCCTGTTATTGGCAGGGGCACTCTGGCGGTCGTCGTCACCGGTCTACTAGCCGCCACCGATCCCTTTTCCCTTGTCTGTTGGTTTAGTCTTATCAGTTGCACCTGTTTCTTAAGTGTTTCTTGATTTCTGGTCTATGTCAGCCTGTTGTCTGGTGTGGTGTCTGGTCTATGTCAGCCTATTGTCTGGTGTGGTGTCTGGTCTATGTCAGCCTGTTTGTCTGGTGTGGTGTCTGGTCTATGTCAGCCTATTGTCTGGTGTGATGTCTGGTCTATGTCAGCCTATTGTCTGGTGTGGTGTCTGGTCTATGTCAGCCTATTGTCTGGTGTGGTGTCTGGTCTATGTCAGCCTGTTGTCTGGTGTGGTGTCTGGTCTATGTCAGCCTGTTGTCTGGTGTGGTGTCTGGTCTATGTCAGCCTGTTGTCTGGTGTGGTGTCTGGTCTATGTCAGCCTGTTGTCTGGTGTGGTGTCTGGTCTATGTCAGCCTATTGTCTGGTGTGGTGTCTGGTCTATGTCAGCCTATTGTCTGGTGTGGTGTCTGGTCTATGTCAGCCTATTGTCTGGTGTGGTGTCTGGTCTATGTCAGCCTGTTGTCTGGTGTGGTGTCTGGTCTATGTCAGCCTGTTGTCTGGTGTGGTGTCTGGTCTATGTCAGCCTGTTGTCTGGTGTGGTGTCTGGTCTATGTCAGCCTGTTGTCTGGTGTGGTGTCTGGTCTATGTCAGCCTGTTGTCTGGTGTGGTGTCTGGTCTATGTCAGCCTGTTGTCTGGTGTGGTGTCTGGTCTATGTCAGCCTGTTTGGCCGGCTTAGGTTTCTGTGGGATTATTTTGTGTTCGCTGTCAGTTGTGGATGTATTTCATCTCCGGATCGTTTTGCCCTGTGTTTGGGCGGGTCAGTGTTTCTGCACCCTGTGTTTGGGCGGGTCAGTGTTTCTGCACCCTGTGTTTGGGCGGGTCAGTGTTTCTGCGCCCTGTGTTTGGGCGGGTCAGTGTTTCTGCTCCCTGTGTTTGGGCGGGTCAGTGTTTCTGCTCCCTGTGTTTGGGCGGGTCAGTGTTTCTGCACCCTGTGTTTGGGCGGGTCAGTGTTTCTGCACCCTGTGTTTGGGCGGGTCAGTGTTTCTGCGCCCTGTGTTTGGGCGGGTCAGTGTTTCTGCACCCTGTGTTTGGGCGGGTCAGTGTTTCTGCGCCCTGTGTTTGGGCGGGTCAGTGTTTCTGCACCCTGTGTTTGGGCGGGTCAGTGTTTCTGCACCCTGTGTTTGGGCGGGTCAGTGTTTCTTTCTGCAGTGTGTGCAGTAATCTATATATTTTGTACCAATTGAGAACTTTGGTATAATTCCCTGAGATCTGGACCTTCTCTGGAAAATCATTATTTTAGTATTTTTGGGGTTGTACTGCCAGGGCCCAGATCTGACAGTACTGCTCTAGCAGGTCCAGGCTCTGCTGTAGGCCATGTGCTGTGGGGGTTTACTGCCAGGGCCCAGGTCTGGCAGTACGGCTCTAGCAGGTCCAGGCTCTGCTGTAGGCCATGTGCTGTGGGGGTTTACTACCAGGGCCCAGGTCTGGTAGTACTGCTCTAGCAGGTCTAGGCTCTGCTGTAGGCCATGTGCTGTGTTTGTGCCAGGGGGTTTACTTGCCAGGGCTGTAGGCCAGGTCTACCAGGGCCCAGGTACTGCTCTAGCAGGTCCAGGCTCTGCTGTAGGCCATGTGCTGTGGGGGTTTACTGCCAGGGCCCAGGTCTGGCAGTACTGCTCTAGCAGGTCCAGGCTCTGCTGTAGGTCATGTGCTGTGGGTGACAGCAGGCATAGGTCATCTGTGAAGAAAAAACTTCTGAATTGTGGAGACTAACACCAGGGGCTGAGGATTTTTCCTGAATAGTGGCTAATTCGTTGATGTAAATATTGAAGAGGGCTCAGATTGCAACCCTGGCGAAGGCCCCGCCCCTGGTTAAAGAATTCTGATATTTTCTTGACAATTTTAATGCTGCATGTATTGCCAGTATATATTGATTTAATTATGTCATATGTTTTACCCCCTACACTACTTTCAATAAATTTGTAGAACAGTCCTGTATGCCAAATAGAATCAAACACTTTTTGGTAGTCGATAAAGCAAGACTATATTTTGGCATTCTCTGGTAGTCGATAAAGCAAGACTATATTTTGGCATTCTCTCTCTCTCTCTCTCTCTCTCTCTCTCTCTCTCTCTCTCTCTCTCTCTCTCTCTCTCTCTCTCTCTCTCTCTCTCTCTCTCTCTCTCTCTCTCTCTCTCTCTCTCTCTCTCTCTCTCTCTCTCTCTCTCTCTCTCTCTCTCAATTGCCAACACTAACTTCAGATACTGGGAGACCAGATGCTGCTGAAGCTAAGCAGGGTTGGTCCCCTGGATGGGAGACCAGATGCTGCTGGAAGTGGTGTTGGAGGGCCAGTAGGAGGCACTCATTCCTCTTGTTTAAAAACAATACTCCAGTTATTGGGGACATTGCCCTGTGTAGGGTGCCGTCTTTCGGATTGGACGTTAAACAGGTGTCCTGACTCTCTGTGGTCACTAAAGATCCCATGACACCGATCGTAAGAGTAGGGGTGTTAACCCCAGTGTCCTGGATAAATTCAGGCTGTCCCTCATACCATCATGGTCACGCTCATTCATCCCCCTTCCTCCCCCCTGTAACTATTCCTCAGGTCGTTGCTGCAAATGAGAATGTTCTCAATCTACTCACTTAAAATAAGATCGCTGTGGAAACGCGTTACAGCGATACAAATCCCATCATAACAACAGTCTCCTGTCAGGGTGACGATCACACTGCTCCTGTTCTGTTGCTTTTCCGTTTTGTTGCTGTTCCTGTTTCGTTGCTGTTCCTGTTTTGTTGGTGTTCCTGTTTTGTTGCTGTTCCTGTTTCGTTGCTGTTCCTGTTTCGTTGCTGTTCCTGTTTCGTTGCTGTTCCTGTTTTGTTGGTGTTCCTGTTTTGTTGGTGTTCCTGTTTCATTGCTGTTCCTGTTTCGTTGCTGTTCCTGTTTCGTTGCTGTTCCTGTTTCGTTGCTGTTCCTGTTTCGTTGCTGTTCCGTTTCGTTGCTGTTCCGTTTCGTTGCTGTTCCTGTTTTGTTGCTGTTCCTGTTTCGTTGCTGTTCCTGTTTTGTTGCTGTTCCGTTTTGTTGCTGTTCCGTTTTGTTGCTGTTCCTGTTTTGTTGCTGTTCCGTTTTGTTGCTGTTCCGTTTTGTTGCTGTTCCGTTTTGTTGCTGTTCCTGTTTTGTTGCTGTTCCTGTTTTGTTGCTGTTCCGTTTTGTTGCTGTTCCGTTTTGTTGCTGTTCCTGTTTTGTTGCTGTTCCTGTTTCGTTGCTGTTCCTGTTTTGTTGCTGTTCCTGTTTTGTTGCTGTTCCTGTTCTGTTGCTTTTCCGTTTTGTTGTTGTTCCTGTTTCGTTGCTGTTCCTGTTTTGTTGGTGTTCCTGTTTTGTTGCTGTTCCTGTTTCGTTGCTGTTCCTGTTTCGTTGCTGTTCCTGTTTGTTGCTGTTCCTGTTTTTTGGTGTTCCTGTTTTGTTGGTGTTCCTGTTTCATTGCTGTTCCTGTTTCATTGCTGTTCCTGTTTCGTTGCTGTTCCTGTTTCGTTGCTGTTCCTGCTGTTCCTGTTTTGCTGTTCCGTTTCGTTGCTGTTCCTGTTTCGTTGCTGTTCCTGTTTGTTGCTGTTCCTGTTTCGTTGCTGTTCCTGTTTCGTTGCTGTTCCTGTTTCGTTGCTGTTCCTGTTTTCGTTGCTGTTCCTGTTTCGTTGCTGTTCCGTTTTGTTGCTGTTCCTGTTTCGTTGCTGTTCCTGTTTCGTTGCTGTTCCTGTTTCGCTGCTGTTCCTGTTTCGTTGCTGTTCCTGTTTCGTTGCTGTTCCTGTTTCGTTGCTGTTCCTGTTTCGTAGCTGTTCCTGTTTCGTTGCTGTTCCGTTTTGTTGCTGTTCCTGTTTCGTTGCTGTTCCGTTTTGTTGCTGTTCCTGTTTCGTTGCTGTTCCGTTTTGTTGCTGTTCCTGTTTCGTTGCTGTTCATGTTTCGTTGCTGTTCCTGTTTCGTTGCTGTTCCTGTTTCGTTGATGTTCCTGTTTCGTTGCTGTTCCTGTTTTATTGCTGTTCCTGTTTCATTGCTGTTCCTGTTTTGTTGCTGTTCCGTTTCGTTGCTGTTCCTGTTTTGTTGCTGTTCCGTTTCGTTGCTGTTCCTGTTTCGTTGCTGTTCCTGTTTCGTTGCTGTTCCTGTTTCGTTGCTGTTCCTGTTTTGTTGCTGTTCCTGTTTTGTTGCTGTTCCTGTTTCGTTGCTGTTCCTGTTTCGTTGCTGTTCCTGTTTTGTTGCTGTTCCTGTTTTGTTGCTGTTCCTGTTTTGTTGCTGTTCCTGTTTCGTTGCTGTTCCGTTTCGTTGCTGTTCCGTTTTGTTGCTGTTCCGTTTTGTTGCTGTTCCGTTTTGTTGCTGTTCCTGTTTTGTTGCTGTTCCGTTTTGTTGCTGTTCCGTTTTGTTGCTGTTCCTGTTTTGTTGCTGTTCCTGTTTTGTTGCTGTTCCTGTTTCGTTGCTGTCCCTGTTTTGTTGCTGTTCCTGTTTTGTTGCTGTTCCTGTTTTGTTGCTGTTCCTGTTTTGTTGCTGTTCCTGTTTCGTTGCTGTTCCTGTTTTGTTGCTGTTCCTGTTTTGTTGCTGTTCCTGTTTTGTTGCTGTTCCTGTTTTGTTGCTGTTCCGTTTTGTTGCTGTTCCTGTTTCATTGCTGTCCCTGTTTCGTTGCTGTTCCTGTTTCGTTGCTGTTCCGTTTCGTTGCTGTTCCTGTTTCGTTGCTGTTCCGTTTCGTTGCTGTTCCGTTTTGTTGCTGTTCCTGTTTTGTTGCTGTTCCGTTTTGTTGCTGTTCCTGTTTTGTTGCTGTTCCTGTTTCGTTGCTGTTCCTGTTTCATTGCTGTCCCTGTTTCGTTGCTGTTCCTGTTTCGTTGCTGTTCCGTTTCGTTGCTGTTCCGTTTTGTTGCTGTTCCTGTTTTGTTGCTGTTCCGTTTTGTTGCTGTTCCTGTTTTGTTGCTGTTCCGTTTTGTTGCTGTTCCGTTTTGTTGCTGTTCCTGTTTTGTTGCTGTTCCGTTTTGTTGCTGTTCCGTTTTGTTGCTGTTCCGTTTTGTTGCTGTTCCGTTTTGTTGCTGTTCCTGTTTTGTTGCTGTTCCTGTTTTGTTGCTGTTCCGTTTTGTTGCTGTTCCGTTTTGTTGCTGTTCCTGTTTTGTTGCTGTTCCTGTTTTGTTGCTGTTCCTGTTTCGTTGCTGTTCCTGTTTTGTTGCTGTTCCTGTTTTGTTGCTGTTCCTGTTTTGTTGCTGTTCCTGTTTTGTTGCTGTTCCTGTTTCGTTGCTGTTCCTGTTTTGTTGCTGTTCCTGTTTTGTTGCTGTTCCGTTTTGTTGCTGTTCCTGTTTTGTTGCTGTTCCGTTTTGTTGCTGTTCCTGTTTTGTTGCTGTTCCTGTTTTGTTGCTGTTCCCGTTTCGTTGCTGTTCCCGTTTCGTTGCTGTTCCCGTTTCGTTGCTGTTCCTGTTTTGTTGCTGTTCCCGTTTCGTTGCTGTTCCTGTTTCGTTGCTGTTCCCGTTTCGTTGCTGTTCCTGTTTTGTTGCTGTCTCCATTGTTTACTGGCACCCAGTCCACCAACACAGCAGATAACTCTTTAACAGACACACATCTTCCATTCAAAACACACTGATCGACATTTAACTGCAGTTCTCACCATCGATAAATCCCGTAGGACTCAATGAGAGGAGAGAGATGACATAAAACCGGGAGAGGATAGAAGAGCGAGAGAGAGCTGGAAGGAGTGATTGACACCACAGGAAGGAAGGAAGGAATGTATAGAGAGAAAGAGAGAGGTGTGGATGGAGAGAAAGAGAGAGGTGTGGATGGAGAGAAAGAGAGAGGTGTGGATGAAGAGAAAGAGAGAGGTGTGGATGGAGAGGAAGAGAGAGGTATGGATGGAGAGAAAGAGAGAGGTATGGATGGAGAGAAAGAGAGAGGAAGAGAGAGGGGTATGGATGGAGAGAAAGAGAGAGGGGTATGGATGGAGAGAAAGAGAGAGGAAGAGAGAGGGGTATGGATGGAGAGAAAGAGAGAGGGGTATGGATGGAGAGAAAGAGAGAGGAAGAGAGAGGGGTATGGATGGAGAGAAAGAGAGAGGGGTATGGATGGAGAGAAAGAGAGAGAGGTATGGATGGAGAGGAAGAGAGAGGGGTGGATGGAGAGAAAGAGAGAGGGGTATGGATGGAGAGGAAGAGAGAGGGATGGATGGAGAGGAAGAGAGAGGAAGAGAGAGGGGTATGGATGGAGAGAAAGAGAGAGGAAGAGAGAGGGGTATGGATGGAGAGAAAGAGAGAGGGGTATGGATGGAGAGAAAGAGAGAGGAAGAGAGAGGGGTATGGATGGAGAGAAAGAGAGAGGGGTATGGATGGAGAGAAAGAGAGAGGGGTATGGATGGAGAGAAAGAGAGAGGGGTGGATGGAGAGAAAGAGAGAGAGGTATGGATGGAGAGGAAGAGAGAGGTATAGATGGAGAGGAAGAGAGAGGAAGAGAGAGGGGTATGGATGGAGAGGAAGAGAGAGGAAGATAGAGGGGTATGGATGGAGAGGAAGAGAGAGGGGTGGATGGAGAGGAAGAGAGAGGGGTATGGATGGAGAGGAAGAGAGAGGGGTGGATGGAGAGGAAGAGAGAGGGGTATGGATGGAGAGGAAGAGAGACTTACTTACTTTTCCAGCAGTGCTGGTGTAGTGTTTGGGTTGACTCTCACGTACTTGCAGGTGGGTCTTTCAGAGTCCGCTACATAGCTAGACCAGTCCCATCGAATAAACAGATCAACTAGAGACAGAGAGGGGAGGAGGGAGGGGAGAGTATAAGAGAGGAAGAGAGAGAGAGATATGGAGAGAGAGAGGGAGAGAGACAGGGAGAGAGACAGAGACACGGAGAGAGAGAGAGAGCGAGAGAGAGAGAGAGCGAAGGAGACTGAGAAAGAGAGAGTGAGAGAAAGAGAGAGAAAGATAGCAAGCAGGTCCTGGGGCTCTGTTCACAAACACAAACACACCCTACAGAGCCCCAGGACAGCAGCACAATTAGACCCAATCAAATCATGAGAAAACAAAAAGATACTTTCTTGACACATTAGAAAGAATTAACAAAAAAACAGAGCAAACTAGAATGCTGTTTGTCCCTAAACAGAGAGTACACAGTGGCAGAATACCTGACCACAGTGACTGACCCAAACGTAAGGAAAGCTTTGACTATGTACAGACTCAGTGAGCATAGCCTTGCTATTGAGAAAGGCCGCCGTAGGCAGACATGGCTCTCAAGAGAAGACAGGCTATGTGCTCACTGCCCACAAAATGAGGTGGAAACTGAGCTGCACGTCCTAACCTCCTGCCCAATGTTTGACCACATTAGAGAGACATATTTCCCTCAGATTACACAGATCCACAAAGAATTCGAAAACAAATCCAATTTTGATAAACTCCCATATCTACTGGGTGAAATACCACAGTGTGACATCACAGCAGCAAGATTTGTGACCTGTTGCCACAAGAAAAGGGCAACCAGTGAAGAACAAACACCATTGTAAATACAACCCATATTTATGTTTATTCATTTTCCCTTGTGTACTTTAACCATTTGTACATCGTTACAACACTGTATATATATATATATATATATATATAATATGACATTTGTAATGTCTTTATTGTTTTGAAACTTCTGTATGTGTAATGTTTACTGTTCATTTTTATTGTTTATTTCACTTTATATATTATCTACCTCACTTGCTTTGGCAATGTTAACATATGTTTCCCATGCCAATAAAGCCCTTTGAATTGAATTGATACGGAGAAAGAGAGGGAGAGAGAGAGATATATATATACATAGAGAGAGAGAGTTAATAACTTGATCTATTGTTACATTGTGTTTCGTAATATAATGCCAATTGAAATTTAATTGAGAAAGAGAGAGACAGAGAGAGAAACATTAATCATCTTAAAATAAAACGTATATTACTGAGAGTCAAACGTTTAAGAGAAGAGCAAAAAACAGAGAGAGAAGGAGAGATGGAGAGAGATGGAGAGAAGGAGAGAAAGAGAGAAGGAGAGATGGAGAGATATGGAGAGATGGAGAGATATGGAGAGATGGAGAGATGGAGAGATGGAGATATGGAGAGATGGAGAGAGATGGAGAGAAGGAGAGAAAGAGAGATGGAGAGATGGAGAGATGGAGATATGGAGAGATGGAGAGAGATGGAGAGATGGAGAGAGATGGAGAGATGGAGAGATGGAGAGAGATGGAGAGATGGACAGAGATGGAGAGATGGAGAGATATGGGGAGATATGGAGAGATGGAGAGATATGGAGAGAGATGGAGAGATATGGGGAGAGATGGAGAGATGGAGAGATGGAGAGATATGGAGAGATGGAGAGAAGGAGAGAAAGAGAGAAGGAGAGATGGAGAGAGATAGAGAAGGAGAGATGGAGAGAGATAGAGAAGGAGAGATGGAGAAAGATAGAGAAGGAGAGAGAGAAATGGAGAGAAGGAGAGAGATGGAGAGAGAAGGAGAAATGGAGAGAAATGGAGAGAGATGGAGAGAGAAGGAGAGAGAAGGAGAAATGGAGAGAGATGGAGAGAAGGAGAGAGATGGAGAGAAATATGGAAAGAGAGCAAGAGAGAAAGAGAGAAAGAGAGAAAGAGAGAGATGGAGAGAAGGAGAGAGATGGAGAGAGAAGAGAAGGAGAGAGAAGGAGAGAGATGAAGAGAAGGAGAGAGATGAAGAGAAGGAGAGAGATGAAGAGAAGGAGAGACATTAAGAGAAAGAGAGAGAAGGAGAGAGATGGAGAGAAGGAGAGAAGGAGAGAGATGAAGAGAAGGAGAGAGAAGTAGAGAGGAGAGAGAAGGAGAGAGAAGTAGAGAGAAGGAGAGAGAAGGAGAGAGATGAAGAGAAGGAGAGAGATGAAGAGAAGGAGAGAGAGAAGGAGATCAATGGAGAGAAATGGAGAGGAGAGATGGAGAGAGAAGGAGAGAGAAGGAGAGAGATGAAGAGAAGGAGAGAGAGAAGGAGAGAAATGGAGAGAAATGGAGAGGAGCGATGGAGAGAGAAGGAGAGAGAAGGAGAGAGAGAAGGAGAGAGATGGAGAGAGAGAAGGAGAAAGATGGAGAGAAGGAGAGATGGAGAGAGATTAAGAGAAGGAGAGAGAGAAGGAAAGAGAGAAGGAGAGAGAGAAGGAGAGAGATGGAGAGAGATGGAGAGAGAGAAGGAGAGAGATGGAGAGAAGGAGAGATGGAGAGAGATTAAGAGAAGGAGAGAGAGAAGGAAAGAGAAAAGGAGAGAGAGAAGGAGAGAGATGGAGAGAGATGGAGAGAGAGAAGGAGAGAGATGGAGAGAAGGAGAGATGGAGCGAGATTAAGAGAAGGAGAGAGAAAGAGAGAAATGGAGAGAGATGGAGAGAAGGAGAGAGAAGGAGAGAGAAGGAGAGAGATGGAGAGAGAAGGAGAGAGAAGGAGAGAGATGAAGAGAATGAGAGAGAAGGAGAGAAAAGGAGAGAGAAGGAGAGAGAAGGAGAGAGATGGAGAGAAGGAGAGATAAGGAGAGAGAAGGAGAGAGATGGAGAGAAGGAGAGAGATTAAGAGAGAAGGAGAGAGAAGGAGAGAGATGGAGAGAGAAGGAGAGAGATGAAGAGAAGGAGAGAGAAGGAGAGAGAAGGAGAGAGAAGGAGAGAGATGAAGAGAAGGAGAGTGAAAGAGAGAGAAGGAGAGAGAAGGAGAGAGATGAAGAGAAGGAGAGAGAAGGAGAGAGAAGGAGAGAGAAGGAGAGAGAAGGAGAGATGAAGAGAGAAGGAGAGCGAAGGAGAGAGAAGGAGAGAGATGGAGAGAAGGAGAGAGAAGGAGAGAGATGAAGAGAAGGAGAGAGAAGGAGAGAGAAGGAGAGAGAAGGAGAGTGAAGGAGAGAGAAGGAGAGAGAAGAGAGGAGAGAGATGAAGAGAGAGAGAGATGGAGAGAGGAGAGAGGGAGAGGAGAAGATGAGAGAGAAGGAGAGAGAGAGAGAGAGAGAGAGAAGGAGAGAGAAGGAAGGAGAGAGAAGAGAGAGAGAAGGAGAGAGATGGAGAGATGAAGAGAGAGGAGAGAGAGGAGAGAGAGGAGAGAGAAGGAGAGAGATGGAGAGAGAAGGAGAGAGAGAAGAGAAGGATGAGAGAGAAGGAGAGAGATGGAGAGAGATAAGAGAAGGAGAGATGGAGAGAAAGAGAGAAATGGAGAGAGATGGAGAGAAGGAGAGAGAAGAGAGAGAAGGAGAGAGATGGAGAGAGAAGAGAGAGATGGAGAGAAGGAGAGATGAAGAGAATGAGAGAGAAGGAGAGAAAAGGAAAGAGAGAAGGAGAGAGAAGGAGAGAAGGAGAGAGATGGAGAGAGAAGGAGAGAGATGGAGAGAAGGAGAGAGATTAGGAGAGAGAAGGAGAGAGAAGAGAGAGATGGAGAGAGAAGGAGAGAGATGAAGAGAGAAGAGAGAGAAGGAGAGAGAAGGAGAGAGATGGAGAGAGAGGAGAGAGAGGAGAGAGAGAAGAGAAGAGAGAAGGAGAGAGAAGGAGAGAGATGAAGAGAAGGAGAGAGAAGGAGAGAGAAGGAGAGAGAAGGAGAGAGATGAAGAGAAGGAGAGAGAAGGAGAGAGAAGGAGAGAGATGGAGAGATGGAGAGAAGGAGAGAGAAGAAGGAGAAGGAGAGAGAGAGAAGGAGAGAGATGAAGAGAAGAGAGAAGGAGGAGAGAGAGAAGAGAGAGAGAGAGAGATGAAGAGAAGGAGAGAGAAGGAGAGAGAAGGAGAGAGAAGGAGAGATGGAGAGAAGAGAGAAGGAGAGAAGGAGAGAGATGAAGAGAAGGAGAGAGAAGGAGAGAGAGAGAGAGAGAGAGATGGAGAGAAGGAGAGATGAAGAGAAGGAGAGAGAAGAGAGAGATGAGAGAAGGAGAGAGAAGGGAGAGAATGAGAGAGAAGGAGAGAGATGAGAGAAGGAGAGAGAAGAGGAGAGAAGGAGAGAAATGGAGAGAGATGGAGAGAGAAGGAGAGAGAATGAGAGAGATGGAGAGAGAGAGATGAAGAGAAGGAGAGAGAAGGAGAGAGAAGAGAGAATGGAGAGAAGGAGAGAGAATGAGAGAGGAGAGAGAGAGAGGAGAGAGATGGAGAGAAGGAGAGAGATGAGAGAGAGGAGAGAGAAGGAGAGAGAGAGAGAGAGATGGAGAGAGATGAAGAGAAGGAGAGAGAAGGAGAGAGAAGGAGAGAGAGAAGGAGAGAGAATGAGAGAGATGAAGAGAAGAGAAGAGAAGGAGAGAAATGGAGAGAAATGGAGAGGAGAGATGGAGAGAGAAGGGAGAGATGGATGAGGAGAGAGAAGGAGAGAGATGAGAGAGAAGGAGAGAGATGAGAGAGATGGAGAGAGAAGGAGAGAGATGGAGAGAAGGAGAGATGGAGAGAGATTAAGAGAAGAGAGAGAAGGAGAGAAGGAGAGAGAGAAGGAGAGAGATGGAGAGAGATGGAGAGAGGAGAGAGAGGAAGAGAAGAGAGAAGGAGAGAGAAGGAGAGAGAAGAGAGAGAGAAGAGAGAGAGAGAGAAGAGAAGGAGAGAGAAGGAGAGAGATGAAGAGAGAAGGAGAGCGAAGGAGAGAGAAGGAGAGAGATGGAGAGAAGGAGAGAGAAGGAGAGAGATGAAGAGAAGGAGAGAGAAGGAGAGAGAAGGAGAGAGATGAAGAGAAGGAG
Source organism: Oncorhynchus nerka (assembly GCF_034236695.1). Taxonomy (NCBI): domain Eukaryota; kingdom Metazoa; phylum Chordata; class Actinopteri; order Salmoniformes; family Salmonidae; genus Oncorhynchus; species Oncorhynchus nerka. The sequence continues at coordinate 66,870,836 of NC_088403.1, forward strand.
AGTGAAGGAGAGAGAAGGAGAGAGAAGGAGAGAGATGAAGAGAAGGAGAGAGAAGGAGAGAGAACGAGAGAGCAGGAGAGAGATGGAGAGAAGGAGAGAGAATGAGAGAGAAGGAGAGAGAAGTAGAGAGATGGAGAGAAGGAGAGAGAAGGAGTGAGACGAAGAGAAGGAGAGAGATGAAGAGAAGGAGAGAGAAGGAGAGAGAAGGAGAGAGATGGAGAGAAGGAGAGAGAATGAGAGAGAAGGAGAGAGAAGGAGAGAGATGGAGAGAAGGAGAGAGAAGGAGAGAGATGAAGAGAAGGAGAGAGAAGGAGAGAGAAGGAGAGAGATGAAGAGAGATGAAGAGAAGGAGAGAGAAGGAGAGAGAAGGAGAGAGAAGGAGAGAGAAGGAGAGAGATGAAGAGAAGGAGAGAGAAAAGGAGAGAAATGGAGAGAAATGGAGAGGAGAGATGGAGAGAGAAGGAGAGAGAATGAGAGAGATGGAGAGAAGGAGAGATGGAGAGAGATTAAGAGAAGGAGAGAGAGAAGGAAAGAGAGAAGGAGAGAGAGAAGGAGAGAGATGGAGAGAGAGAAGGAGAGACATGGAGAGAAGGAGAGATGGAGCGAGATTAAGAGAAGGAGAGAGAAAGAGAGAAATGGACAGAGATGGAGAGAAGGAGAGAGAAGGAGAGAGAAGGAGAGAGAAGGAGAGAGAATGAGAGAGATGAAGAGAATGAGAGAGAAGGAGAGAAAATGAGAGAGAAGGAGAGAGAAGGAGAGAGATGGAGAGAGAAGGAGAGAGATGGAGAGAAGGAGAGAGATGAAGAGAGAAGGAGAGAGAAGGAGAGAGATGGAGAGAGAAGGAGAGAGATGAAGAGAAGGAGAGAGAAGGAGAGAGAAGGAGAGAGATGTAGAGAAGGAGAGAGAAGGAGAGAGAAGGAGAGAGATGAAGAGAGAAGGAGAGCGAAGGAGAGAGAAGGAGAGAGAAGGAGAGAGATGAAGAGAAGGAGAGAGAAGGAGAGAGAAGGAGAGAGATGGAGAGAGAAGGAGAGAGAAGGAGCGAGATGGAGAGAAGGAGAGAGATGGAGACATCAGTATGATGTCATGTGTGTGTGTGTGTGTGTGTGTGTGTGTGTGTGTGTGTGTGTGTGTGTGCGGTTACTGTGTCCTTTTTTAAACTGATTATAACATAGAACTACTGGCCTGTCGAACTTCAGCTAACACTAAACACACACATACCATATGAGAGGAAGAGGGGGGAATGGAAGGAGAGGAAGAGGGGGGAAAGGGAGGAGGGGAAGGTGACTGATTTGGACAACCGGTTCCGGTCTATAACATTTTCCTTTGACCGAGTTATGACCCAGTCACAACCCAACAGGACCGGTTCCTGACCTGGGTTTAACTCTTTTCCCCAAACACAAACACACACACACACACACACACAACACACACACACACACACAGACACACACACACACACACACACACACAAACACACACATGCTAGTGTAGATAAGGAAGCTCATAGTATCATATTGATAGACTGCTTTGTGTTTAGAGGAAGTAACCTTAAAACTACACACACACACACACACACACACACACACACACACACACACACACACACACACACACACACACACACACATGACTTCGCTTGCTCAGGTACTGAGGATTTGCATCAGAATCTGAGACAGGATCTCTTTCTTCTCGATTCCTATCAGAGAGAGAGAAGAGGAGAGAGGGAGAGAAAGGGGGGGGAGAGGGGAGAAAAGAGAGGGAGAGAAACGGGGAGAGAGTGAGGGGAGAGAAAGGGGGAGAAAAGAGAGGGAGAGAAAGGGGGGATAAAAAGAGAGGGAGAGAAAGGGGGGGTAGAGGGAGAGAAAGGGGGGGGATAAAAGAGAGGGAAAAAGTGAGGGGAGAGAGATATGAAATGTCTTTATTGTGTTGTAATGTTGACTGTTCATTTTTTAAAATTGTTTTTCACTTTTGTTTATTATCTTTTGGACTTGCTTTGGTAATGTTAACATTTTTATTTCTTAATTTATTATTATTTCTTTCTTTCTTTATTTTATGTAACCTTTATTTAACTCGCCAAGTCAGTAAAGAACAAATTTTTATTTTCAATGACGGAACAGTGGGTTAACTGGTCTAGGAACAGTGGGTTAACTGGTCTAGGAACAGTGGGTTAACTGCCTGTTCAGGGGCAGAACGAGGAACAGTTTGTACCTGGTCAGGAACAGGGGTTTGTCTAGGAACAGTGGGTTAACAGAACAGTTTTGGTCAGAACAGTATGGTTCAGGGGCAGAACGACAGATTTGTACCTTGTCAGCTTGGGGATTTGCACTTTTGAGCAGAACCCTATGGATAGTGCACTATATAGGGAATAGGGCTCACTATATAGGGAATAGGGATCACTATTAAGGGATTGGGCTCACTATTAAGGGAATAGGGCTCACTATATAGGGAATAGGGTGCCATTTCAGATCCAACCCAAAACCCAGCAGGCAGTCTGGTCACGCACCCCTGATCCCTGATTCTCACACACACACACACACACACACACACACACACACACACACACACACACACACACACACACACACACACCCCTCTTAGTCTCGGTCTTCACCTCGTGTTGAACTTCTCTTTCTGCCTCCCTCACCTCATGGTGACCTGCCGTGCTATCGTTCTGCTCTGCACAATCTCCCCAAGGGGAGGAGAGGAAGAGGAGGGGAAGGAGGCCTTTTATGCCTTTTTCGAGGCAAGCAACACTGAAGTATGCACGAGAGCACCAGCTGTTCTGGATGACTGTGTGATAACACTCTCGGTAGCCGATGTGACTACCAGGATGTGTACTCAAAGCATGCGAGGACCAACTGTCAAGTGTCTTCACTGACATTTTCAACCTCTCCCTGAACAAGTCTGTAATACCTACATGTTTCAAGCAGACCACCATCTCTCCCCTCTCCTCTCCTTCTCTCCCCTCTCCTCCCATCTCCTTCTCTCACATCTCCTCCCCTCTCCTTCTCCCCCCTCTCCTCCCCTCTCCTCCCCTCTCCTTCTCTCCCCTCTCCTTCTCCCCCTCTCCTTCTCCCCCTCTCCTCCCCTCTCATTCTCTCCCCTCTCCTCCCCTCTCCTTCTCTCCCCTCTCCTCCCCTCTCCTTCTCTCCCCCCTCTCCTCCCTCCCTCCCCTCTCCTTCTCTCCCCTCTCCTCCCCTCTCCTTCTCTCCCCTCTCCTCCCCTCTCCTCCCCTCTCCTTCTCTCCCCTCTCCTCCCCTCTCCTTCTCCCCCCCTCTACTCCCCTCTCCTTCTCCCCCTCTCCTCCCCTCTCCTTCTCCCCCTCTCCTCCCCTCTCCTTCTCTCCTCTCCTCCCCTCTCCTCCCCTCTCATTCTCTCCCCTCTCCTCCCTCTCTCCTTCTCCCCCTCTCCTCCCCCTCTCCTTCTCTCCCTCTCCTTCTCTCCCCCTCCTTCTCTCTCCTCTCCTCCCCTCTCCTTCTCTCACCTCTCCTCCCCTCTCCTTCTCTCCCCTCTCATTCTCTCCCCTCTCCTCCCCTCTCCTTCTCCCCCTCTCCTCCCCCTCTCCTTCTCTCTCCTCTCCTCCCCTCTCCTTCTCTCCCCCTCTCCTTCTCTCTCCTCTCCTCCCCTCTCCTTCTCTCTCCCTCTCCTCCCCTCTCCTTCTCTCCCCTCTCCTTCTCTCTCCTCTCCTCCCCTCTCCCCTCTCCTCCCCTCTCCTCCCCTCTCATTCTCTCCCCTCTCCTCCCCTCTCCTTCTCCCCCTCTCCTCCCCCTCTCCTTCTCTCCCCTCTCCTTCTCTCCCCCTCCTTCTCTCTCTTCTCCTCCCCTCTCCTTCTCTCACCTCTCCTCCCCTCTCCTCTCCTCCCCCTCCTTCTCTCCCCTCTCCTCCCCTCTCCTTCTCCCCCTCTCCTCCCCCTCTCCTTCTCTCTCCTCTCCTCCCCTCTCCTTCTCTCCCCTCTCCTTCTCTCTCCTCTCCTCCCCCTCCTTCTCCCCCTCTCCTCCCCCTCTCCTTCTCTCTCCTCTCCTCCCCTCTCCTTCTCTCCCCTCTCCTTCTCTCTCCTCTCCTCCCCTCCTTCTCTCCCCTCTCCTCCCCTCTCATTCTCTCCCCTCTCCTCCCCTCTCCTTCTCCCCCTCCTCCCCCCTCTCCTTCTCTCCCTCTCCTTCTCTCCCCCTCCTTCTCTCCCTCTCCTCCCCTCTCCTTCTCCCTCTCTCCTCCCCTCTCCTTCTCTCTCCTCTCCTCCCCTCTCCTTCTCTCCCCTCTCCTCCCCTCTCCTTCCCCTCTCCTCCCTCTCCTCCCCTCTCCTCCCCTCTCCTTCCCCTCTCCTTCTCTCCCTCTCCTCCCCTCTCCTCCCCCTCTCCTTCCCCTCTCCTTCTCTCCCCTCTCCTCCCCTCTCCTCCCTCTCCTTCTCTCCCTCTCTCCTCTCCTCTCCTCCCTCTCCTTCTCTCCCCTCTCCTCTCCTCTCCTCCCCTCTCCTTCTCTCCCCTCTCCTCCCTCTCTCCTTCTCTCCCTCTCTCCTCTCCTCTCCTCCCCTCTCCTTCTCTCCCCTCTCCTCCCTCTCCTTCTCTCCCTCTCCTCTCCTCTCCTCCCTCTCCTTCTCTCCCCTCTCCTCTCCTCTCCTCCCCTCTCCTTCTCTCCCCTCTCCTCCCCTCTCCTTCCCTCTCCTCCCCTCTCCTCCCTCTCCTCCCCTCTCCTTCCCCTCTCCTTCTCTCCCCTCTCCTCCCTCTCCCCCCCTCTCTCCCCTCTCTCTCCTCCTCCCCTCTCCTCTCCTCCCCTCCTCCTCTCCTCCCTCTCCTCTCCCCTCTCCTCCTCTCCTCCCTCTCCTCCCCTCTCCTCTCTCCTTCTCTCCCCTCTCCTTCTCTCCTCCTCTCCTCCCCTCTCCTTCTCTCCCCTCCCCCTCCTTCTCTCCCCTCTCCTCCCCCTCCTTCTCTCCCCTCTCCTCCCCTCTCTCCCCTCTCTCTCCTCTCCTCCCCTCCCTTCTCTCTCTCTCCTCCTCTCCCTCTCTCCTCTCCTCCCTCTCCTTCTCCCCTCTCCTCCCCCTCTCCTTCTCTCCCCTCTCCTTCTCTCTCCTCTCCTCCCCTCTCCTTCTCTCCCCTCCCCTCTCCTTCTCTCCCCTCTCCTCCCCTCTCCTTCTCTCTCTCTTTCTGTGTGTGTTTGTCTAACAGATCTAATGGTTATTCCAGCTGTTAGATGTATTTTGTAGGGAACAGTTTAGGGAATAGTTTTTTCCTGTGTTAACTGTTATAGGGCAGGGACACAGGGAATTGTATTTACATGTGTGTTACTCTGAGGACAGTGTTTGCAATCATGAGTGAGTTAGACACACAATATCACTTAAGAGTTCAGGGCAAAGGTCAGAGATGAAGCAATCTCACGCACAAACACTAGTGACCTATAATACTAGCGACTTAGTCATGGTTGTGACACAACACAAAATGATACACCATACTGAGACACATATGTAGGATTTTCTGCTTTTTCCATTCCTGTTCTCTGGCTCTCCATCGCTAAATCCCAGGGTCTTACCTTGACCACACCACAGGTGTACATGACCATCTGATCATTTATCACTCCAGTGTTAATCTGCTAAATTGTAATTATTCGCCTACCTCCTCATGCCTTTTGCACACATTGTATATAGACTCCCCTTTTTTTTTTCTGACTGTTAATTGTTTTATTGACTGTGTTGTCTGTTAATTGTTTACTCCAAATGTGTAACTCTGTGTTGTCTGTTCACACTGCTATGCCTACCTGGTTTATCTTGGCCTACCTGGTTAAATAAAGGTGTTCTCAACTAGCCTACCTGGTTAAATGAGAACCTGTTCTCAACTAGCCTACCTGGTTAAATAAAGGTGTTCTCAACTAGCCTACCTGGTTAAATAAAGGTGTTCTCAACTAGCCTACCTGGTTAAATAAAGGTGTTCTCAACTAGCCTACCTGGTTAAATAAAGGTGTTCTCAACTAGCCTACCTGGTTAAATAAAGGTGTTCTCAACTAGCCTACCTGGTTAAATAAAGGTGTTCTCAACTAGCCTACCTGGTTAAATAAAGGTGTTCTCAACTAGCCTACCTGGTTAAATAAAGGTGTTCTCAACTGGCCTACCTGGTTAAATAAAGGTGTTCTCAACTAGCCTACCTGGTTAAATAAAGGTGTTCTCAACTAGCCTACCTGGTTAAATAAAGGTGTTCTCAACTAGCCTACCTGGTTAAATAAAGGTGTTCTCAACTAGCCTACCTGGTTAAATAAAGGTGTTCTCAACTAGCCTACCTGGTTAAATAAAGGTGTTCTCAACTAGCCTACCTGGTTAAATAAAGGTGTTCTCAACTAGCCTACCTGGTTAAATAAAGGTGTTCTCAACTAGCCTACCTGGTTAAATAAAGGTGTTCTCAACTAGCCTACCTGGTTAAATAAAGGTGTTCTCAACTAGCCTACCTGGTTAAATAAAGGTGTTCTCAACTAGCCTACCTGGTTAAATAAAGGTGTTCTCAACTAGCCTACCTGGTTAAATAAAGGTGTTCTCAACTAGTTCTCCTACCTGGTTAAATAAAGGTGTTCTCAACTAGCCTACCTGGTTAAATAAAGGTGTTCTCAACTAGCCTACCTGGTTAAATAAAGGTGTTCTCAACTAGCCTACCTGGTTAAATAAAGGTGAAATAAAAAAGAAAAAAAGAAAAAGAAAAAAGAAAACGCCTCGTTAGTGAAAGGCTTGGGAATCCCCATATTTTATCTAGGTAGATTGTCAGCTACCGTCAGTGAGTGAAGGTTCCCAACAGTTTTCTTAATCACAAACACAGCTCTGTGTTGAGACACCACATCACTTAGCCTCAGTGGGTCTGAGGGAGAGAAGAGGAAGGGGAAGAGTGGTCTCTATGTCCTGTTGTACTTTCTGTCTGACCTCGGGAGTACTTAAAGAACGAGGTCAAAGGTTATCTCTCTCGGGAACTGCTACTTTAGCTGCCAAAGTTGGACCTTTTGAGGAGAAGGTCAAAGATTATCTCAGGTCTACTATTCACCTGTCATTCAAAAGGTACTAACTTTCACCATCTCAAAACACCTTCATGACCCAAAACAGGAATCAGAACCTTCATGACCCAAAACAGGAATCAGAACATTCATGATCCAAAACAGGAATCAGAACATTCATGACCCAAAACAGGAATCAGAACCTTCATGACCCAAAACAGGAATCAGAACCTTCAGGACCCAAAACAGGAATCAGAACATTCATGACCCAAAACAGGAATCACAACATTCATGACCCAAAACAGGAATCAGAACATTCATAACCCAAAACAGGAATCAGAACCTTCAAGACCCAAAACAGGAATCAGAACCTTAAAGACCAAAAACAGGAATCAGAACATTCATGACCCAAAACAGGAATCAGAATATTAAAGACCCAAAACAGGAATCAGAACATTCATGACCCAAAACAGGAATCAGAATATTAAAGACCCAAAACAGGAATCAGAACATTCATGACCCAAAACAGGAATCAGAACATTCATAACCCAAAACAGGAATCAGAACCTTCATGACCCAAAACAGGAATCAGAACCTTCATGACCCAAAGCAGGAATCAGAACCTTCAAGACCCAAAACAGGAATCTGAACCTTCATGACCCAAAACAGGAATCAGAACATTCATGACCCAAAACAGGAATCAGAACCTCCATGACCCAAAACAGGAATCAGAACCTTCATGACCCAAAACAGGAATCAGAACATTCATGACCCAAAACAGGAATCAGAACATTCATGACCCAAAACAGGAATCTGAACCTTCATGACCCAAAACAGGAATCAGAACATTCATGACCAAAAACAGGAATCAGAATATTAAAGACCCAAGACAGGAATCAGAACATTCATGACCCAAAACAGGAATCAGAACATCCATGACCCAAAACAGGAATCAGAATATTCATGACCCAAAACAGGAATCAGAACCTTCATGACCCAAAACAGGAATCAGAACCTCCATGACCCAAAACAGGAATCAGAACCTTCATGACCCAAAACAGGAATCAGAACCTTCATGACCCAAAACAGGAATCAGAACCTTCAAGACCCAAAACAGGAATCAGAATATTCATGACCCAAAACAGCAATCAAAACATTCATGACCCAAGACAGGAATCAGAAAATTCATGACCCAAAACAGGAATCAGAACATTCATGACCCAAAACAGGAATCAGCAGCAATCCACAAAACACTGGTCTGAAACTAGATACCCTACATACTGGTCTGAAACTAGATCCCACTACATACTGGTCTGAAACTAGATCCCCTACATGCTAGTCTGAAACTAGATCCCCTACATACTGGTCTGAAACTAGATCCCACTACATACTGGTCTGAAACTAGATCCCCTACATGCTAGTCTGAAACTAGATCCCCTACATACTGGTCTGAAACTAGATCCCACTACATACTGGTCTGAAACCAGATCCCCTACATACTGGTCTGAAACTAGATCCCACTACATACTGGTCTGAAACTAGATCCCCTACATGCTAGTCTGAAACTAGATCCCCTACATACTGGTCTGAAACTAGATCCTCTACATACTGGTCTGAAACTAGATCCCCTACATGCTGGTCTGAAACTAGATCCCCCTACATACTGGTCTGAAACTAGATCCTCTACATACTGGTCTGAAACTAGATCCCCTACATACTGGTCTGAAACTAGATCCCCTACATACTGGTCTGGAACTAGATTATCTACATACTGGTCTGAAACTAGATCCCCCTACATACTGGTCTGAAACTAGATCACCTACATACTGGTCTGAAACTAGATCACCTACATGCTAGTCTGAAACTAGATAAACCTACATACTGGTCTGAAACTAGATCCCCCTACATACTGGTCTGAAACTAGATCCTCTACATACTGGTCTGAAACTAGATCCCCTACATACTGGTCTGAAACTAGATCCCCCTACATACTGGTCTGAAACTAGATCCCCCTGCATACTGGTCTGAAACTAGATCCCCTACATACTGGTCTGAAACTAGATCCCCTACATACTGGTCTGAACCTAGATCCCCTACATACTGGTCTGGAACTAGATCCCCTCCATACTGGTCTTGACGAGCAGAAAAAAATACTGTCTGGGGAGGTTATTGTCTGCACTGTTCAACCAATCCAGTCAATATGGAGGAGGAGTTAAGATGTCACCTTGGTAACGTCCAAAAGAGGAAGTCTAGTCACAGGCTCTCTTGTCATTTCCCATGAAAACCAGAACATCTGCTTGTTGTGGACTGAGCAGACGCTAGGCGAAGCTCAGAGTCCGTCTAAAGGTTAAGATGGTGACCGGATCATTGCTACGACCGGGTCAGGTCTTTGTGTTACCTCTCACCCCCCTGGCTCCAGCCAAAACAACCCCTCTGACTGGATGTAGCACCCCAGGCCCCAAAGTAACCTTCCTGTCTGTCAAGTTATTGCCTGGGCAACAGGGCCAAACGGCGATCACCTGGACAACTCAAAGCAACTCTCTGATTGGTGGAGTCGACCGACGGTCACAGCATCCGACCAACAGAGTCAAACAGCGGTCAGTACAGGAAACAATGGTCAAGCATTGCTCTCCTTCTCTCACTCATCCACTCTGGGACAACATGGGTTTCTCTCCCTCTCTCACTCTGGGACAACATGGGTTTCTCTCCCTCTCTCACTCTGGGACAACATGGGTTTCTCTTCCTCCCTCTCTCACTCTACAGGACAACATGGGTTTCTCTCCCTCCCTCTCTCACTCTGGGACAACATGTGTTTCTCTCTCTCTCTCACTCTACAGGACAACATGGGTTTCTCTCCCTCCCTCTCTCACTCTGGGACAACATGGGTTTCTCTCCCTCTCTCTCTCTCACTCTGCGACAACATGGGTTTCTCTCTCTCTCTCACTCTGGGACAACATGGGTTTTTCTCCCTCCCTCCCTCACTCTGGGACAACATGGGTTTCTCTCTCACTCTCACTCTGGGACAACATGGGTTTCTCTCCCTCCCTCCCTCACTCTGGGACAACATGGGTTTCTCTCTCACTCCCACTCTGGGATAACATGGGTTTCTCTCCCTCCCTCCCTCACTCTGGGACAACATGGGTTTCTCTCCCTCCCTCTCTCACTCTGGGACAACATGGGTTTCTCTCTCTCTCCCACTCTGGGACAACATGGGTTTCTCTCCCTCCCTCCCTCACTCTGGGACAACATGGGTTTCTCTCCCTCTCTCTCTCACTCTGGGACAACATGGGTTTCTCTCCCTCACCACTCTGGGACAACATGGGTTTCTCTCCCTCCCTCTCTCACTCTGGGACAACATGAGTTTCTCTCCCTCACCCACTCTGGGACAACATGGGTTTCTCTCCCTCCCTCTCTCACTCTGGGACAACATGGGTTTCTTTCCCTCTCTCTCTCACTCTGGGACAACATGGGTTTCTCTCTCTCCCTCTCTCACTCTGGGACAACATGGGTTTCTCTCCCTCCCTCACCCACTCTGGGACAACATGGGTTTCTCTCCCTCCCTCACCCACTCTGGGACAACATGGGTTTCTCTCCCTCCCTCCCTCACTCTGGGACAACATGGGTTTCTCTCCCTCCCTCTCTCACTCTGGGACAACATGGGTTTCTCTCCCTCCCTCTCTCACTCTGGGACAACATGGGTTTCTCTCTCTCTCTCACTCTGGGACAACATGGGTTTCTCTCCCTCCCTCACCCACTCTGGGACAACATGAGTTTCTCTCCCTCCCTCACCCACTCTGGGACAACATGGGTTTCTCTCTCTCTCTCACTCTGGGACAACATGGGTTTCTCTCCCTCTCTCACTCTGGGACAACATGGGTTTTTCTCCCTCTCTCACTCTGGGACAACATGGGTTTCTCTCCCTCTCTCACTCTGGGACAACATGGGTTTCTCTCTCTCTCACTCTGGGACAACATGGGTTTCTCTCCCTCCCTCCCTCACTCTGGGACAACATGGGTTTCTCTCACTCCCTCCCTCACTCTGGGACAACATGGGTTTCTCTCCCTCCCTCCCTCACTCTGGGACAACATGGGTCTTCCTCTCCTGTGGCGGTCCTCATGAGAGACAAATGTGCTTGATTGTTTTTTGCGACTGCACTTTAAAAGTTCTTGACATTTTCTGCATGTCTTGTTGTTCCTCTTTGCTTATTTGAGCCGTTCATGTCATTATATGGACTTGGTCTTTTACCAAATAGGGCTATCTTCTGTACACCAACCCAACTGGTTGTGTCAAACGCATTAAAAAGGGACACCTGTTATTTGAATTGCATTCCAGGTGACTACCTCATGAAGCTGGTTGAGAGATCGCCAAGAGTGTACAAAGCTGATATCAAGGCAAAGGGTGGCTACTTTGAAGAACCTAAAATATATCATGCATTTTGATTTGTTAAAAAAAAAAATGGTTACTCCATGATTCCATATTTGTTATTTCATAATTTTGATGTCTTCACTATTATTCTACAAAGTAGAAAATAGTAAAATAAAGAAAAACCTAGAATGAGTAGGTGTGTCTAAACATTTGACTGTCACTCTTATGTTTAGGCTCTAAATGCCCATATAGAGAGAATAAAGGTATTTATTTTATGACACCAAGCCCCTCCTCCTTCTGTGCTGTGGTCACTGTGTACCTTCTCACTCCACAGACACCAAGCCCCTCCTCCTTCTGTGCTGTGGTCACTGTGTACCTTCTCACTCCACAGACACCAAGCCCCTCCTCCTTCTGTGCTGTGGTCACTGTGTACCTTCTCACTCCACAGACACCAAGCCCCTCCTCCTTCTGTGGTCACTGTGTACCTTCCCTCTCCACAGACACCAAGCCCCTCCTCCTTCTGTGCTGTGGTCACTGTGTACCTTCTCACTCCACAGACACCAAGCCCCTCCTCCTTCTGTGCTGTGGTCACTGTGTACCTTCCCACTCCACAGACACCAAGCCCCTCCTCCTTCTGTGCTGTGGTCACTGTGTACCTTCCCACTCCACAGACACCAAGCCCCTCCTCCTTCTGTGCTGTGGTCACTGTGTACCTTCTCACTCCACAGACACCAAGCCCCTCCTCCTTCTGTGCTGTGGTCACTGTGTACCTTCCCACTCCACAGACACCAAGCCCCTCCTCCTTCTGTGCTGTGGTCACTGTGTCCCTTCCCACTCCACAGACACCAAGCCCCTCCTCCTTCTGTGGTCACTGTGTACCTTCCCTCTCCACAGACACCAAGCCCCTCCTCCTTCTGTGCTGTGGTCACTGTGTCCCTTCCCACTCCATAGACACAACTAGCTATTTATATTTGAGGTTTGGTCCGACACAAAATCTGTCAAATGGAAACACAGGAGTATCAACAAACCTGATTTTAGAAAATGTTTGTCACCACGTACCGCTAGCAGCATGCTAGCCGTCTAGTCCATGTTTTAGAAATGTGCAACGAGAATAAAAATACATATTCATATAAAGAACTCTGAGAAATTAGCATCTTATCCAGGAAGGCCGCTTGATTTCAACATCTACAACAAAGTGAACAGGCTGTTGTTGTTCAGACAGTTTGAGACTTGACAGAGAGGTGTGTTCATAACAGTTTAACTGTCCTACCTTGTTAGGAAGCAAATACATCCAAGTTAAATATAAAGACCAGCAGGCTTCTCACTGACAGTGGACTTGTGCTTGAGAGATTGTTAATGAGACCCGTGGTAATGTTCTAGAATGCTGTGGTAATGTTCTAGAATGCTGTGGTAATGTTCTAGAATGCTGTGGTAATGTTCTAGAATAACTGGTAATGTTCTAGAATGCTGTGGTAATGTTATAGAATGACATGATAATGTTCTAGAATGATGTGGTAATGTTCTAGAATGACATGGTAATGTTCTAGAATGACGTGGTAATGTTCTAGAATGCAGTGGTAATGTTCTAGAATGCAGTGGTAATGTTCTAGAATGCCGTGGTAATGTTCTAGAATTCCGTGGTAATGTTCTAGAATTCCGTGGTAATGTTCTAGAATGCAGTGGTAATGTTCTAGAATGACGTATAAAAGCAGGTTAAACTATTTTAATAAAATTATATTTATTTATTTTATTTACATATTTAAATTATTAGGGTTTTCTGCTTGTGAAAGGCTTATATTTGGTATATTTTTTTTACAGTGTATTGAACTTTAACTGTGCAACAAGACTTATTTAGAGAACAAAAAAATATATTGTGATTCAGCGATAACTTAAAAAAAGAAAACAAGACATGATTTTTAGGCCATATCGCTCAGCCCTACTCACAAGCACACAGCAGAGTAGAACAGTGTCCTCACCCCTGTTTGGCTCGGTGCCTCATCCTCATCTACTGACCTCAAGCTGCAAAGATGTAGCGGTGAGAGAAGAGCCACGAGGGTGAAACCGCTCCTGACATAGAGAACACTTCATTCCCCTAAACCTTGATTTGACAGATTCAGAGAGAGGGAGGGGGGGAAGGAGAGAGAGAGGGGGAGAGAGAGGGAGAGAGAGGGGGAGAGAGAGAGAGGAGAGAGGGGGAGAAAGAGGGAGAGAGAGGGGGAGAGAGAGGGAGAGAGAGGGGGAGAAAGAGGGAGAGAGGGAAGGAGAGGGAGGGAGAGAGAGGGGGAGAGAGAGGGTGAGAGAGAGAGGGAGAGAGGGAAGGAGAGAAAGGGAGAGAGAGGGGGATAGAGAGAGGGAGAGAGGGAAGGAGAGAGGGGGAGAGAGAGGGGGAGATAGTAAAAACTAGTGCAACAGAACCAAAATAGAGCAAAATTAAACCAGAGAGATTGAGGAGTGGAAACTCTAAACTAGACATCAGGGTGTTGAAGGGTCTCTTATTCTATATCACTCGCTCTCCTATCCCTCTAAAACAAGCCCCCCCCCCAAGCCCTGCGTGAGGGGGGGTGAGAGAGAACTGGCTCCAGCTCACTGTACGCTGGCTGACCTCATGGTGCTTAACAGCCAAAACCAACCCAGGTGAAAATGACTGAGAAAAGAGAGAGAGAACGAACGAGGGGGTGAGGAGACGACGGGGTAGGAGGTGACCAAATCCACAAAACGTCTCAGAGTAGAACATGTGTCCTAAGTGCTGAGAAGAGACATTTGACTCCTCTACTCTTATGGGTAGAAATACCAGCTTAGCATGAAACCTCTTTAGTCATAAGAGTCCTACTTAGTCGACAGATATTTAGGAGACCTCATGAGCTGTCCTAACCAGTTCAGAGTTCCCAGCAGGTGTGTTGACATAGAAAAAGTGGTTGTTGAATGTTTTGATATTTCTATATACGTTATATCTAGGGTATTTGGAAGAAAAAAACAACATGGTTTCTTAGAAAGTTTTTACAATAAATTTGAATATTTGTAGTTATTGTAAGTAAATACTTGCAAGTCAACTTCGGAGACGAAGCCGATTCACCACAATACCTTAGGAGATAAAGCCGATTGCATTCTTCGTTTCAACTGTGACATTATTTTTTAATTATGAAACGTACCATAGTTCCCCAGAACAGTTGAGCGTTTTGTAAATAGCACAATGCTAGAAAGCAGGAGCAGATGAATCCACAGTGTTCTGTATCTATTGGAGAGTCACCAAAAAATGACGTTCGGTAGCTCCTATCTACGCTTGATTAACTTTGAGCAGGATATGATGGACTGCCGTTTCTCTCTGCTTATTTGAGCTGTACTTGCCATAATATGGACTTGGTCTTTTACCAAATAGGGATATCTTCTGTATACCCCCCCTACCTTGTCAAAACACAACTGATTGGCTCAAACGCATTAAGAAGGAAAGAAATTCCACAAATGAACTTTTAACAAGGCACACCTTTTAATTGAAATGCATTCCAGGTGACTACCTCATGAAGCTGGTTGAGAGAATGCCAACAGTGTGCAAAGCTGTTATCAAGGAAAAGGGTGGCTACTTTTATGAATCTAAAATATATCATATATATTTAGGGAAAACTTCGCGTTCCTAGGAAACTATGCAGTTTTTTGTTTTTTTACGTGTTATTTCTTACATTAGTACCCCAGGTCATCTTAGGTTTCATTACATACAGTCGAGAAGAACTGCTGAACATAAGAGCAGCGTCAACTCACCATCAGTACGACCAAGAATATGACTTTCACGAAGCGGATCCTGTGTTCTGCCTTTCAACCAGGACAACGGAATGGATCCCAGCCGGCGACCCAAAAAAACGACTTCGTAAAAGGGGGAAACGGAGCGGTCTTCTGGTCAGACTCCGGAGACGGGCACATCGTGCACCACTCCCTAGCATTCTTCTCGCCAATGTCCAGTCTCTTGACAACAAGGTTGATGAAATCCGAGCAAGGGTAGCATTCCAGAGGGACATCAGAGACTGTAACGTTCTTTGCTTCACGTGAACATGGCTCACTGGAGAGACGCTATCGGAATCGGTGCAGCCAACTGGTTTCTCCGCGCATCGCGCCGACAGAAACAAACATCTTTCTGGTAAGAAGAGGGGCGGGGGCGTATGCTTCATGGTTAACGTGACGTGGTGTGATCATAACAACATACAGGTACTCAAGTCCTTCTGTTCACCTGATTTAGAATTCCTCACAATCAAATGTCGACCGCATTATCTTCCAAGAGAATTCTCTTCGATTATAATCACAGCCGTATATATCCCCCCCAACCAGACACATTGATGGCTCTGAACGAACTTTATTTGACTCTTTGCAAACTGGAATCCATTTATCCGGAGGCTGCATTCATTGTAGCTGGGGATTTTAACAAGGCTAATCTGAAAACAAGACTCCCTAAATTTTATCAGCATATCGATTGCGCAACCAGGGCAGGAAAAACCTTGGATCACTGCTATTCTAACTTCCGTGATGCATATAAGGCCCTGCCCCGCCCTCCTATCGGAAAAGCTGACCACGACTCCATTTTGTTGATCCCTGCCTACAGACAGAAACTAAAACAAGAAGCTCCCGCGCTGAGGTCTGTTCAACGCTGGTCCGACCAATCTGATTCCACACTCCAAGACTGGGATATGTTTCGTATTGCGTCAGACAACAACATTGACGAATATGCTGATTCGGTGAGCGAGTTCATTAGAACGTGCGTTGAAGATGTCGTTCCCATAGCAACGATTAAAACATTCCCAAACCAGAAACCGTGGATTGATGGCAGCATTCGCGTGAAACTGAAAGCCCGAACCACTGCTTTTAATCAGGGCAAGGTGACCGGAAACATGACCATATACAAACAGTGTAACTATTCCCTCCGCAAGGCAATCAAACAAGCTAAGCGTCAGTATAGAGACAAAGTAGAATCTCAATTCAACGGCTCAGACACAAGAGGTATGTGGCAGGGTCTACAGTCAATCACGGATTACAAAAAGAAAACCAGCCCCATCACGGACCAGGATGTCTTGTTCCCAGGCAGACTAAATAACTTTTTTGCCCGCTTTGAGGACAATACACGGCCCGCAACTAAAACATGCGGACTCTCCTTCACTGCAGCCGACGTGAGGAAAACATTTAAACGTGTCAACCCTCGCAAGGCTGCAGGCCCAGAGGGCATCCCCAGCCGCGCCCTCAGAGCATGCGCAGACCAGCTGGCTGGTGTGTTTACGGACATATTCAATCAATCCCTATCCCAGTCTGTTGTTCCCACATGCTTCAAGAGGGCCACCATTGTTCCTGTTCCCAAGAAAGCTAAGGTAACTGAGCTAAACGACTACTCACTTCCGTCATCATGAAGTGCTTTGAGAGACTAGTCAAGGACCATATCACCTCCACCCTACCTGACACCCTAGACCCACTCCAATTTGCTTACCGCCCAAATAGGTCCACAGACGATGCAATCTCAACCACACTGCACACTGCCCCTAACCCATCTGGACGAGAGGAATACCTATGTGAGAATGCTGTTCATCGACTACAGCTCGGCATTCAACACCATAGTACCCTCCAAGCTCGTCATCAAGCTTGAGACCCTGGGTCTCGACCCCGCCCTATGTAACTGGGTACTGGACTTCCTGACGGGCCGCCCCCAGGTGGTGAGGGTAGGCAACAACATTTCCACCCCGCTGATCCTCAACACTGGGGCCCCATAAGGGTGCGTTCTGAGCCCTCTACTGTACTCCCTGTTCACCCACGACTGCATGGCCACGCACGCCTCCAACTCAATCACCAAGTTTGTGGACGACACAACAGTGGTAGGCTTGATTACCAACAACGACGAGACGGCCTACAGGGAGGAGGTGAGGGCCCTCGGAGTGTGGTGTCAGGAAAATAACCTCACACTCAACGTCAACAAAACTAAGGAGATGATTGTGGACTTCAGGAAACAGCAGAGGGAACACCCCCCTATCCACATTGATGGAACAGTAGTAGAGAGAGTAGTAAGTTTTAAGTTCCTCGGCGTACACATCACAGACAAACTGAATTGGTCCACTCACACAGACAGCATCGTGAAGAAGGAGCAGCAGCGCCTCTTCAACCTCAGGAGGCTGAAGAAATTTGGCTTGTCACCAAAAGCACTCACAAACTTCTACAGATGCACAATCAAGAGCATCCTATCGGGCTGTATCGCCGCCTGGTACGGCAACTGCTCCGCCCACAACCGCAAGGCTCTCCAGAGGGTAGTGAGGTCTGCACAACGCATCACCGGGGGCAAACTACCTGCCCTCCAGGACACCTACACCACCCGATGTCACAGGAAGGCCATAAAGATCATCAAGGACAACAACCACCCGAGCCACTGCCTGTTCACCTTGCTATCATCCAGAAGGCGAGGTCAGTACAGGTGCATCAAAGCTGGGACCGAGAGACTGAAAAACAGCTTCTATCTCAAGGCCATCAGACTGTTAAACAGCCATCACTAACATTGAGAGGCTGCTGCCAACATACAGCTTCTATCTCAAGGCCATCAGACTGTTAAACAGCCACCACTAACATTGAGTGGCTGCTGCCAACACACTGACTCAACTCCAGCCACTTTAATAATGGGAATTGATGGGAAATTATGTAAAATATATCACTAGCCACTTTAAACAATGCTACCTAATATAATGTTTACATACCCTACATTATTCATCGCATATGTATATGTATATACTGTACTCTATATCATCTACTCCATCTTTATGTAATACATGTATCACTAGCCACTTTAACTATGCCACTTTGTTTACATACTCATCTCATATGTATATACTGCACTCGATACCATCTACTGTATCTTGCCTATGCCGCTCTGTACCATCACTCACTCATATATCTTTATGTACATATTCTTTATCCCCTTACACTTGTGTCTATAAGGTAGTAGTTTTGGAATTGTTAGCTAGATTACTTGTTGGTTATTACTGCATTGTCAGAACTAGAAGCACAAGCATTTAGCTACACTCGCATTAACATCTGCTAACCATGTGTATGTGACAAATAACATTTGATTTGATTTGATTTAAAAGGAAAACTAAAAGGGAATATGAAGAGGAAACTAAAGGGGAATCTAAAGTGGAAACTAAAGGGGAATCTAAAGGGGAATCTAAAGTGGAATCTAAAGGGGAATCTAAAGGGGAATCTAAAGTGGAAACTAAAGGGGAATCTAAAGGGGAATCTAAAGGGGAAACTAAAGAGGCAACTAAAGGGGAATCTAAAGGGGAATCAAAAGGGGAAACTAAAGGGGAATCTAAAGGGGAATCTAAAGGGGAAACTAAAGAGGCAACTAAAGGGGAATCTAAAGGGGAATCTAAAGTGGAATCTAAAGGGGAATCTAAAGTGGAAACTAAAGGGGAATCTAAAGGGGAATCTAAAGGGGAATCTAAAGGGGAAACTAAAGAGGCAACTAAAGGGGAAACTAAAGGGGAAATTAAAGGGGAATCTAAAGGGGAATCTAAGTCGCTCTGGATAAGAGCGTCTGCTAAATGACTTAAATGTAATGTAATGTAAATGGGATTATTACGAGGAATCTAAAGGGGAATCTAAAGGGGAAACTAAAGGGGAATCTAAAGGGGAATCCAAAGGGGAATCTAAAGGGGAAACTAAAGGGGAATCTAAAGGAGAATCTAAAGGGGAATCTAAAGGGGAATCTAAATGGGATTATTACGAGGAATCTAAAGGGGAATCTAAAGGGGAAACTAAAGGGGAATCTAAAGGGGAATCTAAAGGGGAAACTAAAGGGGAATCTAAAGGAGAATCTAAAGGGGAAACTAAAGGGGAATCTAAATGGGATTATTACGAGGAATCTAAAGGGGAATCTAAAGGGGAAACTAAAGGGGAATCTAAAGGGGAATCTAAAGGGGAAACTAAAGGGGAATCTAAAGGGGAATCTAAAGGGGAACCTAAAGGGGAATCTAAAGGAGAATCTAAAGGGGAATCTAAAGGGGAAACTAAAGAGGAATCTAAATGGGATTATTACGAGGAATCTAAAGGGGAATCTAAAGGGGAATCTAAAGTGGAAACTAAAAGGGAATCTAAAGGGGAATCTAAAGTGGAATCTAAAGGGGAATCTAAAGGGGAATCTAAAGTGGAAACTAAAGGGGAAACTAAAGGGGAAATTAAAGGGGAATCTAAAGGGGAATCTAAAGGGGAAGCTAAAGGGGAATCTAAAGGGGAAACTAAAGAGGCAACTAAAGGGGAATCTAAAGGGGAATCTAAAGGGGAAACTAAAGGGGAATCTAAAGGGGAATCTAAAGGGGAAACTAAAGAGGCAACTAAAGGGGAATCTAAAGGGGAATCTAAAGTGGAATCTAAAGGGGAATCTAAAGGGGAATCTAAAGTGGAAACTAAAGGGGAATCTAAAGGGGAATCTAAAGGGGAATCTAAAGGGGAAACTAAAGAGGCAACTAAAGGGGAAACTAAAGGGGAAATTAAAGGGGAATTTAAAGGGGAATCTAAGTCGCTCTGGATAAGAGCGTCTGCTAAATGACTTAAATGTAATGTAATGTAAATGGGATTATTACGAGGAATCTAAAGGGGAATCTAAAGGGGAAACTAAAGGGGAATCTAAAGGGGAATCCAAAGGGGAATCTAAAGGGGAAACTAAAGGGGAATCTAAAGGAGAATCTAAAGGGGAATCTAAAGGGGAATCTAAATGGGATTATTACGAGGAATCTAAAGGGGAATCTAAAGGGGAAACTAAAGGGGAATCTAAAGGGGAATCTAAATGGGATTATTACGAGGAATCTGAAGGGGAATCTAAAGGGGAAACTAAAGGGGAATCTAAAGGGGAATCTAAAGGGGAAACTAAAGGGGAATCTAAAGGAGAATCTAAAGAGGAAACTAAAGGGGAATCTAAATGGGATTATTACGAGGAATCTAAAGGGGAATCTAAAGGGGAAACTAAAGGGGAATCTAAAGGGGAATCTAAAGGGGAAACTAAAGGGGAATCTAAAGGGGAATCTAAAGGGGAACCTAAAGGGGAATCTAAAGGAGAATCTAAAGGGGAATCTAAAGGGGAAACTAAAGAGGAATCTAAATGGGATTATTACGAGGAATCTAAAGGGGAATCTAAAGGGGAATCTAAAGGGGAAACTAAAGGGGAATCTAAATGGGATTATTACGAGGAATCTAAAGGGGAATCTAAAGGGGAATCTAAAGGGGAATATTACGAGGAATCTAAAGGGGAATATTACGAGGAATCTAAAGGGGAATATAACGAGGAATCTAAAGGGGAATATTACGAGGAATCTAAAGGGGAATCTAAAGGGGAAACTAAAGGGGAATCTAAAGGAGAATCTAAAGGGGAATCTAAATGGGATTATTACGAGGAATCTAAAGGGGAATCTAAAGGGGAATCTAAAGGGGGGGAATCTAAAGGGGAATCTAAAGGGGAATATTACGAGGAATCTAAAGGGGAATCTAAAGGGGAATATTACGAGGAATCTAAAGGGGAATCTAAAGGGGAATATTACGAGGAATCTAAAGGGGAATCTAAAAAGGAATCTAAAGGGGAAACTAAAGGGGAATCTAAAGGGGAATCTAAAGGGGAAACTAAAGGGGAATCTAAAGGGGAATCTAAAGGGGAAACTAAAGAGGCAACTAAAGGGGAATCTAAAGGGGAATCTAAAGTGGAATCTAAAGGGGAATCTAAAGGGGAATCTAAAGTGGAAACTAAAGGGAATCTAAAGGGGAATCTAAAGGGGAAACTAAAGGAATCTAAATGGGATTATTACGAGGAATCTAAAGGGGAATCTAAAGGGGAAACTAAAGGGGAATCTAAAGGGAATCTAAAGGGGGAATCTAAAGGGGAATCTAAAGGGGAACCTAAAGGGGAATCTAAAGGAGAATCTAAAGGGGAATCTAAAGGGGAAACTAAAGAGGAATCTAAATGGGATTATTACGAGGAATCTAAAGGGGAATCTAAAGGGGAATCTAAAGTGGAAACTAAAAGGGAATCTAAAGGGGAATCTAAAGTGGAATCTAAAGGGGAATCTAAAGGGGAATCTAAAGTGGAAACTAAAGGGGAAACTAAAGGGGAAATTAAAGGGGAATCTAAAGGGGAATCTAAAGGGGAAGCTAAAGGGGAATCTAAAGGGGAATCTAAAGGGGAAACTAAAGAGGCAACTAAAGGGGAATCTAAAGGGGAATCTAAAGGGGAAACTAAAGGGAATCTAAAGGGGAATCTAAAGGGAAACTAAAGAGGCAACTAAAGGGGAATCTAAAGGGGAATCTAAAGTGGAATCTAAAGGGGAATCTAAAGGGGAATCTAAAGTGGAAACTAAAGGGGAATCTAAAGGGGAATCTAAAGGAAAAAGAGGCAACTAAAGGGGAAACTAAAGGGGAAATTAAAGGAATTTAAAGGGGAATCTGGATAAGAGCGGCTAAATGACTTAAATGTAATGAATGTAAATGGGATTATTACGGGAATCTAAAGGGAATCTAAAGGGGAAACTAAAGGGGAAATTAAGGGAAAAGGGGAATCCAAAGGGGAATCTAAAGGGGAAACTAAAGGGGAATCTAAAGGAGAATCTAAAGGGGAATCTAAAGGGAATCTAAATGGGATTATTACGAGGAATCTAAAGGGGAATCTAAAGGGGAAACTAAAGGGGAATCTAAAGGGGAATCTAAATGGGATTATTAAGGAATCTGAAGGGGAATCTAAAGGGGAAACTAAAGGGGAATCTAAAGGGGAATCTAAAGGGAAACTAAAGGGGAATCTAAAGGAGAATCTAAAGAGGAAACTAAAGGGGAATCTAAATGGGATTATTACGAGGAATCTAAAGGGGAATCTAAAGGGGAAACTAAAGGGGAATCTAAAGGGAATCTAAAGGGGAAACTAAAGGGGAATCTAAAGGGAATCTAAAGGGGAACCTAAAGGGAATCTAAAGGAGAATCTAAAGGGGAATCTAAAGGGGAAACTAAAGAGGAATCTAAATGGGATTATTACGAGGAATCTAAAGGGAATCTAAAGGGAATCTAAAGGGGAAACTAAAGGGAATCTAAATGGGATTATTACGAGGAATCTAAAGGGAATCTAAAGGGGAATCTAAAGGGGAATATAAAGAGGAATCTAAAGGGGAATATTACGAGGAATCTAAAGGGGAATATAACGAGGAATCTAAAGGGGAATATTAAAGGAGGAATCTAAAGGGAATCTAAAGGGGAAACTAAAGGGGAATCTAAGGAGAATCTAAAGGGAATCTAAATGGGATTTATTGAGGAATCTAAAGGGGAATCTAAAGGGGAATCTAAAGGGAATATTACGGGAATCTAAAGGGGAATCTAAAGGGGAATCTAAAGGGAATATTACGAGGGAATCTAAAGGGGAATCTAAAGGGAATATTACGAGGAATCTAAAGGGGAATCTAAAGGGAATATTACGAGGAATCTAAAGGGGAATCTAAAAGGAATCTAAAGGGGAAACTAAAGGGGAATCTAAAGGGGAATCTAAAGGGAAACTAAAGGGGAATCTAAAGGGGAATCTAAAGGGAAACTAAAGGGCAACTAAAGGGGAATCTAAAGGGGAATCTAAAGTGGAATCTAAAGGGGAATCTAAAGGGGAATCTAAAGGGAAACTAAAGGGGAATCTAAAGGGGAATCTAAGGGAATCTAAAGGGGGGAATCTAAAGGGAACTAAAGGGGAATCTAAAGGGGAAACTAAAGGGGAATCTAAAGGGGAATCTAAAGGGGAATCTAAAGGAAACTAAAGGGAATCTAAAGGGGAAGGGGAAAATCTAAAGGGGAATCTAAAGGGGAATCTAAAGGGGAATAAAGGGGAATCTAAAGGGGGAATCTAAAGGGGAATATTCTGAGGAATCTAAAGGGAATCTAAAGGGGAATCTAAAGGGGAAACTAAAGGAATCTAAAGAATCTAAAGGGGAATCTAAAGGGGAATCTAAAGGGGAATCTAAAGGGGAATCTAAAGGGGAATCTAAAGGGGGGAATCTGCAAAGGGGAATCTAAAGGGGAATCTAAAGGGGGAGGAATCTAAAGGGGAATCTAAAGGGGAAACTAAAGGGGAATATTACGAGGAATCTAAAGGGGAATCTAAAGGGGAATCTAAAGGGGAATCTAAATGGGGGAATCTAAAGGGGAATACTATTAGGAATCTAAAGGGAATCTAAAGGGGAATCTAAAGGGGAAACTAAAGGGAATCTAAAGGAAACTAAAGGGGAATCTAAAGGAATCTAAAGGGAAACTGGGAAACGAGGAATCTAAAGGGGAATCTAAAGGGGAATCTAAAGGGGAATCTAAAGGGGGGAATCTAAATGGGGGAATCTAAAAACTAAAGAGGGGAATCTAAAGGGAATATTACGAGGAATCTAAAGGGGGGAATCTAAAGGGGAAACTAAAGGGGAATCTAAAGGGGAAATCTAAAGGAATCTAAAGGGGAATCAAAGAGGCAACTAAAGGGGAATCTAAAGGGGAATCCAACGAGGAATCTAAAGGGGAATCTAAAGGGAAACTAAAGGGAATCTAAAGGGGAATCTAAAGGGGAAATCTAAAGGGGAATCTAAAGGGGAATCTAAAGGGGAAATAAAGGGGAATCTAAAGGGGAATCTAAAGGGGAATCTAAAGGAATATTACGAGGAATCTAAAGGGGAATATTACGAGGAATCTAAAGGGGAATCTAAAGGGGAAACTAAAGAGGAATCTAAATGGGAATATTACGAGGAATCTAAAGGGGAATCTAAAGGGGAATCTAAAGGGGAAACTAAAGGGGAATCTAAAGGAGAATCTAAAGGGGAATCTAAATGGGATTATTACGAGGAATCTAAAGGGGAATCTAAAGGGGAATCTAAAGGGGAATCTAAAGGGGAATCTAAAGGGGAATATTACGAGGAATCTAAAGGGGAATCTAAAGGGGAAACTAAAGGGGAATCTAAATGGGATTATTACGAGGAATCTAAAGGGGAATCTAAAGGGGAAACTAAAGGGGAATCTAAAGGGGAATCTAAAGGGGAAACTAAAGGGGAATCTAAAGGGGAATCTAAAGGGGAACCTAAAGGGGAATCTAAAGGAGAATCTAAAGGGGAATCTAAAGGGGAAACTAAAGAGGAATCTAAATGGGATTATTACGAGGAATCTAAAGGGGAATCTAAAGGGGAATCTAAAGGGGAATCTAAAGGGGAAACTAAAGGGGAATCTAAATGGTATTATTACGAGGAATCTAAAGGGGAATCTAAAGGGGAATCTAAAGGGGAATATTACGAGGAATCTAAAGGGGAATATTACGAGGAATCTAAAGGGGAATATTACGAGGAATCTAAAGGGGAATCTAAAGGGGAAACTAAAGAGGAATCTAAATGGGAATATTACGAGGAATCTAAAGGGGAATCTAAAGGGGAATCTAAAGGGGAATCTAAAAGGGAAACTAAAGGGGAATCTAAAGGAGAATCTAAAGGGGAATCTAAATGGGATTATTACGAGGAATCTAAAGGGGAATCTAAAGGGGAATCTAAAGGGGAATATTACGAGGAATCTAAAGGGGAATCTAAAGGGGAATCTAAAGGGGAATCTAAAGGGGAATATTACGAGGAATCTAAAGGGGAATCTAAAGGGGAATATTACGAGGAATCTAAAGGGGAATCTAAAGGGGAATATTACGAGGAATCTAAAGGGGAATCTAAAGAGGAATCTAAAGGGGAAACTAAAGGGGAATCTAAAGGGGAAACTAAAGGGGAATCTAAAGGGGAAACTAAAGGGGAAACTAAAGGGGAATCTAAAGGGGAATCTAAAGGGGAAACTAAAGAGGCAACTAAAGGGGAATCTAAAGGGGAAACTAAAGGGGAATCTAAAGGGGAATCTAAAGGGGAAACTAAAGAGGCAACTAAAGGGGAATCTAAAGGGGAATCTAAAGGGGAATATTACGAGGAATCTAAAGGGGAATCTAAAGGGGAATATTACGAGGAATCTAAAGGGGAATCTAAAGGGGAATATTACGAGGAATCTAAAGGGGAATCTAAAGAGGAATCTAAAGGGGAAACTAAAGGGGAATCTAAAGGGGAAACTAAAGGGGAATCTAAAGGGGAATCTAAAGGGGAAACTAAAGGGGAATCTAAAGGGGAATCTAAAGGGGAAACTAAAGAGGCAACTAAAGGGGAATCTAAAGGGGAATCTAAAGGGGAAACTAAAGGGGAATCTAAAGGGGAATCTAAAGGGGAAACTAAAGAGGCAACTAAAGGGGAATCTAAAGGGGAATCTAAAGGGGAATCTAAAGGGGAATATTACGAGGAATCTAAAGGGGAATCTAAAGAGGAATCTAAAGGGGAAACTAAAGGGGAATCTGAAGGGGAAACTAAAGGGGAATCTAAAGGCAAATCTAAAGGGGAAACTAAAGGGGAATCTAAAGGGGAATCTAAAGGGGAAACTAAAGAGGCAACTAAAGGGGAATCTAAAGGGGAATCTAAAGTGGAATCTAAAGGGGAATCTAAAGTGGAAACTAAAGGGGAATCTAAAGGGGAATCTAAAGGGGAATCTAAAGGGGAAACTAAAGAGGCAACTAAAGGGGAATCTAAAGGGGAAACTAAAGGGGAATCTAAAGGGGAATCTAAAGGGGAAACTAAAGAGGCAACTAAAGGGGAAACTAAAGGGGAAATTAAAGGGGAATCTAAAGGGGAATCTAAATGGGATTATTACGAGGAATCTAAAGGGGAATCTAAAGGGGAAACTAAAGGGGAATCTAAAGGGGATTCTAAAGGGGAATCTAAAGGGGAAACTAAAGGGGAATCTAAAGGAGAATCTAAAGGGGAATCTAAAGGGGAATCTAAATGGGATTATTACGAGGAATCTAAAGGGGAATCTAAAGGGGAAACTAAAGGGGAATCTAAAGGGGAATCTAAAGGGGAAACTAAAGGGGAATATAAAGAAGAATCAAAGGGGAAACTAAAGGGGAATCTAAATGGGATTATTACGAGGAATCTAAAGGGGAATCTAAAGGGGAATCTAAAGGGGAATATTACGAGGAATCTAAAGGGGAATATTACGAGGAATCTAAAGGGGAATATTACGAGGAATCTAAAGGGTAATATTACGAGGAATCTAAAGGGGAATCTAAAGGGGAAACTAAAGAGGAATCTAAATGGGAATATTACAAGGAATCTAAAGGGGAATCTAAAGGGGAAACTAAAGGGGAATCTAAAGGGGAATCTAAAGGGGAATCTAAATGGGATTATTACGAGGAATCTAAAGGGGAATCTAAAGGGGAATCTAAAGGGGAATCTAAAGGGGAATATTACGAGGAATCTAAAGGGGAATCTAAAGGGGAATCTAAAGGGGAATCTAAAGGGGAATATTACGAGGAATCTAAAGGGGAATCTAAAGGGGAATATTACGAGGAATCTAAAGGGGAATCTAAAGGGGAATATTACGAGGAATCTAAAGGGGAATCTAAAGAGGAATCTAAAGGGGAAACTAAAGGGGAATCTAAAGGGGAAACTAAAGGGGAATCTAAAGGGGAAACTAAAGAGGAATCTAAAGGGGAATATTACGAGGAATCTAAAGGGGAATCTAAAGGGGAATCTAAAGGGGAAACTAAAGGGGAAACTAAAGGGGAATCTAAAGGGGAATCTAAAGGGGAAACTAAAGGGGAATCTAAAGGGGAATCTAAAGGGGAAACTAAAGGGGAATCTAAAGGGGAATCTAAAGGGGAAACTAAAGGGGAATCTAAATGGGATTATTACGAGGAATCTAAAGGGGAATCTAAAGGGGAATCTAAAGGGGAATATTACGAGGAATCTAAAGGGGAATATTACGAGGAATCTAAAGGGGAATATTACGAGGAATCTAAAGGGGAATATTACGAGGAATCTAAAGGGGAAACTAAAGAGGAATCTAAATGGGAATATTACGAGGAATCTAAAGGGGAATATTACGAGGAATCTAAAGGGGAATCTAAAGGGGAATCTAAAGGGGAATATTACGAGGAATCTAAAGGGGAATATTACGAGGAATCTAAAGGGGAATCTAAAGGGGAATCTAAAGGGGAAACTAAAGAGGAATCTAAATGGGAATATTACGAGGAATCTAAAGGGGAATCTAAAGGGGAATCTAAAGGGGAATCTAAAGGGGAAACTAAAGGGGAATCTAAAGGAGAATCTAAAGGGGAATCTAAATGGGATTATTACGAGGAATCTAAAGGGGAATCTAAAGGGGAATCTAAAGGGGAATCTAAAGGGGAATCTAAAAGGGAATATTACGAGGAATCTAAAGGGGAATCTGAAGGGGAATCTAAAGGGGAATATTACGAGGAATCTAAAGGGGAATCTAAAGGGGAATATTACGAGGAATCTAAAGGGGAATCTAAAGGGGAATCTAAAGGGGAAACTAAAGAGGAATCTAAAGGGGAATATTACGAGGAATCTAAAGGGGAATCTAAAGGGGAATCTAAAGGGGAAACTAAAGAGGAAACTAAAGGGGAAACTAAAGGGGAATCTAAAGGGGAATCTAAAGGGGAATCTAAAGGGGAATATTACGAGGAATCTAAAGGGGAATATTACGAGGAATCTAAAGGGGAATATTACGAGGAATCTAAAGGGGAATCTAAAGGGGAAACTAAAGAGGAATCTAAATGGGAATATTACGAGGAATCTAAAGGGGAATCTAAAGGGGAATCTAAAGGGGAATCTAAAGGGGAAACTAAAGGGGAATCTAATGGAGAATCTAAAGGGGAATCTAAATGGGATTATTACGAGGAATCTAAAGGGGAATCTAAAGGGGAATCTAAAGGGGAATCTAAAAGGGAATATTACGAGGAATCTAAAGGGGAATCTAAAGGGGAATCTAAAGGGGAATATTACGAGGAATCTAAAGGGGAATCTAAAGGGGAATATTACGAGGAATCTAAAGGGGAATCTAAAGAGGAATCTAAATGGGAACCTAAAGGGGAATCTAAAGGGGAAACTAAAGGGGAATCTAAAGGGGAAACTAAAGAGGAATCTAAAGGGGAATATTACGAGGAATCTAAAGGGGAATATTACGAGGAATCTAAAGGGGAAACTAAAGAGGAATCTAAAGGGGAATCTAAAGGGGAATCTAAAGGGGAATCTAAAGAGGAATCTAAAGGGGAATATTACGAGGAATCTAAAGGGGAATCTAAAGGGGAATCTAAAGGGGAAACTAAAGAGGAATCTAAAGGGGAATCTAAAGGGGAAACTAAAGAGGAATCTAAAGGGGAATCTAAAGGGGAATCTAAAGAGGAATCTAAATGGGAATCTAAAGGGGAAACTAAAGAGGAATCTAAATGGGAATCTAAAGGGAAATCTAAATGGGAAACTAAACTAAAGAGGAATCAAAAGGGGAATCGAAAGAGGAATCTAAAGAGGAATCCAAAGGGGAATCTAAAAAGGGGAATCTAAAGGGGAATCTAAAAAGCAAACAAAAGGGGAAGCGAGAGAGGTGGAAGCAGCCAATGAGATCAGGTAGAGCCCAGGAGAGAGAGAAAAGAAGGAAAGAAAGAACAATCTCTGCCATCTTTCTTTCAGAGTGACATGAATGACCCGTCTCGCACGCAAAGCGAGAGCTGCCACTGCTGTGTCAAGACCAACCCGCAAACTGCCACTATGTCACGACCAACCAGCGAGCTGCCACTATGTCACGACCAACCAGCGAGCTGCCACTATGTCACGACCAACCAGAGAGCTGCCACTATGTCACGACCAACCAGAGAGCTGCCACTATGTCACGACCAACCAGCGAGCTGCCACTATGTCACGACCAACCAGCGAGCTGCCACTATGTCACGACCAACCAGAGAGCTGCCACTATGTCACGACCAACCAGTGAGCTGCCACTATGTCACGACCAACCAGAGAGCTGCCACTATGTCACGACCAACCAGCGAGCTGCCACTATGTCACGACCAACCAGAGAGCTGCCACTATGTCACGACCAACCAGAGAGCTGCCACTATGTCACGACCAACCAGCGAGCTGCCACTATGTCACGACCAACCAGAGAGCTGCCATTATGTCACGACCAACCAGCGAGCTGCCACTATGTCACGACCAACCAGTGAGCTGCCACTATATCACGACCAACCACTCAGACAATGTGCATGAGAAAGAGACGTACAGACATTTCATCTCTCTCTATCCATCCCTCAGACAGGCAGACGGGCGGATGCACGAGGTCAGCATACCAAGATGGAAGCTCTATAAGGCCTAAGGCACACTGGAATTCAGGATGTGTCAGAGTGTCAGAGGTTCCCAACAGGAAGCATTTAGAATTCTATCGGCTGTTCATCCTCCTCTCGTCCCTCGCTCTGTCGCTTTATCTCGCTCTTTCTCTCTTCTTCAGAGAGATCAGTATACGGATGAACAGACATGTCAGGCCCCCTACCAGTCGGGCTTTACCCTCCTGTCTCTGTCCCACTGTGGAGCTCCCAAAACGAAGCCCCAAACCCCCAGAAAAAACATTCCCTTCTGCCCCACTCTCTCTCAAGGCTGTCAGATCTCTGTGTCAGGTCAAACGTCTGTGCTGCCCTTACATAAACAGTCTTGGACCCTCATATCCCTTAACCGTCCCTCTGCCTGAACACAACTCGTCACACACACGTATGTCTCGTGCCCTTCGCCCACCTCCTGTGACTGCACCGCACAGGAATTGTGACAGTGAGATCTCTCCCTACGTCTCTCCATCCCTCCGTCCCTCCGTCTCTCTATCTCTCCATCCCTCCGTCTCTCATTTCTCTATTGCTTGTCTCTCCATCCCTCCATCTCTCCTCTCTCTATCCCTCCATCTCTCCTCTCACTCCTCTCTCTATCCATCGGTCTCTCTTCTCTCCATCCATCCGTCTCTCCATCCCTCCGTCTCTCCATCCCTCCATCTCTCGTCACCATCCCTCGTCTCTCCATCCCCCGTCTCTCCATCCCTCTGTCTCTCCTCTATCCCTCCTCTCTCTATCCTCAGTCTCTCCCTCAGCCTCTCTCCACCCCAGTCTCTCCCTCAGCCTCTCTCCACCTCAGCCTCTCTCCCCCTCAGCCTCTCCCCCTCAGTCTCTCCCTCAGCCTCTCTCCCCCTCAGTCTCTCTCCCCCTCATCCTCTCCCCCTCATCCTCTCTCCCCTCATCCTCTCCCCCTCATCCTCTCTCCCCTCATCCTCTCTCCCCCTCATCCTCTCTCCACCTCAGCCTCTCTCCCCCTCATCCTCTCCCCCTCATCCTCTCTCCCCTCATCCTCTCCCCCTTCATCCTCTCTCCCCTCAGCCTCGCTCCCCTCATCCTCTCCCCCTCACCCCCCCTCATCCTCTCTCCCCTCATCCTTTCCCCCTCATCCTCGCTCCCCTCACCCTCTCCCCCCTCATCCTCTCTCCCCCTCAGCCTCTCTCCCCCTCATCCTCTCCCCCCCTCATCCTCTCTCCCCCTCATCATCTCCCCCTCATCCTCTCTCTCCCTCAGCCTCTCCACCTCACTTATCCTCTCCCCCTCATCTTCTCTCCCCTCAGCCTCTCTCCCTGTCTCGCTCTCTTTCTTCCCCACGGTGTGTGCTGACAGGGTTGATAGCGTTAGAGGTCTATGCTCCATCGGGACAAATTACACTGTCTGTCGGTCTGTCTGCACACACAAGTAGATTGCCGCTGTCACTTAGGTCACTCACACTCACTGAGAGGTGTGTGTCCAAATTACAGCTCTGACCCCAAACCAGCAGCTGTTACCTCATTGAGAGGTGTGTGTCTGACCTATGACCCCTCTTTGCTCCAAGAGAAATGTGTCACTACCTGTCCTCTCTATACCACACACAGTCTTGTACAGTCGTGGCCGAGTTTTGAGAATTACACAAATATACATTTTCACAAAGTCTGCTGCCTCAGTTTGTACGATGGCAATTTGCATATACTCCAAAATGTTATGAAGAGTGATCAGATGAATAGCAATTAATTGCAAAGTCCCTCTTTGCATTGCAAATGAACTGAATCCCCCAAAAACATTTCCACTGCATTTCAGCCCTGCCACAAAAGGACCAGCTGATATCATGTCAGTGATTCTCTCGTTAACACAGGTGTGAGTGTTGATGAGGACAAGGCTGGAGATCACTCTGTCATGCTGATTGAGTTCAAATAACAGACTGGAAGCTTCAAAATTAGGGTGGTGCTTGGAATCATTGTTCTTCCTCTGTTAGCCATGGTTACCTGCAAGGAAACACGTGCCGTCATCATTGTTTTGCACAAAAAGGGCTTCTCAGGCAAGGATATTGCTGCCAAACCTAAATCAACCATTTATCGGATCATCAAGAACTTCAAGGAGAGCAGTTCAATTGTTGTGAAGAAGGCTTCAGGGTGCCCAAGAAAGTCCAGCAAGCGCCAGGACCGTCTCCTAAAGTTGATTCAGCTGCGGGATCGGGTCACCACCAGTACAGAGCTTGCTCAGGAATGGCAGCAGGCAGGTGTGAGTGCATCTACACGCACAGTGAGGAGAAGACTTTTGGAGGATGGCCTGGTGTCAAGAAGGGCAGCAAAGAAGCCACTTCTCTCCAGGAAAAACATCAGGGACAGACTGATATTCTGCAAAAGGTACAGGGATTGGACTGCTGAGGACTGGGGTAAAGTAATATCCTCTGATGAATCCCCTTTCCGATTGTTTGGGGCATCTGGAAAAAAGCTTGTCCGGAGAAGACAAGGTGAGACAAGGTGCTGTGTCATGCCAACAGTAAAGCAGCCTGAGATCAATCATGTGTGAGCTGCTTCTCAGCCAAGGGAGTGGGCTCACTCACAATTTTGCCTAAGAACACAGCCAAGAACACAGAACACAAGAACACAGCCATGAATAAAGAATGGTACCAACACATCCTCCGAGAGCAACTTCTCCCAACCATCCAGGAACAGTTTAGTGATGAACAATGCCTTTTCCAGCATGATGGAGCACCTTGCCATAAGGCAAAAGTGATAAATAAGTGGCTCGGGGAACAAAACATCGATATTTTGGGTCCATGGCCAGGAAACTCGCCCGACCTTAATCCCATTGAGAACTTGTGGTCAATCCTCAAGAGGCGGGTGGACAAACAAAAACCCACAAATTCTGACAAACTCCAAGCATTGATAATGCAAGAATGAGCTGCCATCAGTCAGGATGTGGCCCAGAAGTTAATTGACAGCATAGCAGGGCGGATTGCAGAGGTCTTGAAAAAGAAGGGTCAACACTGCAAATATTGACTCTTTGCATCAATAAAAGCCTTTGACACGGATGAAATGCTTGTAATTATACTTCAGTATCCATAGTAACATCTGACAAAAAATATCCAAAGACACTGAAGCAGCAAACTTTGTGGAAATTAATATTTGTGTCATTCTCAAAACTTTTGGCCACGACTGTACACTACCGGTCAAAAGTTTTAGAACCTACTCATTCAGTCCAACTCATCCCAAACAATCTCAATTGGGTTATTGTGGAGGCCAGGTCATCTGATGCAGCACTCCATCACTCTCCTTCTTGGTCAAATAGCCTTATACAGCCTGGAGGTGTGTTGGGTCATTTTTCTGTTGAAAAACAAATGATAGTCCCACTAAGCACAAACCAGATGTGATGGAGTATCGCTGCAGAAGGCTGTAGTAGCCATGCTGGTTAAGTGTGCCTTGGATACTATATCAATCACAGACACTGTCACCAGCAAAGCACCCCCACACCATCACACCTCCTCCTCCATGCTTCATGGTGGGAACCACACATGCGGAGATCATCCGTTCACCTACTCTGCGTCTCACAAAAACAGAGCGGTTGGAACCAAAAACATTTGGACTCATCAGATCAAAGGACAGATTTCCACCGGTCTAATGTCCATTGCTTGTGTTTCTTGGTCCAAGCAAGTCTGTTCTTATTGGAGTCCTTTAGCAGTTGTTTCTTCGCAGCAATTCAACCATGAATCAGTTTCCTCTGAAAAGTTGATGTTGAGATGTGTCTGTTACTTGAACTCTGTAAAGCATTTATTTGGCCTGCAATTTCAAAGGCTGGTAACTCTAATGAATTTATCCTCTGCAGCAGAGGTAACTCTGGGTCTTCCATTCCTGTGGCGGTCCTCATGAGAGCCAGTTTCATCACAGCGCTTGATGGTTTTTACAACTGCACTTGAAGAAACTTTCAAAGTTCTTGAAATGTTCCATATTGACTGACCTTAATGTCTTAAAGTAATGATGGACTGTCGTTTTCTCTTTGCTTATTTGAGCCATTCTTGTCATAATATGGAGTTGGTCTTTTACTAAATAGGGTTGTCTTCTGTGTACCACCACTACCTTGTCACAACACAACTGATTGGCTCAAACGCATTAAGAAGGAAAGAAATACCACAAATTAACTTTTAAGAAGGCAGACCTGTTAATTGAAATGCATTCCAGGTGACTACCTCATGAAGCTGGTTGAGAGGATGCCAAGTGTGTGCAAAGCTGTCATGAAGGCAAAGGGTGGCTATTTCAAGAATCTTAAAAATAAAATATATTTTGATTTGTTTAACACTTTTTTGGTTACTACATGATTCCATATGTGTAATTTCATAGTTGTGATGTCTTCACTATTATTCTACAATGTAGAAAATAGTAAAAATAAAGAAAAACCCTGAATGAGTAGGTGTTCTAAACCTTTTGACCGACACACAATTCAGTCCCATTCAAAATCCTATTTTCCCTTATCCCTTAGGTCCAAACCCTAACTCCTAACCTAAACCCTTAACCCTGTATATCAATCCCCTCTCTATACTGAACACCTCCCCGTCCTCTGCTGCAACACTCTCTGTCCCCATCTCCCCTCCTCCATCCCTCTCTCCCCTCCTCCATCCCTCTCTCCCCTCCTCCATCCCCCTCTCCTCTCCTCCATCTCTCTCTTCCCTCCTCATCCCTCTCGCCCCTCCTCCATACTCCTCTCCCCTCCTTCATCCACCTCTCTTCTCCTCCATCCCCTCTCCTCTCCTCCATCTCTCTCTCCCCTCCTCCATCCCCCTCTCCTCTCCTCCATCTCTCTCTTCCCCCTCCTCATCCCTCTCGCCCCTCCTCCATACTCCTCTCCCCTCCTTCATCCACCTCTCTCTCTCCTCCATCCATCTCTCCTCCCCTCTCCTCTCCTCCATCCCTCTCTCCTCTATCCCTCTCTCCCCTCCTCCATCCCTCTCTCCTATCCTCCATCCCCCCTCCCCTCTCCTCTCCTCCATCCCCCTCTCCCCTCCTCCATCCCTCTCTCCTATCCCCTCCTCCATCCCCTCCCCTCTCCTCCATCCCCTCCCCTCTCCTCCATCCCCCTCTCCCCTCCTCCATCCCTCTCTCCTCTCCCCTCCTTCATCCCTCTCTCCTCTCCTCTCCCTCCTCCATCCCTCTCCTCTCCTCCAGCCCCCTCTCCTCTCCTCTCCTCCATCTCCCTCTCCCTCCTCCATCCCTGTCTCCTCTCCTCTCCCTCCTCCATCCCTCTCTCCTCTCCTCTCCCCTCCTCCATCCCTCTCTCCTCTCCTCTCCAATTCTCCATCCCCCTCTCCCCCCTCCTCCATCCCTCCTCCATCCCTCTCTCCTCTCCCCTCCTCCATCCCTCTCTCCTCTCCTCTCCAATTCTCCATCCCCCTCTCCCCTCCTCCATCCCTGTCTCCTCTCCTCTCCCCTCCTCCATCCCTCTCTCCTCTACTCTCCCCTCCACCATCCCTCTCTCCTCTCCTCTCCCATCCTCCATCCCTCTCTCCTCTCCCTCCTCCATCCCTCTCTCCTCTCCTCTCCCCTCCTCCATCCCTCCTCTCTCCTCTCCTCTCCCCTCCTCCATCCCTCTCTCCTCCATCCCTCTCTCCTCTCCAATTCTCCATCCCCCTCTCCCCTCCTCCATCCCTGTCTACTCTCCTCTCCCTCCTCCATCCCTCTCTCCTCTCCTCTCCCCTCCACCATCCCTCTCTCCTCTCCTCTCCCATCCTCCATCCCTCTCTCCTCTGCCCTCCTCCATCCCTCTCTCCTCTCCTCTCCCCTCCTCCATCCCTCTCTCCTCCATCCCTCTCTCCTCTCCAATTATCCATCCCCCTCTCCCTCCTCCATCCCTGTCTCCTCTCCTCTCCCCTCCTCCATCCCTCTCTCCTCTCCTCTCCTCTCCCTCCACCTTCCCTCTCTCCTCTCCTCTCCCATCCTCCATCCCTCTCTCCTCTCCTCTCCCCTCCTCCATCCCTCTCTCCTCTGCTCTCCCCTCCACCATCCCTCTCTCCTCTCCTCTCCCATCCTCCATCCCTCTCTCCTCTCCCCTCCTCCATCCCTCTCTCCTCTCCTCTCCCCTCCTCCATCCCTCTCTCCTCTCCTCTCCCCTCCACCATCCCCTCTCTCTCTCCTCTCCCCTCCTCCATCCCTCTCTCCTCTCCTCTCCCCTCCTCCATCCCTCTCTCCTCTCCTCTCCTCCATCCTTCTCTCTCTTCTCTCCTCTCCTCCATCCCTCTCTCCTCTCCTCTCCTCTCCTCCATCCCTCTCTCCTCTCTTCTCCCCTCCACCATCCCTCTCTCCTCTCCTCTCCTCCATCCCCCTCTCCTCTCCTCTCCTCTCCTCCATCCCTTTCTCCTCTCCTCTCCCTCTGTTTCCCTTGAAGCTCCCTGAAAACCCCTGATAACTATAGATGCCCCTGCTTCTTCTTCTATTCCTAGTCTCCCCTTTCCTGTCTGTCTGTCTGTCTGTCTGTCTGTCTGTCTGTCTGTCTGTCTGTCTGTCTGTCTGTCTGTCTGTCTGTCTGTCTGTCTGTCTGTCTGTCTGTCTGTCTGTCTGTCTGTCTACGTGTGTGGAGTCTGACCTCAGCATAACGACTATTAACCAGGAGATGGTTATCCGATGGTTATCCGATGGTTATCCGATGGTTATCAGATGGTTATCCGATGGTTATCCGATGGTTATCAGATGGTTATCAGTCCCGTGTGACTGTTCTGAGACAACAACAGTAAACAAACAACTGGGGACATTTTGTTGGTGACTTTAAAAAATAAAGGAGAGGCGCTCGGAGCTCAGATGAAAAAATAAAAAGTTCTCCTTTATTTTTTTAAGTGTTCTACTCCGCTAGCCAGGGGGGAT
>NC_088403.1:66912219-66934719 GCF_034236695.1 Oncorhynchus nerka
TGGGCAATAGAAGAGAGGGAGAGAGAGGAGAGAGAGGGAGGGAGGGGAGAGAGAGGGGGGGGAGAGGGAGGGCAATATAAGAGGGGAGAGAGAGAGAGAGTGAGGAGAGAGGGAGGGCAATAGGAGAGAGGGAGACAGAGGGAGGGGAGAGAGGGAGGGCAATAGAAGAGCGGGTGAGAGAGAGGGCAATAGAAGAGAGGGAGAGAGAGTGTAAGAGAGAAAGAGGGAGAGAGAGAGAGGGTAATAGAAGAGAGGGACAGAGGGGGAGAGAGGGAGGGCAATAGAAGAGAGGGAGGGCAATAGAAGAGAGAGATAGAGAGAGAGTGAGAGAGAGAGAGAGAGTGAGAGAGACGGGAGAGAGACAGAGAGAGAGACAGAGAGAGAGACAGAGTGAGACAGAGAGAGAGGGAGGGAGGGAGGGAGGGAGGGAGGGAGGGAGGGAGGGAGGGAGGGAGGGAGGGACAGAGACAGGGGGCGATAGAATAACAAAGACCTACTTGTCTCAAGTCAGAGAAGGCGAGCAGCAGCGTGTCTCCTTGGAAGCCGGGTACCGGCCCTGCTCTGGCAAACCCTGTGGGAACGACAGAACCAATGAATAAAAGAGAGAAGGGTGGGGAGAGGGGAGGAGAGAGAGACAGAAAGAGAGAGAGAGAGAGAAAAAGAAAGGAATGAAAGAACGGCAGGAACTCGCCATGCACCGTGAGATTGGCAGACGGATGACAGGAGGGGGGGGGTAGTGAGGAAGAGGATGAGGCTCCCCTGTTAGGGAGTCATGTCTAGGTCTTCTTCACAAAGCCTCTCAGAGTTGGGACTGCTGTTCTAAGGTCAGTTTGGCCGTTTAGCTCATAGTGAATCAGATTACATGGACAGCGTGGAACTGATCCTCGATCAACAGTCCTGGAATTTGGATGTGAGAGATGAGTTTTAGTTTTTTAGTTTGTTTTTTTGCACCAAACATTTTGGTGTTTGAACTTGGTTGATGAGATGGGATCTTAGTGTCTCTTCTTCTACTGTCACTTAGATGGGGTTAGTCTCTTCTTCTACTGTCACTTAGATGGGGTTAGTTTTGAGTTTTGAGAAAGAGAGGGGTGAGAGTTTAGTTGTTGGTTACTGTGTTTTCTTAGGTCGGTCGGGTTGAATTTGGGTTGAACTTGAACTTGGTTAATGAGATGGGATCTTAGTGTCTCTTCTTCTACTGTCACTTAGATGGGGTTAGTTTTGAGAAAGAGAGGGGTGAGAGTTTAGTTGTTGGTTACTGTGTTTTCTTAGGTCGGTCGGGTTGAATTTGGGTTGAACTTGAACTTGGTTAATCCGGGAACAGACGTGAGAGCCAGAGATGAGGAGCGAGGCTAAAGACGAGGGCGAGAGGGGTGAGAGTTTGCTCGTTCAGTTTTTTTTTTTTTTTTGGGGGGTCGTTTGAGTTTAGATGTGCTTCTTGGCTCTAGGTAAGACGCGGTAAACAGGGTGTGTGTGTGTGTGTGTTGGGGTCAGGCTTGGGTAGGGGATAAGACAGGCGTGGTAATGGTTGATGAGATGGTGTATAGATCCCAGAGTGGTCAAGGTAAAAGAGATTAGCTACAGACCAACACTGTTTTGTGTTTCAGTGTCAAATGTTCTCTACCGCACGCACACACACACACACACACACACACACACACACACACACACACACACACACACACACACCACATACACACCACACACACACACACACACACACCACACACACCACATACACACAACACACACACACCACACACACACACACACACACACACACACACACACACACACACACACACACACACACACACACACACACCACATACACACACACACACACACACACACACACACACACACACACACACACAACACACACACACACACACACACACACACACACACACACACACACACACACACACACACACACACCATCTCCATTCCTGACCCAACATGGCTCTCTCAAAGCCCTCCCAAAGACTCTCTCCCCTGTCTGGAAACCTCTAACCCAACAAGTCCCTTACATGACCTTTAGCTTCTTCCTCTCTCAACCAGGAGTCAGACTCAAATACACTTTCACCCAAATCCTCTTTCACCCACCTGTCTCAACTTTCCGTAACCCGGTAACCCCGGTAATCCCTCAAAACGAACATCACGCCATTCACAATGCATCATGTCAAGTTTACCCCAAAACCTCACTGTACCTTTAATGCTCTCTCACCCCCTGACCTGGGCTCTAACTGTGAGAACTGACTATGTGTCAGCAACCTCTCTCTCTCTCTCTCTCTCTCTCTCTCTCTCTGTTTCTCTCTCTCTCTCTCTCTCTCTCTCTCTCTTCCTCCCACCCCCCAGCTCTCTCTGTTGCCTCCAGCTCTCTCTGTGTGAAGAATAGAAGGAGGAGAGGGAATGCTGGGAGGCTGGGAGAGAGAGAGAGAATATTCAGCCCATGAGGTAAAACTATGTTTTACAGTGCCACCTGTGGGTGAAACTGAAAACTACAGAACAGAGGTTCAAGTTGAGCTTTAAGAATTATGGGAAAATACTTCATTCATCTGGAGAAGATGTGGAAAGAGAGAGGGGGAGGGGAATGGGGGAGAGAGAGAGGGAGGGGAAGGAGGGAGGGAGGGAGGGAGGGAGGGAGGGAGGGAGGGAAGGGAGGGAGGGAGGGAGGGAGGGAGGGAGGGAGGGAGGAGGGAGGGAGGGAGGGAGGGAAGATGACAAGGTAGTTATGGCACAGTGGGAGAATAGTGTAATGAGAGGGGGTCTCTGATCTCTGTGTGCATGAGAGGGGGTCTCTGATCTCTGTGTGCATGAGAGGGGGTCTCTGATCTCTGTGTGCATGAGGTCTCTGTGGGTATACTCACTCTCACACTCCTTGATGTCTGCGTTGAACTGCTGCAGAGCCCCAATAGACACCTGTCTGAAGTCTGCCTCTAGTAGCAGCTGGAGTAGAGAGGTAGAGGTCTGTCACCCTGCAGAGAGAGAGAGAGAGAGAGAGAGAGAGAGAGGGAGAGAGAGAGGGAGAGAGAGGGAGAGAGAGAGGGAGAGAGAGGGAGAGAGAGAGACAGAGAGAGAGAGAGACAGAGGGGAGAGAGAGACAGAGAGAGAGAGAGAGAGAGAGAGAGGGAGAGAGACAGAGAGAGAGAGAGAGAGAGAGGAGAGAGAGAGAGAGAGAGAGAGAGAGAGAGAGAGAGAGAGAGAGAGACAGAGGGGAGAGAGAGACAGAGAGAGAGAGAGAGAGAGAGAGAGAGAGAGGGAGGGAGAGAGAGAGACCCAGAGAGAGAGAGAGACAGAGGGGAGAGAGAGAGAGAGAGACAGAGGGGAGAGAGAGACAGAGAGAGAGAGAGAGAGAGAGGGAGAGAGACAGAGAGAGAGAGAGAGAGAGAGAGAGAGAGAGAGAGAGAGAGAGAGAGAGAGAGGAGAGAGAGAGAAGCTACTCTTCCTGGGGTTTATTATGGATCCCCATTAGTTCCTGCCAGTAGAGTAGTGGTCCCTCAGACCACTACTCTACTACCACATATCTACAATACATTAAGTGTTCCCTCAGACCAGTACTCTACTACCACATATCTACAATACATTAAGTGTGTTACCTCAGACCACTACTCTACAATACATTTAGTGTGTTCCCTCAGACCACTACTCTACAATACATTAAGTGTGTTCCCTCAGACCACTACTCTACTACCACATATCTACAATACATTAAGTGTGTTCCCTCAGACCACTACTCTACAATACATTAAGTGTGTTCCCTCAGACCACTACTCTACAATACATTAAGTGTGTTCCCTCAGACCACTACTCTACTACCACATATCTACAATACATTAAGTGTGTTCCCTCAGATCAGTACTCTACAATACATTAAGTGCATTAAGTTTATTTTAACCTGTTTTATAAATCTGATTCTCCTGCTGCATCAGTGACCCAAGATGGCGTAGCTTCTTAGACAGGTTAGAGGGGTATAGATTAGACAGGTTAGAGGGGTATAGATTAGATATTTAAATCCAAGATGGCGTAGCAGTCAGACGTCTTGTCGTGTCCCTTGTATATATCGTTTTTTTACATATTTTTCTTCGCATATCTTTTAAAACATTTTGCTAAACCTCAACTTCTAAATGCTCTCCTGCAACCCGCCTCACCTCCTCACCTCCTCACCTCCTCACCTCCTCACCTCCTCACCTCACCGCCTCACCTCCTCACCGCCTCACCTCCTCACCTCCTCACCTCCTCACCTCCTCACCGCCTCACCTCCTCACCTCCTCACCGCCTCACCTCCTCACCTCCTCACCTCCTCACCTCCTCACCGCCTCACCTCCTCACCTCCTCACCTCCTCACCTCCTCACCTCCTCACCGCCTCACCTCCTCACCTCCTCACCTCCTCACCTCCTCACCTCCTCACCTCCTCACCGCCTCACCTCCTCACCTCCTCACCTCCTCACCCCTCCTCACCGCCTCACCTCCTCACCTCCTCACCTCCTCACCACCCTCACCTCTCACCTCCTCACCGCCTCACCGCCTCACCTCCTCACCTCCTCCTCACCTCCTCACCGCCTCACCGCCTCACCTCCTCACCTCCTCACCTCCTCACCTCCACCGCCTCACCGCCTCACCCTCCCGCCTCACCTCCTCACCTCCTCACCTCCTCACCGCCTCACCTCCTCACCTCCTCAC
Organism: Oncorhynchus nerka; assembly: GCF_034236695.1. NCBI lineage: Eukaryota > Metazoa > Chordata > Actinopteri > Salmoniformes > Salmonidae > Oncorhynchus > Oncorhynchus nerka. Next base: position 66,916,904 of record NC_088403.1, read on the forward strand.
CTCCTCACCTCCTCACCTCCTCACCGCCTCACCTCCTCACCTCCTCACCTCCTCACCTCCTCACCTCCTCACCTCCTCACCTCCTCACCGCCTCACCTCCTCACCCGCCTCACCTCCTCACCTCCTCACCGCCTCACCTCCTCACCGCCTCACCGCCTCACCGCCTCACCTCCTCACCGCCTCACCGCCTCACCTCCTCACCGCCTCACCTCTCACGCCGCCTCACCGCCTCACCCTCTCACCTCCTCACCGCCTCCTCACCTCCTCACCTCCTCCTCACCGCCTCACCGCCTCACCGCCTCACCTCCTCCGCCTCACCACCCTCACCGCCTCACCGCCTCACCTCCTCACCTCCGCCTCACCGCCTCACCGCCTCACCGCCTCACCTCCTCACCGCCTCACCTCCTCACCGCCACCTCCTCACCTCCTCACCGCCTCACCGCCTCACCTCCCTCACCTCCCTCACCGCCTCACCTCACCGCCTCACCTCTCACCGCCTCACCGCCTCACCGCCTCACCTCCTCACCGCTCACCGCCTCACCGCCTCGCCTCACGCCTCACTCACCCGCCTCACCGCCTCACCGCCTCACCGCCTCACCGCCTCACCGCCTCACCGCCTCACCTCCTCACCGCCTCACCTCCTCACCGCCTCACCTCCTCACCGCCTCACCTCCTCACCGCCTCACCTCCTCACCGCCTCACCGCCTCACCTCCTCACCGCCTCACCGCCTCACCTCCTCAACCTCAATGCCTCCTCACCTCCCACCTCACCTTTTTTCTAAAGCCTTTATCATTTAACGCCTCACCGCCTCACCTCCTCAACAATGAAGCTAGCTCTAAAGATTTATATTTACTGACGGATCTCAAACCATTGCTAGCCAGCTATCAGCTATATAACTATCAGCAAACCATTGCTAGCCAGCTATCAGCTATATAACTATCAGCAAACCATTGCTAGCGGTCTTCAGCTAACCGGTCATCAACTCGGAAAGCTCTCGCCAGTTCGAACAACGCGACTCTAACCAGAGCATAACGGACCTATTATTTTATTTTATTTTTTATTTTATTTTTTATCCCCAGATTCCCACCGCAAACGGAACATTTTCAGCTGGATCTTCACAACTAACTATCTAGCTAACCACAACCCCGGATGATTACTCCTGGCTAGCGTTTCCATCCACTTAGCTTGAAGCTAGCCCGGCCAGAGCTCCTGTGCTACCACCGTAGCATACTCCTGGGCTACAATATCCGGACCGACGACTGGTCTATCGATGTCACCGCATGAAGAGGCATAAACAGACTCACCCCATCGCGACGTCCCCCAAAGACTAACTTTCTAGCCCTTGCTATCTGCTTGCTTGCTAATTCGGCCTGCTAACTGCTAGCTTGTTTAGCCCCGGTCCGCTAACTGCTACCTTGCTCAGCCCCGGCCTACTAACTGTTAGCTTGTTAGCACAGGCCTGCTAACTGTCTGAATCGCCACGTCCCCAGCCAGCCCAACCACCCATATTTACTTTCAATCTCTTTTCGATTTTTAATTCGATTATACCTTCCGGTAACCTGCCTCACCCAATGTGATACGGAATCTCTATTATTTTTTATTTTTAGAACACATTCAAGAACCTCCAGAAGCTAACCAGCTAGCTACAAGCTATTTAGTCATTGTTAGCCACTGCTAGCGGCTTTACCTTCTGCACAGCCAGACAGTTTTTTTTTACCTGGATAACACTCGCCAGTCCCATCCACCGCTGCCCCCTGGACACTGATCACTTGGCTACATAGCTGATGCATGCTGGACTGTCCATTAATCACGGTACTCCATTCTGCTTGTCTATGTTTTATCTGTCGGCCCCAGCCGCACTCAGGCTCTGTGTGTAGTTAATCCGACCCTCCCTGCCTAGTCAACGCCATTTTACCAGCTGATTAGCTGTTGTTGTCTCAACTACTGTTTAGCTAGCTCTCCCAATTCAACAACTGTGATTACTGTATCCTCGCTGTATGTCTCTCTCAAATGTCAATATGCCTTGTATACTGTTATTCAGGTTAGTTATCATTGTTTTAGTTTACAATGGAGCCCCTAGTTCCAAATCAAATCAAATCAAATTTTATTTGTCACATACACATGGTTAGCAGATGTTAATGCGAGTGTAGCGAAATGCTTGTGCTTCTAGTTCCGACAATGCAGTAATAACCAACAAGTAATCTAACTAACAATTCCAAAACTACTGTCTTATACACAGTGTAAGGGGATAAAGAATATGTACATAAGGATATATGAATGAGTGATGGTACAGAGCAGCATAGGCAAGATACAGTAGATGGTATCGAGTACAGTATATACATATGAGATGAGTATGTAAACAAAGTGGCATAGTTAAAGTGGCTAGGTATACATGTATTGCATAAGGATGCAGTCGATGATATAAGGTACAGTATATACGTATGCATATGAGATGAATAATGTAGGGTAAGTAACATTATATAAGGTAGCATTGTTTAAAGTGGCTAGTGATATATTTACATCATTTCCCATCAATTCCCATTATTAAAGTGGCTGGAGTTGAGTCAGTGTCAGTGTCAGTGTGTTGGCAGCAGCCACTCAATGTTAGTGGTGGCTGTTTAACAGTCTGATGGCCTTGAGATAGAAGCTGTTTTTCAGTCTCTTGGTCCCAGCTTTGATGCACCTGTACTGACCTCGCCTTCTGGATGATAGCGGGGTGAACAGGCAGTAGCTCGGGTGGTTGATGCCCTTGATGATCTTTATGGCCTTCCTGTAACATCGGGTGGTGTAGGTGTCCTGGAGGACAGGTAGTTTGCCCCCGGTGATGCGTTGTGCAGACCTCACTACCCTCTGGAGAGCCTTACGGTTGAGGGCGGAGCAGTTGCCGTACCAGGCGGTGATACAGCCCACCAGGATGCTCTCGATTGTGCATCTGTAGAAGTTTGTGAGTGCTTTTGGTGACAAGCCAAATTTCTTCAGCCTCCTGAGGTGGAAGAGGCGCTGCTGCGCCTTCTTCACGATGCTGTCTGTGTGAGTGGACCAATTCAGTTTGTCTGTGATGTGTATGCCGAGGAACTTAAAACTTGCTACTCTCTCCACTACTGTTCCATCGATGTGGATAGGGGGGTGTTCCCTCTGCTGTTTCCTGAAGTCCACAATCATCTCCTTAGTTTTGTTGACGTTGAGTGTGAGGTTATTTTCCTGACACCACACTCCGAGGGCCCTCACCTCCTCCCTGTAGGCCGTCTCATCGTTGTTGGTAATCAAGCCTACCACTGTTGTGTCGTCCACAAACTTGATGATTGAGTTGGAGGCGTGCGTGGCCACGCAGTCGTGGGTGAACAGGGAGTACAGGAGAGGGCTCAGAACGCACCCTTGTGGGGCCCCAGTGTTGAGTATCAGCGGGGAGGAGATGTTGTTGCCTACCCTCACCACCTGGGGGCGGCCCGTCAGGAAGTCCAGTACCCAGTTGCACAGGGCGGGGTCGAGACCCAGGGTCTCAAGCTTGATGACGAGCTTGGAGGGTACTATGGTGTTGAATGCCGAGCTGTAGTCGATGAACAGCATTCTCACATAGGTATTCCTCTTGTCCAGATGGGTTAGGGCAGTGTGCAGTGTGGTTCAGATTGCATCGTCTGTGGACCTATTTGGGCGATAAGCAAATTGGAGTGGGTCTAGGGTGTCAGGTAGGGTGGAGGTGATATGGTCCTTGACTAGTCTCTCAAAGCACTTCATGATGATGGAAGTGAGTGCTACGGGGCGGTAGTCGTTTAGCTCAGTTACCTTAGCTTTCTTGGGAACAGGAACAATGGTGGCCCTCTTGAAGCATGTGTATCATACCCCTGATACCTCCTTTGTCCCACCTCCCACACATGCAGTGACCTCACCCATTACAACCAGCATGTCCAGAGATACAACCTCTCTCATCATCACCCAGTGCCTGGGCTTACCTCTGCTGTACTCGCACTCCACCATACCCCTGTCTGCGCATTATGCCCTGAATATATTCTACCATGCCCAGAAATCTGCTCCTTTTACTCTCTGTCCCCAACGCTCTAGGCGACCAGTTTTGATAGCCTTTAGCCGCACCCTCATACTACTCCTCCTCTGTTCCGCGGGTGATGTGGAGGGAAACCCAGGCCCTGCATGTCCCCAGGCACCCTCATTTGTTGACTTCTGTGATCGAAAAAGCCTTGGTTTCATGCATGTCAACATCAGAAGCCTCCTCCCTAAGTTTGTTTTACTCACTGCTTTAGCACACTCTGCTAACCCTGATGTCCTTGCCGTGTCTGAATCCTGGCTCAGGAAGGCCACCAAAAATTCTGAGATTTCCATACCCAACTATAACATTTTCCGTCAAGATAGAACTGCCAAAGGGGGAGGAGTTGCAGTCTACTGTAGAGATAGCCTGCAAAGTAATGTCATACTTTCCAGGTCCATAGCCAAACAGTTCGAACTACTAATTTAAAAAATTACTCTCTCCAGAAATAAGTCTCTCACTGTTGCCGCCTGCTACCGACCCCCCTCAGCCCCCAGCTGTGCCCTGGACACCATTTGTGAATTGATCGCCCCCCATCTAGCTTCAGAGTTTGTTCTGTTAGGTGACCTAAACTGGGATATGCTTAACACCCCGGCAGTCCTACAATCTAAGCTAGATGCCCTCAATCTCACACAAATCATCAAGGAACCCACCAGGTACAACCCTAAATCTGTAAACAAGGGCACCCTCATAGATGTCATCCTGACCAACTGGCCCTCCAAATACACCTCCGCTGTCTTCAACCAGGATCTCAGCGATCACTGCCTCATTGCCTGTATCCGCTACGGAGCCGCAGTCAAACGACCACCCCTCATCACTGTCAAACGCTCCCTAAAACACTTCTGTGAGCAGGCCTTTCTAATCGACCTGGCCCGGGTATCCTGGAAGGACATTGACCTCATCCCTTCAGTTGAGGATGCCTGGTCATTCTTTAAAAGTAACTTCCTCACCATTTTAGATAAGCATGCTCCGTTCAAAAAATGCAGAACTAAGAACAGATACAGCCCTTGGTTCACTCCAGACCTGACTGCCCTCGACCAGCACAAAAACATCCTGTGGCGGACTGCAATAGCATCAAATAGTCCCCGCGATATGCAACTGTTCAGGGAAGTCAGGAACCAATACACGCAATACACGCAGTCAGTCAGGAAAGCTAAGGCCAGCCTCTTCAGGCAGAAGTTTGCATCCTGTAACTCCAACTCTCCAACTCCAAAAAGTTCTGGGACACTGTGAAGTCTATGGAGAACAAGAGCACCTCCTTCCAGCTGCCCACTGCACTGAGGCTAGGTAACACGGTCACCACCGATAAACCCATGATTATCGAAAACTTCAACAAGCATTTCTCAACGGCTGGCCATGCCCTCCGCCTGGCTACTCCAACCTCGGCCAACAGCTCCGCCCCCCCGCAGCTACGCGCCCAAGCCTCTCCAGGTTCTCCTTTACCCAAATCCAGATAGCAGATGTTCTGAAAGAGCTGCAAAACCTGGACCCGTACAAATCAGCTGGGCTTGACAATCTGGACCCTCTATTTCTGAAACTATCCGCCTCCATTGTCGCAACCCCTATTACCAGCCTGTTCAACCTATCTTTCATATCGTCTGAGAACCCCAAGGATTGGAAAGCTGCCGCAGTCATCCCCCTCTTCAAAGGGGGAGACACCCTGGACCCAAACTGTTACAGACCTATATCCATCCTGCCCTGCCTATCTAAGTTCTTCGAAAGCCAAGTCAACAAACATGTCACTGACCATCTCGAATCCCACCGTACCTTCTCCGCTATGCAATCTGGTTTCCGAGCCGGTCACGGGTGCACCTCAGCCACGCTCAAGGTACTAAACGATATCATAACCGCCATTGATAAAAGACAGTACTGTGCAGCCGTCTTCATCGACCTTGCCAAGGCTTTCGACATATTCTTATCGGCAGACTCAGTAGCCTCGGTTTTTCGGATGACTGCCTTGCCTGGTTCACCAATTAATTTGCAGACAGAGTTCAGTGTGTCAAATCGGAGGGCATGCTGTCCGGTCCTCTGGCAGTCTCTATGGGGGTGCCACAGGGTTCAATTCTCGGGCCGACTCTTTTCTCTGTATATATCAATGATGTTGCTCTTGCTGCGGGTGATTCCCTGATCCACCTCTACGTAGATGACACCATTCTATATACTTCCGTCCCGTCCTTGGACACTGTGCTATCTAACCTCCAAACGAGCTTCAATGCCATACAACACTCCTTCCGTGGCCTCCAACTGCTCTTAAACGCTAGTAAAACCAAATGCATGCTTTTCAACCGTTCGCTGCCTGCACCCGCACGCCTGACCAGCATCACCACCCTGGATGGTTCCGACCTTGAATATGTGGACATCTATAAGTACCTAGGTGTCTGGCTAGACTGTAAACTCTCCTTCCAGACCCATATCAAACATCTCCAATCGAAAATCAAATCAAGAGTCGGCTTTCTATTCCGCAACAAAGCCTCCTTCACTCACGCCGCCAAGCTTACCCTAGTAAAACTGACTATCTTACCGATCCTCGACTTCGGCGATGTCATCTACAAAATTGCTTCCAACGCTCTACTCAGCAAACTGGATGCAGTTTATCACAGTGCCATCCGTTTTGTCACTAAAGCACCTTATACCACCCACCACTGCGACCTGTATGCTCTAGTCGGCTGGCCCTCGCTACATGTTTGTCGCCAGACCCACTGGCTCCAGGTCATCTACAAGTCCATGCTAGGTAAATCTCCGCCTTATCTCAGTTCACTGGTCACGATGGCAACACCCATCAGTAGCACACGTTCCAGCAGGTGTATCTCACTGATCATCCCTAAAGCCAACACCTCATTTGGCCGCCTTTCGTTCCAGTTCTCTGCTGCCTGTGACTGGAACGAATTGCAAAAATCGCTGAAGTTGGAGACTTTTATCTCCCTCACCAACTTCAAACATCTGCTATCTGAGCATCTAACCGATCGCTGCCACTGTACATAGTCTATCGGTAAATAGCCCACCCATTTTTACCAACCTCATCCCCATACTGTTTTTATTTATTTTATTTTATGCTCTTTTGCACACCATTATCTCTACCTGTACATGACCATCTGATCATTTATCACTCCAGTGTTAATCTGCAAAATTGTAATTATTCGCCTACCTCCTCATGTCTTTTGCACACAATGTATATAGACTCTCCTTTTTTTCTACTGTATTATTGACTTGTTAATTGTTTACTCCATGTGTAACTCTGTGTTGTCTGTTCACACTGCTATTCTTTATCTTGGCCAGGTCGCAGTTGCAAATGAGAACTTGTTCTCAACTAGCCTACCTGGTTAAATAAAGGTGAAATAAAAAATAAAAAAACAAAGTTACCTGATGTGGAATAGAGTTCCATGTAGTCATGGCTCTATGTAGTACTGTGGAATAGAGTTCCATGTAGTCATGGCTCTATGTAGTACTGTGGAATAGAGTTCCATGTAATCATGGCTCTATGTAGTACTGTGGAATAGAGTTCCATGTAATCATGGCTCTATGTAGTACTGTGGAATAGAGTTCCATGTAGTCATGGCTCTATGTAGTACTGTGGAATAGAGTTCCATGTAGTCATGGCTCTATGTAGTACTGTGCAGAGTTCCATGTAGTCTGTTCTGGACTTGGAGACTGTGAAGAGAGTTCCTGTGGCATGTCTTGTGGGGTATGAATGGGTGTCTGAGCTGTGTGCTAGTAGTTTAAACAGACCTCTGGTGTCATGTCTTGTATGTATGGGTGACTGAGCTGTGAGCCAGTAGTTCAAAAGGCAGAGCATCACTGGTGGCATGTCTTATGGACAGAATGGGTGTCTGAGCTGTCTCTCAGTTTAAACAGACCTTTGGGGACATGTTCTTCCAGGGTAATGGGTGTCAAAGCTGTTTAGTCAGCTCAACAGACCTCTTGGCATGTCTTTAAGATTTAGTTGAGGTTTAGCGTTTAGTGAATGATTTATCCCAAATACTTTTAGTTTTTGAAATATTTCGGATTGTTCAGCTGTTTTTTTTTTTTTGTTGTTTGTCTCTCTGGGTATTTTTTGCAACATTTACATTTACATTTAAGTCATTTAGCAGACGCTCTTATCCAGAGTGACTTACAAATGGGTGCGTTCACCTTATGACATCCAGTGGAACAGCCACTTTACAATAGTGCATCTAAATCTTTTAAGGGGGGTGAGAAGGATTACTTTATCCTATCCTAGGTATTCCTTAAAGAGGTGGGGTTTCAGGTGTCTCTGGAAGGTGGTGATTGACTCCGCTGTCCTGGCGTCGTGAGGGAGTTTGTTCCACCATTGGGGGGCCAGAGCAGCGAACAGTTTTGACTGGGCTGAGCGGGAACTGAACATCCTCAGTGGTAGGGAGGTGAGCAGGCCAGAGGTGGATGAACGCAGTGCCCTTGTTTGGGTGTAGGGCCTGATCAGAGCCTGGAGGTACTAAGGTGCCGTTCCCTTCACAGCTCCGTAGGCAAGCACCATGGTCTTGTAGCGGATGCGAGCTTCAACTGGAAGCCAGTGGAGGGAGCGGAGGAGCGGGGTGACGTGAGAGAACTTGGGAAGGTTGAACACCAGACAGGCTGCGGCGTTCTGGATGAGTTGTAGGGGTTTAATGGCACAGGCAGGGAGCCCAGCCAACAGCGAGTTGCAGTAATCCAGACGGGAGATGACAAGTGCCTGGATTAGGACCTGCGCCGCTTCCTGTGTGAGGCAGGGTCGTACTCTGCGGATGTTGTAGAGCATGAACCTACAGGAACGGGCCACCGCCTTGATGTTAGCTGAGAACGACAGGGTGTTGTCCAGGATCACGCCAAGGTTCTTAGCGCTCTGGGAGGAGGACACAATGGAGTTGTCAACCGTGATGGCGAGATCATGGAACGGGCAGTCCTTCCCCGGGAGGAAGAGCAGCTCCGTCTTGAAGAGGTTCAGCTTGAGGTGGTGATCCGTCATCCACACTGATATGTCTGCCAGACATGCAGAGATGCGATTCGCCACCTGGTCATCAGAAGGGGGAAAGGAGAAGATTAATTGTGTGTCGTCTGCATAGCAATGATAGGAGAGACCATGTGAGGTTATGACAGAGCCAAGTGACTTGGTGTATAGCGAGAATAGGAGAGGGCCTAGAACAGAGCCCTGGGGGACGCCAGTGGTGAGAGCACGTGGTGAGGAGACAGATTCTCGCCACACCACCTGATAGGAGCGACCTGTTAGGTAGGACGCAATCCAAGCGTGGGCCGTGCCGGAGATGCCCAACTCGGAGAGGGAGGAGAGGAGGGTCTGATGGTTCACAGTATCGAAGGCAGCTGATAGGTCTAGAAGGATGAGAGCAGAGGAGAGAGAGTTAGCTTTAGCAGTGCGGAGCGCCTCCGTGATACAGAGAAGAGCAGTCTCAGTTGAATGACTAGTCTTGAAACCTGACTGATTTGGATCAAGAAGGTCATTCTGAGAGAGATAGCGGGAGAGCTGGCCAAGGACGGCACGTTCAAGAGTTTTGGAGAGAAAAGAAAGAAGGGATACTGGTCTGTAGTTGTTGACATCGGAGGGATCGAGTGTAGGTTTTTTCAGAAGGGGTGCAACTCTCGCTCTCTTGAAGACGGAAGGGACGTAGCCAGCGGTCAGGGATGAGTTGATGAGCGAGGTGAGGTAAGGGAGAAAGTCTCCGGAAATGGTCTGGAGAAGAGAGGAGGGGATAGGGTCAAGCGGGCAGGTTGTTGGGCGGCCGTTCGTCACAAGACGCGAGATTTCATCTGGAGAGAGAGGGGAGAAAGAGGTCAGAGCACAGGGTAGGGCAGTGTGAGCAGAACCAGCGGTGTCGTTTGACTTAGCAAACGAGGATCGGATGTCGTCGACCTTCTTTTCAAAATGGTTGACGAAGTCATCTGCAGAGAGGGAGGAGGAGGGGGGGGGGAGAATTCAGGAGGGAGGAGAAGGTGGCAAAGAGCTTCCTAGGGTTAAAGGCAGATGCTTGGAATTTAGAGTGGAAGAAAGTGGCTTTAGCAGCAGAGACAGAAGAGGAAAATGTAGAGAGGAGGGAGTGAAAGGATGCCAGGTCCGGCTGCCCGGAGCCTTGTTCTGTGAGCTCGCAATGAGTCGTCGAGCCACGGAGCGGGAGGAGGAGAGCGGCCTGGAGGATTGGAGTCAAAGGATGCAGAAAGGGAGGAGAGGAGGGTTGAGGAGGCAGAATCAGGAGATAGGTTGGAGAAGGTTTGAGCAGAGGGAAGAGATGATAGGATGGAAGAGGAGAGAGTAGCGGGGGAGAGAGAGCGAAGGTTGGGACGGCGCGATACCATCCGAGTAGGGGCAGTGTGGGAAGTGTTGGATGAGAGCGAGAGGGAAAAGGATACAAGGTAGTGGTCGGAGACTTGGAGGGGAGTTGCAATGAGGTTAGTGGAAGAACAGCATCTAGTAAAGATGAGGTCGAGCGTATTGCCTGCCTTGTGAGTAGGGGGGAAGGTGAGAGGGTGAGGTCAAAAGAGGAGAGGAGTGGAAAGAAGGAGGCAGAGAGGAATGAGTCAAAGGTAGACGTGGGGAGGTTAAAGTCGCCCAGCACTGTGAGAGGTGAGCCGTCCTCAGGAAAGGAGCTTATCAAGGCATCAAGCTCATTGATGAACTCTCCGAGGGAACCTGGAGGGCGATAAATGATAAGGATGTTAAGCTTGAAAGGGCTGGTAACTGTGACAGCATGGAATTCAAAGGAGGCGATAGACAGATGGGTAAGGGGAGAAAGAGAGAATGACCACTTGGGAGAGATGAGGATCCCGGTGCCACCACCCCGCTGACCAGAAGCTCTCGGGGTGTGCGAGAACACGTGGGCGGATGAAGAGAGAGCAGTAGGAGTAGCAGTGTTATCTGTGGTGATCCATGTTTCCGTCAGTGCCAAGCAGTCGAGGGACTGGAGGGAGGCATAGGCTGAGATGAACTCTGCCTTGTTGGCCGCAGATCGGCAGTTCCAGAGGCTACCGGAGACCTGGAACTCCACGTGGGTCGTGCGCGCTGGGACCACCAGATTAGGGTGGCCGCGGCCACGCGGTGTGGAGCGTTTGTATGGTCTGTGCAGAGAGGAGAGAACAGGGATAGACAGACACATAGTTGACAGGCTACAGAAGAGGCTACGCTAATGCAAAGGAGATTGGAGTGACAAGTGGACTACACGTCTCGAATGTTCAGAAAGTTAAGCTTACGTAGCAAGAATCTTATTGACTAAAATGATTAAAATGATACAGTACTGCTGAAGTAGGCTAGCTGGCAGTGGCTGCGTTGTTGACTTTGTAGGCTAGCTGGCAGTGGCTGCGTTGTTGACACTACACTAATCAAGTCGTTCCGTTGAGTGTGATAGTTTCCACAGTTTCCACAGTGCTGCTATTCGGGGGCTAGCTGGCTAGCTAGCAGTGTTGATTACGTTACGTTGCGTTAAAAGAACGACAATAGCTGGCTAGCTAACCTAGAAAATCGCTCTAGACTACACAATTCTCTTTGATACAAAGACGGCTATGTAGCTAGCTATGTAGCTAGCTACGATCAAACAAATCAAACCGTTGTACTGTAATGAAATTAAATGAAAATGTGATACTACCTGTGGAGCGAAGCGGAATGCGACCGGGTTGTTGAGTGAGGAAGTTCTATTCGGCAGACGTTGGCTAGCTGTTGGCTAGCTAGCAGTGTCTCCTACGTTAAGGACGACAAATAGCTGGCTAGCTAACCTCTGTAAATTAAGATAATCACTCTAAGACTACACACTCTAAACTACACAATTATCTTGGATACGAAGACAGCAAAGACAGCAAAGACAACTGGTAGACGGTGGACGTTAGCTAGCTGGCTAGCTGGCTAGCTGCTGGGCAGATAGCAGTGTAGATTACGTTAGGACGACGAAATACGATGATTACGCAATTATCTTTGATACAAAGACGGCTATGTAGCTAGCTAAGGAGAAATTGCTAAGATTAGACAAATCAAACCGTTGTGCTATAGTGAAATGTAATGAAAAGTTATACTACCTGCGAGCCGAAGTGCGAATGCGACCCGGAAGTCAAAAAGGGCACTTTGTTGCAAAATAGGAAGCTGATTCAATTCCGTAAAATTGACCTTATTTTAGCGCCCCAAAAACATAATACTTCCAGGTCAACTGTAATATGAATACATATTAGCATATCATATCACCAGTCCCCTGTACAGTGCTCTCCATGCTGGGTTTACCTTGCTTAAAACCTGTTTGGGTATTTTCACACGTCCGGATGAAAAGCGTGCCCAAAGTAAACTGCCCGTTACTCAGGCCCAGAAGCTAGGATATGCATATAATTGGTGGATTTGGATAGAAAACACTCTAAAGTCTCGAAAACTGTTAAAATGACGTCTGTGAGTATAACAGAACTGATATGGCCCACCCCTTCAAACAGCCGTTCCTGCTGTTCACCCCTTTGTCCTTTCTTTTCTTTTTTCGCTCCTTCCTCCCTCGTCTCCCGGAACAAAGTCTGCTATCAGGGTCACTTCAGGTACAGTTAAGGTGAGGAAGAGAGAGAACTGCATGAACACACTCTAACCGCTAGAATAGCAGGTGTGTGTGTGTGTGTGTGTGTGTGTGTGTGTGTGTGTGTGTGTGTGTGTGTGTGTGTGTGTGTGTGTGTGTGTGTGTGTGTGTGTGTCTTCCGGTCTTAGTCGTCTAACCACCATCTGCCTTCCGAGGAAGAAAGGAAAGAGAGAGGGTGTGTCTTTCATCTAGGGGCCTAGTCAGACCAGTGACCACACTATCAACGATGATTAGAGAGAGCAACACACACTCAGCGCTGTGGTGATTAAACAATAAACAGTGGTAGTTTCCATCGTGACTCAGAATATATAATCACCTTCATTCATCAATGGGACTGGGTATAAATACACACACACACACACACACACACACACACACACACACACACACACACACACACACACACACACACACATCTGTTATAATCACACATACACACACATCTGTTATAATCACACATACACACACATCTGTTATAATCACACATACACACACACACACACACACACACACACACACACACACACACACCACACACGCACACACACACACACACATCTGTTATAATCACACATACACACACATCTGTTATAATCACACAAACACACACACATCTGTTATAATCACACACACACACACACATCTGTTATAATCACACAAACACACACACATCTGTTATAATCAACAAACACACACACATCTGTTATAATCACACAAACACACACACACACACACACACACACACACACACACACACACACACACACACACACACACACACCACACACACACACACGCACATCTGTTATAATCACACACACACACACACACATCTGTTATAATCACACACACACACACACACACACACACACACACACACACACACACACACACATCTGTTATAATCACACACACACACATCTGTTATAATCACACACACACACATCTGTTATAATCACACACACACACACACACACACACACACACACACACACACACACATCTGTTATAATCACACACACACACACACACACCACACACACACACACACACACACACACATCTGCATTTAAAATAATCTAAAACACACACACATCTAACCTAAAACACACACCAGCATTACCTAAAACACACACCAGCATAACCTAAAACACACACCAGCATTACCTAAAACACACACCAGCATAACCTAAAACACACACCAGCATTACCTAAAACACACACCAGCATTACCTAAAACACACACCAGCATTACCTAAAACACACACCAGCATTACCTAAATCAAAGTTAATTTTAATTGTCAAAACGTTTTTTTTTATATAAAAAGAAACTCCCTCAAACGTTTACAGACCTAATGATCTAAAGATTCTGATAATATATATATATATATATATACAGTGGGGCAAAAAAGTATTTAGTCAGCCACCAATTGTGCAAGTTCTCCCACTTAAAAAGATGAGAGAGGCCTGTAATTGTCATCATAGGTACACTTTAACTATGACAGACAAAATGAGAAAAAAAAATCCAGAAAATCACATTGTATGATTTTTTATGAATTTATTTGCAAATTATGATGGAAAATAAGTATTTGGTCACCTACAAACAAGCAAGATTTCTGGCTCTCACAGACCTGTAACTTCATCTTTAAGAGGCTCCTCTGTCCTCCAATCGTTACCTGTATTAATGACACCCGTTTGAACTTGTAATCAGTATAAAAGACACCTGTCCACAACCTCAAATAGTCACACTCCAAACTCCACTATGGCCAAGACCAAAGAGCTGTCAAAGAACCATCATAATATGCCACCTTTCCAACTAGACAATTCCTAAAGTTTCTGCCCTGCTAGATCTGCCCCGGTCAACTGTAAGTGCTGTTATTGTGAAGTGGAAAACGTCTAGGAGCAACAACGGCTCAGCCGCGAAGTGGTAGGCCAGACAAGCTCACAGAATGGGACTTCAAAGAACGAGACCGTCAAGTGCGGAGGTGTGTAGCATGTAAAAATGGTCTATCCTCGGTTGCAACACTCACTACCGAGTTCCAAACTGCCTCTGGAAGCAACGTCAGCACAAGAACTGTTCGTTGGGAGCTTCATGAAATGGGTTTCAATGGCTGAACAGCCGCACACAAGCCTAAGATCACCATGCACAATGTCAAGCATCGGCTGGAGTGGTGTAAAGCTCGACACCATTGGACTCTGGAGCAGTGGAAACTCGTTCTCTGGAGTGATGAATCACACTTCACCATCTGGCAGTCCAACGGACTAATCTGGGTTTGGCGGATGCTAGGAGAATGCTACCTGCCCTAATGCATAGTGCCAACTGTAAAGTTTGGTGGAGGAGGAATTATGGTCTGGGGCTGTGTTTCATGGTTCGGGCCCCTTAGTTCCAGTGAAGGGAAATCTTAATGCTACATCATACAAAGACATTCTAGCCGATTCTGTGCTGCCATCTTTGTGGCAACAGTTTGGAAAAGGCCCTTTCCTGTGTCAGCATGACAATGCCTCCATGCACAAAACAGTGGTTTGTCAACAGAAATAGTTTGTCAAGATTGGTGTGCAAGAACTTGACTGGCCTGTACAGAGCCCTGACCTCAACCCCATCGAACACCTTTGGCATGAATTGGAACGCCGACTGTGAGCCAGGCCTAATCGCCCAACATCAGAGCCCGATCTCACTAATGTCTTGTGGCTGAATGAAAGCAAGTCCCTGCAGCAATGTTCCAACATCTAGTGGAAAGCCTTCCTATAAGAGTGGAGGCTGTTATAGCAGCAAAGGGAGACCAACTCCATGTTAATGGCCCTGATTTTGAAATTAGATGTTGGTTGAGCAGGTGTTCACATATTTGGGGCGGCAGGGTAGCCTTAGAGTAAGAGCGTTGGACTAGTAACTGGACGGTTACAAATTCAAACCCTGTTTGCCTAGTTAAATAAAATAAACAGTCTTATTCGCACCCATCTCAGGGAACGAATCACTGTGGGGGGCCAAGACTAGTCCACTACGGGGACCGAGACTAGTCCACTACAGAGGCTGAGACTAGTCCACTACAGAGGCTGAGACTAGTCCACTACAGAGGCTGAGACTAGTCCACTACGGAGGCTGAGACTAGTCCATTACAGAGACTGAGACTAGTCCACTACGGGAGGCTGAGACTAGTCCACTACAGAGGCTGAGACTAGTCCACTACAGAGGCTGAGACTAGTCCACTACAGAGGCTGAGACTAGTCCACTACGGGGGGCTGAGACTAGTCCACTACAGAGGCTGAGACTAGTCCACTACAAAGGCTGAGACTAGTCCACTACAGAGGCTGAGACTAGTCCACTACAGAGGCTGAGACTAGTCCACTACGGAGGCTGAGACTAGTCCACTGTGGGGGGCTGAGACTAGTCCACTACAAAGGCTGAGACTAGTCCACTACAGAGGCTGAGACTAGTCCACTACGGAGGCTGAGACTAGTCCACTATGGAGGCTGAGACTAGTCCACTACGGAGGCTGAGACTAGTCCACTACAGAGGCTGAGACTAGTCCACTACGGAGGCTGAGACTAGTCCACTGTGGGGGACTGAGACTAGTCCACTACAAAGGCTGAGACTAGTCCACTACAGAGGCTGAGACTAGTCCACTACGGGGGAGTGAGACTAGTTCACTACGGGGGGGATGAGACTAGTCCACTACGGGGGGTGAGACTAGTCCACTACGGGGGATGAGACTAGTCCACTACGGTGGGGTGAGACTAGTCCACTACGGGGATGAGACTAGTCCACTACGGGGGGGAGACTAGTCCACTACGGGGGGGGATGAGACTAGTCCACTACGGGGGGAGAGACTAGTCCACTACGGGGGGGTGAGACTAGTCCACTACGGGGGATGAGACTAGTCCACTACGGTGGGGGGGGTGAGACTAGTCCACTACGGGGGGATGAGACTAGTCTATTGCACAAACCAGATAGGATGGTGTATCGCTGCAGAATGCTGTGGTAGCCATGCTGGTTAAGTGTGCCTTGAATTCTAAATACATCACAGAGAGTGACACCAGCAAAGCACCCTCACACCTCCTCCTCCGTGCTTCACGGTGGGAACCACACATGCATAGATCATCCGTTCACCTACTCTGCGTCTCACAAAGACACGGCGGTTGGAACCAAAAATCTTACATTTGGACTCATCAGACCAAATGACAGATTTCCACCGGTCTAATGTCCATTGCTCATGTTTCTTGGCCCAAGCAAGTCTCTTCTTATTATTGGTTTCCTTTAGTAGTTGTTTCTTTGCAGCAATTTGACCATGAAGGCCTGACAATCTGACAACGCTCTGAGTTTACGATTGCCCAGAGCTCACTCTGGCACTCCAGATTAAATGTACGCAACACACCGTTAGTATAAACCAGGCTTTAGTCTAGAAACCTTTGGTTGTTTAGTACAAGGCCTCACATGTGAGTCCTTAAACAGATGGGTGGGGCTAAAGCTTCAGAGGGTGTGAACGATGTTGAATGGGTGGGGCTAAAGCTTCAGAGGGTGTGAACGATGCTGAATGGGTGGGACTA
The DNA here is from genome assembly GCF_034236695.1 of Oncorhynchus nerka. NCBI lineage: Eukaryota > Metazoa > Chordata > Actinopteri > Salmoniformes > Salmonidae > Oncorhynchus > Oncorhynchus nerka. The sequence continues at coordinate 66,934,020 of NC_088403.1, forward strand.
AAGCTTCAGAGGGTGTGAACGATGCTGAATGGGTGGGGCTAAAGCTTCAGAGGGTGTGAACGATGTTGAATGGGTGGGGCTAAAGCTTCAGAGGGTGTGAACGATGCTGAATGGGTGGGGCTAAAGCTTCAGAGGGTGTGAACGATGCTGAATGGGTGGAGACAAAGAAGAGCTCTCCAGTATTTGTACCAAAATATTCAAAGGCCATTTTCTCATAAGTGAGATTACAAGTTTATCAACTTTCAAAGCTGAATTACTTTCCCATTGTTCCTCAACTGTAGTGTATAATATACCATTTTGTAGCTCAAAGTCTCTACTTTTATCCAATGTAAGAAAAATACCATTTCAAATTTTGCTATACAAGACTGAACCGAACCGGTCGGTCACAAATTCACCTCAGATTGGCCAGATATCCTTCCATATAATTATATTATCCCCCCCACACACACACACTACATACTCAAAAATAACCCCAAGGTCAATCACCATGGGGAGTGACTGAGCATGAAGTGGGCCTAATTCTATTTACATATCCTGAACACACATAGGTGGAAGTGTGTTAGGGTGAGCGGAAGGGGGACTGGGCATCTGGACTGCGAGCACACACACACACACACACACAGAGAGAGAGAGAGTATCAGCCAGAATAATACACTCCTATAGACCGATCCTCAACCCTGCCTGGCACCCCTATAGACAC
>NC_088403.1:66937219-66967239 GCF_034236695.1 Oncorhynchus nerka
TAACATTATAGATATGGACCAGCAACCCGAGTCTAGTGTGAACATTATAGATGGACCAACAACCTGAGTCTAGTGTTAACATTATAGATGGACCAACAACCTGAGTCTAGTGTTAACATTATAGATGGACCAGCAACCTGAGTCCAGTGTTAACATTATAGATGGACCAACAACCTGAGTCTAGTGTTAACATTATAGATGGACCAGCAACCTGAGCCTAGTGTTAACATTATAGATGGACCAGCAACCTGAGTCTAGTGTTAACATTATAGATGGATCAGCAACCTGAGTCTAGTGTTAACATTATAGATGGACCAGCAACCTGAGTCTAGTGTTAACATTATAGATGGACCAACAACCTGAGTCTAGTGTTAACATTATAGATGGACCAGCAACCTGAGCCTAGTGTTAACATTATAGATGGACCAGCAACCTGAGTCTAGTGTTAACATTATAGATGGATCAGCAACCTGAGTCTAGTGTTAACACTACAGATGGACCAGCAACCTTTATCTATTGTTAACATTATAGATGGACCAGCAACCTGAGTCCAGTGTTAACATTATAGATGGACCAGCAGCCTGAGTCTAGTGTTAACATTATAGATGGACCAGCAACCTGAGTCTAGTGTTAACATTATAGATGGACCATTAACCTGAGCCTAGTGTTAACATTATAGATTGACCAGCAACCTGTGTCTAGTGTTAACACTACAGATGGACCAGCAACCTGAATCTAGTGTTAACACTATAGATATGGACCAGCAACCTGAGTCTAGTGTTAACATTATAGGTGGACCAGCTACCTGAGCCTAGTGTTAACATTATAGATGGACCAGCAACCGGAGTCTAGTGTTAACATTATAGATGGACCAGCAACCTGAGTCTACTTTTAACATTATATATGGACCAGCAACCTGAGTCTAGTGTTAACATCATAGATGGACCAGCAACCTGAGTCTAGTGTGAACATTATAGATTGACGAGCAACCTGAGTCTAGTGTTAAGATTATAGATGGACCAGCAACCTGAGTCTAGTGTTAACATTATAGATCGAACAGCAACCTGAGTCTATTGTTAACACTACAGATGGATCAGCAACCTGTATCTAGTGTTAACACTATAGATATGGACCAGCAACCTGAGCCTAGTGTTAACACTATAGATGGACCAGCAACCCGAGTCTAGTGTGAACATTATAGATATGGACCAGCAACCAGCATCTAGTGTTAACAGTATAGATGGACAAGCAACCTGAGTCTAGTGTTAACATTATAGATGGACCAGAAACCTGAGTCTAGTGTTAACATTATAGATGGACCAGCAACCTGAGTCTAGTGTTAACATTATAGATATGGACCAGCAACCTGAGTCTAGTGTTAACATTTTAGATGGACCAGCAACCTTAGCCTAGTGTTAACATTATAGATGGACCAGCAACCTGAGTCTAGTGTTAACATTATAGATATGGACCAGCAACCTGAGTCTAGTGTTAACATTATAGATGGACCAGCAACCTGAGTCTAGTGTTAACATTATAGATGGACAAGCAACCTGAGTCTAGTGTTAACATCATAGATGGACCAGCAACCTGAGTCTAGTGTGAACATTATAGATTGACGAGCAACCTGAGTCTAGTGTTAAGATTATAGATGGACCAGCAACCTGAGTCTAGTGTTAACATTATAGATGGACCAACAACCTGAGTCTAGTGTTAACATTATAGATGGACCAGCAACCTGAGCCTAGTGTTAACATTATAGATGGACCAGCAACCTGAGTCTAGTGTTAACATTATAGATGGATCAGCAACCTGAGTCTAGTGTTAACACTACAGATGGACCAGCAACCTTTATCTAGTGTTAACATTATAGATGGACCAGCAACCTGAGTCCAGTGTTAACATTATAGATGGACCAGCAGCCTGAGTCTAGTGTTAACATTATAGATGGACCAGCAACCTGAGTCTAGTGTTAACATTATAGATGGACCATTAACCTGAGCCTAGTGTTAACATTATAGATTGACCAGCAACCTGTGTCTAGTGTTAACACTACAGATGGACCAGCAACCTGAATCTAGTGTTAACACTATAGATATGGACCAGCAACCTGAGTCTAGTGTTAACATTATAGGTGGACCAGCTACCTGAGCCTAGTGTTAACATTATAGATGGACCAGCAACCGGAGTCTAGTGTTAACATTATAGATGGACCAGCAACCTGAGTCTACTTTTAACATTATATATGGACCAGCAACCTGAGTCTAGTGTTAACATCATAGATGGACCAGCAACCTGAGTCTAGTGTGAACATTATAGATTGACGAGCAACCTGAGTCTAGTGTTAAGATTATAGATGGACCAGCAACCTGAGTCTAGTGTTAACATTATAGATCGAACAGCAACCTGAGTCTATTGTTAACACTACAGATGGATCAGCAACCTGTATCTAGTGTTAACACTATAGATATGGACCAGCAACCTGAGCCTAGTGTTAACACTATAGATGGACCAGCAACCCGAGTCTAGTGTGAACATTATAGATATGGACCAGCAACCTGCATCTAGTGTTAACAGTATAGATGGACAAGCAACCTTAGCCTAGTGTTAACATTATAGATGGACCAGCAAAATGAGTCTAGTGTTAACATTATAGATATGGACCAGCAACCTGAGTCTAGTGTTAACATTATAGATGGACCAGCAACCTGAGTCTAGTGTTAACATTATAGATGGACAAGCAACCTGAGTCTAGTGTTAACATCATAGATGGACCAGCAACCTGAGTCTAGTGTGAACATTATAGATTGACGAGCAACCTGAGTCTAGTGTTAAGATTATAGATGGACTAGCAACCTGAGTCTAGTGTTAACACTACAGATGGACCTGCAACCTGAATCTAGTGTTAACACTATAGATATGGACAAGCAACCTGAGTCTAGTGTTAACATTATAGATGGACCAGCAACCTGAGTCTAGTGTTAACATTATAGATGGACCAGCAACCTGAGTCTAGTGTGAACATTATAGATTGACGAGCAACCTGAGTCTAGTGTTAAGATTATAGATGGACCAGCAACCTGAGTCTAGTGTTAACACTACAGATGGACCTGCAACCTGAGTCTAGTGTTAACATTATAGATATGGACCAGCAACCTGAGTCTAGTGTTAACATTATAGATCGAACAGCAACCTGAGTCTATTGTTAACACTACAGATGGATCAGCAACCTGTATCTATTGTTAACACTATAGATATGGACCAGCAACCTGAGCCTAGTGTTAACACTATAGATGGACCAGCAACCCGAGTCTAGTGTGAACATTATAGATATGGACCAGCAACCTGAATCTAGTGTTAACATTATAGATGGACAAGCAACCTGAGTCTAGTGTTAACATTATAGATGGACCAGCAACCTGAGTCTAGTGTTAACATTATAGATGGACCAGCAACCTGAGTCTAGTGTTAACATTATAGATGGACCAGCAACCTGAATCTAGTGTTAACACTATAGATATGGACCAGCAACCTGAGTCTAGTGTTAACATTATAGGTGGACCAGCAACCTGAGCCTAGTGTTAACATTATAGATGGACCAGCAACCTGTGTCTAGTTTTAACACTACAGATGGACCAGCAACCTGAATCTAGTGTTAACACTATAGATATGGACCAGCAACCTGAGTCTAGTGTTAACATTATAGATGGATCAGCAACCTGAGGCTAGTGTTAACATTATAGATGGACCAGCAACCTGAGTATAGTCTTAACATTATAGATGGACCAGCAACCTGAGTCTAGTGTTAACACTATAGATATGGACCAGCAACCTGAGTCTAGTGTTAACATTATAGGTGGACCAGCAACCTGAGCCTAGTGTTAACATTATAGATGGACCAGCAACCTGAATCTAGTGTTAACACTATAGATATGGACCAGCAACCTGAGTCTAGTGTTAACATTATAGGTGGACCAGCAACCTGAGCCTAGTGTTAACATTATAGATGGACCAGCAACCTGTGTCTAGTTTTAACACTACAGATGGACCAGCAACCTGAATCTAGTGTTAACACTATAGATATGGACCAGCAACCTGAGTCTAGTGTTAACATTATAGATGGATCAGCAACCTGAGGCTAGTGTTAACATTATAGATGGACCAGCAACCTGAGTCTAGTGTTAACATTATAGATGGACCAGCAACCTGAATCTAGTGTTAACACTATAGATATGGACCAGCAACCTGAGTCTAGTGTTAACATTATAGGTGGACCAGCAACCTGAGCCTAGTGTTAACATTATAGATGGACCAGCAACCTGTGTCTAGTTTTAACACTACAGATGGACCAGCAACCTGAATCTAGTGTTAACTCTATAGATATGGACCAGCAACCTGAGTCTAGTGTTAACATTATAGATGGATCAGCAACCTGAGGCTAGTGTTAACATTATAGATGGACCAGCAACCTGAGTCTAGTCTTAACATTATAGATGGACCAGCAACCTGAGTCTAGTGTTAACACTGTAGATATGGACCAGCAACCGGAGTCTAGTGTTAACACTACAGATGGACCAGCAACCTTTATCTAGTGTTAACATTATAGATGGACCAGCAACCTGAGTCTAGTGTTAACATTATAGATGGACCAGCAACCTGAGTCTAGTGTTAACACTATAGATATGGACCAGCAACCTGAGCCTAGTGTTAACACTATAGATGGACCAGCAACCCGAGTCTAGTGTGAACATTATAGATATGGACCAGCAACCTGAATCTAGTGTTAACATTATAGGTGGAGAAGCAACCTGAGTCTAGTATTAACATTATAGATGGACAAGCAACCTGAGTCTAGTGTTAACATTATAGATATGGACCAGCAACCTGAATCTAGTGTTAACATTATAGATGGACAAGCAACCTGGGTCTAGTGTTAACATTATAGATGGACCAGCAACCTGAGTCTAGTGTTAACATTATAGATGGACCAGCAACCTGAGTCTAGTGTTAACATTATAGATGGACCAGCAACCTGAATCTAGTGTTAACACTATAGATATGGACCAGCAACCTGAGTCTAGTGTTAACATTATAGGTGGACCAGCAACCTGAGCCTAGTGTTAACATTATAGATGGACCAGCAACCTGAGTCTAGTGTTAACACTGTAGATATGGACCAGCAACCGGAGTCTAGTGTTAACACTACAAATGGACCAGCAACCTTTATCTAGTGTTAACATTATAGATGGACCAGCAACCTGAGTCTAGTGTTAACATTATAGATGGACCAGCAACCTGAGTCTAGTGTTAACACTATAGATATGGACCAGCACCCTGAGCCTAGTGTTAACACTATAGATGGACCAGCAACCCGAGTCTAGTGTGAACATTATAGATATGGACCAGCAACCTGAATCTAGTGTTAACATTATAGATATGGACCAGCAACCTGAGTCTAGTTTTAACATTATAGATGGACCAGCAACCTGAGTCTAGTATTAACATCACAGATGGACCAGCAACCTGAGTCTAGTGTGAACATTATAGATTGACGAGCAACCTGAGTCTAGTGTTAAGATTATAGATGGACCAGCAACCTGAGTCTATTGTTAACACTGCAGATGGACCAGCAACCTGAATCTAGTGTTAACACTATATATATGGACCAGCAACCTGAGTCTAGTGTTAACATTATAGATGGACCAGCAACCTGAGTCTAATGTTAACATTATAGATATGGACCAGCAACCTGAGTCTAGTGTTAACACTGTAGATGGACCAGCAACCTGAGTCTAGTGTTAACATTATAGATATGGACCAGCAACCTGAGTCTAGTGTTAACATTATAGATCGAACAGCAACCTGAGTCTATTGTTAACACTACAGATGGATCAGCAACCTGTATCTAGTGTTAACACTATAGATATGGACCAGCAACCTGAGCCTAGTGTTAACACTATAGATGGACCAGCAACCTGAGTCTAGTGTTAACATTATATATATGGACCAGCAACCTGAGTCTAGTGTTAACATTTTAGATGGACCAGCAACCTTAGCCTAGTGTTAACATTATAGATGGACCAGCAACCTGAGTCTAGTGTTAACATTATAGATATGGACCAGCAACCTGAGTCTAGTGTTAACATTATAGATGGACCAGCAACCTGAGTCTAGTGTTAACACTATAGATATGGACCAGCAACCTGAGCCTAGTGTTAACAATGTAGATGGACCAGCAACCCGAGTCTAGTGTGAACATTATAGATATGGACCAGCAACCTGAATCTAGTGTTAACATTATAGATGGACAAGCAACCTGAGTCTAGTGTTAACATCATAGATGGACCAGCAACCTGAGTCTAGTGTGAACATTATAGATTGACGAGCAACCTGAGTCTAGTGTTAAGATTATAGATGGACTAGCAACCTGAGTCTAGTGTTAACACTACAGATGGACCTGCAACCTGAATCTAGTGTTAACACTATAGATATGGACCAGCAACCTGAGTCTAGTGTTAACACTGTAGATGGACCAGCAACCCGAGTCTAGTGTTAACATTATAGATATGGACCAGCAACCTGAGTCTAGTGTTAACATTATAGATGGACCAGCAACCTGAGTCTAGTGTTAACATTATAGATGGACCAGCAACCTGAGTCTAATGTTAACATTATAGATGGACCAGCAACCTGAGTCTTGTGTTAACATTATAGATATGGACCAGCAACCTGAGTCTAGTGTTAACACTGTAGATGGACCAGCAACCTGAGTCTAGTGTTAACATTATAGATATGGACCAGCAACCTGAGTCTAGTGTTAACATTTTAGATGGACCAGCAACCTTAGCCTAGTGTTAACATTATAGATGGACCAGCAACCTGAGTCTAGTGTTAACATTATAGATATGGACCAGCAACCTGAGTCTAGTGTTAACATTATAGATGGACCAGCAACCTGAGTCTAGTGTTAACATTATAGATGGACCAGCAACCTGAGTCTAGTGTTAACACTATAGATATGGACCAGCAACCTGAGCCTAGTGTTAACAATATAGATGGACCAGCAACCCGAGTCTAGTGTGAACATTATAGATATGGACCAGCAACCTGAATCTAGTGTTAACATTATAGATGGACAAGCAACCTGAGTCTAGTGTTAACATCATAGATGGACCAGCAACCTGAGTCTAGTGTGAACATTATAGATTGACGAGCAACCTGAGTCTAGTGTTAAGATTATAGATGGACTAGCAACCTGAGTCTAGTGTTAACACTACAGATGGACCTGCAACCTGAATCTAGTGTTAACACTATAGATATGGACAAGCAACCTGAGTCTAGTGTTAACATTATAGATGGACCAGCAACCTGAGTCTAGTGTTAACATCATAGATGGACCAGCAACCTGAGTCTAGTGTGAACATTATAGATTGACGAGCAACCTGAGTCTAGTGTTAAGATTATAGATGGACTAGCAACCTGAGTCTAGTGTTAACACTACAGATGGACCTGCAACCTGAATCTAGTGTTAACACTATAGATATGGACCAGCAACCTGAGTCTAGTGTTAACATTATAGATGGACCAGCAACCTGAGTCTAGTGTTAACATTATAGATGGACCAGCAACCTGAGTCTAGTGTTAACACTATAGATATGGACCAGCAACCTGAGCCTAGTGTTAACAATATAGATGGACCAGCAACCCGAGTCTAGTGTGAACATTATAGATATGGACCAGCAACCTGAATCTAGTGTTAACATTATAGATGGACAAGCAACCTGAGTCTAGTGTTAACATCATAGATGGACCAGCAACCTGAGTCTAGTGTGAACATTATAGATTGACGAGCAACCTGAGTCTAGTGTTAAGATTATAGATGGACTAGCAACCTGAGTCTAGTGTTAACACTACAGATGGACCTGCAACCTGAATCTAGTGTTAACACTATAGATATGGACAAGCAACCTGAGTCTAGTGTTAACATTATAGATGGACCAGCAACCTGAGTCTAGTGTTAACATTATAGATGGACCAGCAACCTGAGTCTAGTGTTAACATTATAGATGGACCAGCAACCTGAGTCTAGTGTTAACATCATAGATGGACCAGCAACCTGAGTCTAGTGTGAACATTATAGATTGACGAGCAACCTGAGTCTAGTGTTAAGATTATAGATGGACTAGCAACCTGAGTCTAGTGTTAACACTACAGATGGACCTGCAACCTGAATCTAGTGTTAACACTATAGATATGGACCAGCAACCTGAGTCTAGTGTTAACATTATAGATGGACCAGCAACCTGAGTCTAGTGTTAACATTATAGATATGGACCAGCAACCTGAGTCTAGTGTTAACATCATAGATGGACCAGCAACCTGAGTCTAGTGTTAACACTGTAGATGGACCAGCAACCTGAGTGTAGTGTTAACATTATAGATATGGACCAGAAACCTGAGTCTAGTGTTAACATTATAGATCGATTAGCATCCTGAGTCTATTGTTAACACTACAGATGGACCAGCAACCTGTATCTAGTGTTAACACTATAGATATGGACCAGCAACCTGAGCCTAGTGTTAACACTATAGATGGACCAGCAACCTGAGTCTAGTGTTAACATTATAGATATGGACCAGCAACCTGAGTCTAGTTTTAACATTATAGATGGACCAGCAACCTGAGTCTAGTGTTAACATCATAGATGGACCAGCAACCTGAGTCTAGTGTGAACATTATAGATTGACGAGCAACCTGAGTCTAGTGTTAAGATTATAGATGGACTAGCAACCTGAGTCTAGTGTTAACACTACAGATGGACCTGCAACCTGAATCTAGTGTTAACACTATAGATATGGACCAGCAACCTGAGTCTAGTGTTAACATTATAGATGGACCAGCAACCTGAGTCTAGTGTTAACATTATAGATGGACCAGCAACCTGAGTCTAGTGTTAACACTATAGATATGGACCAGCAACCTGAGCCTAGTGTTAACAATATAGATGGACCAGCAACCTGAGTCTAGTGTGAACATTATAGATATGGACCAGCAACCTGAATCTAGTGTTAACATTATAGATGGACAAGCAACCTGAGTCTAGTGTTAACATCATAGATGGACCAGCAACCTGAGTCTAGTGTGAACATTATAGATTGACGAGCAACCTGAGTCTAGTGTTAACACTACAGATGGACCTGCAACCTGAATCTAGTGTTAACACTATAGATATGGACAAGCAACCTGAGTCTAGTGTTAACATTATAGATGGACCAGCAACCTGAGTCTAGTGTTAACATTATAGATATGGACCAGCAACCCGAGTCTAGTGTTAACACTACAGATGGACCTGCAACCTGAATCTAGTGTTAACACTATAGATATGGACTAGCAACCTGAGTCTAGTGTTAACATTATAGATGGACCAGCAACCTGAGTCTAGTGTTAACATTATAGATGGACCAGCAACCTGAGTCTAGTGTTAACATCATAGATGGACCAGCAACCTGAGTCTAGTGTGAACATTATAGATTGACGAGCAACCTGAGTCTAGTGTTAAGATTATAGATGGACTAGCAACCTGAGTCTAGTGTTAACACTACAGATGGACCTGCAACCTGAATCTAGTGTTAACACTATAGATATGGACCAGCAACCTGAGTCTAGTGTTAACATTATAGATGGACCAGCAACCTGAGTCTAGTGTTAACATTATAGATATGGACCAGCAACCTGAGTCTAGTGTTAACATCATAGATGGACCAGCAACCTGAGTCTAGTGTTAACATTATAGATGGACCAGCAACCTGAGTCTAGTGTTAACATTATAGATATGGACCAGAAACCTGAGTCTAGTGTTAACATTATAGATCGATTAGCATCCTGAGTCTATTGTTAACACTACAGATGGACCAGCAACCTGTATCTAGTGTTAACACTATAGATATGGACCAGCAACCTGAGCCTAGTGTTAACACTATAGATGGACCAGCAACCTGAGTCTAGTGTTAACATTATAGATATGGACCAGCAACCTGAGTCTAGTTTTAACATTATAGATGGACCAGCAACCTGAGTCTAGTGTTAACATCATAGATGGACCAGCAACCTGAGTCTAGTGTGAACATTATAGATTGACGAGCAACCTGAGTCTAGTGTTAAGATTATAGATGGACCAGCAACCTGAGTCTATTGTTAACACTGCAGATGGACCAGCAACCTGAGTCTAGTGTTAACACTGCAGATGGACCAGCAACCTGAGTCTAGTGTTAACACTATAGATATGGACCAGCAACCTGAGTCTAGTGTTAACATTATAGATGGACCAGCAACCTGAGTCTAGTGTTAACATTATAGATATGGACCAGCAACCTGAGTCTAGTGATAACACTGTAGATGGACCAGCAACCTGAGTCTAGTTTTAACATTATAGATGGACCAGCAACCTGAGTCTAGTGTTAACATCATAGATGGACCAGCAACCTGAGTCTAGAGTGAACATTATAGATTGACAAGCAACCTGAGTCTAGTGTTAAGATTATAGATGAACCAGCAACCTGAGTCTATTGTTAACACTGCAGATGGACCAGCAACCTGAATCTAGTGTTAACACTATAGATATGGACCAGCAACCTGAGTCTAGTGTTAACATTATAGATGGACCAGCAACCTGAGTCTAATGTTAACATTATAGATATGGACCAGCAACCTGAGTCTAGTGTTAACACTGTAGATTGACCAGCAACCTGAGTCTAGTGTTAACATTATAGATATGGACCAGCAACCTGAGTCTAGTGTTAACATTATAGATCGAACAGCAACCTGAGTCTATTGTTAACACTACAGATGGATCAGCAACCTGTATCTAGTGTTAACACTATAGATATGGACCAGCAACCTGAGCCTAGTGTTAACACTATAGATGGACCAGCAACCCGAGTCTAGTGTGAACATTATAGATATGGACCAGCAACCTGCATCTAGTGTTAACAGTATAGATGGACAAGCAACCTGAGTCTAGTGTTAACATTATAGATGGACCAGAAACCTGAGTCTAGTGTTAACATTATAGATGGACCAGCAACCTGAGTCTAGTGTTAACATTATAGATATGGACCAGCAACCTGAGTCTAGTGTTAACATTATAGATGGACCAGCAACCTGAGACTAGTGTTAACATTATAGATGGACCAGCAACCTGAGTCTAGTGTTAACATTATAGATATGGACCAGCAACCTGAGTCTAGTGTTAACATTATAGATGGACCAGCAACCCGAGTCTAGTGTGAACATTATAGATATGGACCAGCAACCTGAATCTAGTGTTAACATTATAGATGGACCAGCAACCTGAGTCTAGTGTTAACATCATAGATGGACCAGCAACCTGAGTCTAGTGTGAACATTATAGATTGACGAGCAACCTGAGTCTAGTGTTAAGATTATAGATGGACTAGCAACCTGAGTCTAGTGTTAACATTATAGATGGACCTGCAACCTGAATCTTGTGTTAACACTATAGATATGGACAAGCAACCTGAGTCTAGTGTTAACATTATAGATGGACCAGCAACCTGAGTCTAATGTTAACATTATAGATATGGACCAGCAACCTGAGTCTAGTGATAACACTGTAGATGGACCAGCAACCTGAGTCTAGTTTTAACATTATAGATGGACCAGCAACCTGAGTCTAGTGTTAACATCATAGATGGACCAGCAACCTGAGTCTAGAGTGAACATTATAGATTGACAAGCAACCTGAGTCTAGTGTTAAGATTATAGATGAACCAGCAACCTGAGTCTATTGTTAACACTGCAGATGGACCAGCAACCTGAATCTAGTGTTAACACTATAGATATGGACCAGCAACCTGAGTCTAGTGTTAACATTATAGATGGACCAGCAACCTGAGTCTAATGTTAACATTATAGATATGGACCAGCAACCTGAGTCTAGTGTTAACACCAGATTGACCAGCAACCTGAGTCTAGTGTTAACATTATAGATATGGACCAGCAACCTGAGTCTAGTGTTAACATTATAGATGGACCAGCAACCTGAGTCTATTGTTAACATTACAGATGGATCAGCAACCTGTATCTAGTGTTAACACTATAGATATGGACCAGCAACCTGAGCCTAGTGTTAACACTATAGATGGACCAGCAACCCGAGTCTAGTGTGAACATTATAGATATGGACCAGCAACCTGCATCTAGTGTTAACAGTATAGATGGACAAGCAACCTGAGTCTAGTGTTAACATTATAGATGGACCAGAAACCTGAGTCTAGTGTTAACATTATAGATGGACCAGCAACCTGAGTCTAGTGTTAACATTATAGATATGGACCAGCAACCTGAGTCTAGTGTTAACATTATAGATGGACCAGCAACCTGAGACTAGTGTTAACATTATAGATGGACCAGCAACCTGAGTCTAGTGTTAACACTATAGATATGGACCAGCAACCTGAGCCTAGTGTTAACAATATAGATGGACCAGCAACCCGAGTCTAGTGTGAACATTATAGATATGGACCAGCAACCTGAATCTAGTGTTAACATTATAGATGGACAAGCAACCTGAGTCTAGTGTTAACATCATATATGGACCAGCAACCTGAGTCTAGTGTGAACATTATAGATTGACGAGCAACCTGAGTCTAGTGTTAAGATTATAGATGGACTAGCAACCTGAGTCTAGTGTTAACACTACAGATGGACCTGCAACCTGAATCTTGTGTTAACACTATAGATATGGACAAGCAACCTGAGTCTAGTGTTAACATTATAGATGGACCAGCAACCTGAGTCTAGTGTTAACATTATAGATGGACCAGCAACCTGAGTCTAGTGTTAACATTATAGATGGACCAGCAACCTGAGTCTAGTGTTAACATCATAGATTGGCCAGCAACCTGAGTCTAGTGTGAACATTATAGATTGACGAGCAACCTGAGTCTAGTGTTAAGATTATAGATGGACTAGCAACCTGAGTCTAGTGTTAACACTAACGATGGACCTGCAACCTGAATCTAGTGTTAACACTATAGATATGGACAAGCAACCTGAGTCTAGTGTTAACACTATAGATGGACCAGCAACCTGAGTCTAGTGTTAACATTATAGATATGGACCAGCAACCTGAGTCTAGTGTTAACATTATAGATGGACCAGCAACCTGAGTCTAGTGTTAACATTATAGATGGACCAGCAACCTGAGTCTAGTGTTAACATTATAGATGGACCAGCAACCTGAGTCTAGTGTTAACATTATAGATGGACCAGCAACCTGAGTCTAGTGTTAACATTATAGATGGACCAGCAACCTGAGTCTAGGTTAACATTACAGATGGACCAGCAACCTGATCTAGTGTTAACACTATAGATATGGACCATAGATAGTGTTAACACTATAGATTGACCAGCAACCTGAGTCTAGTGTTAACATTATAGATATGGACCAGCAACCTGAGTCTAGTTTTAACATTATAGATGGACCAGCAACCTGAGTCTAGTGTTAACATCATAGATGGACCAGCAACCTGAGTCTAGTGTGAACATTATAGATTGACGAGCAACCTGAGTCTAGTGTTAAGATTATAGATGGACCAGCAACCTGAGTCTATTGTTAACACTGCAGATGGACCAGCAACCTGAATCTAGTGTTAACACTATAGATATGGACCAGAAACCTGAGTCTAGTGTTAACATTATAGATGGACCAGCAACCTGAGTCTAATGTTAACATTATAGATATGGACCAGCAACCTGAGTCTAGTGATAACACTGTAGATGGACCAGCAACCTGAGTCTAGTGTTAACATTATAGATATGGACCAGCAACCTGCATCTAGTGTTAACAGTATAGATGGACAAGCAACCTGAGTCTAGTTTTAACATTATAGATGGACCAGAAACCCGAGTCTAGTGTGAACATTATAGATATGGACCAGCAACCTGAATCTAGTGTTAACATTATAGATGGACAAGCAACCTGAGTCTAGTGTTAACATCATATATGGACCAGCAACCTGAGTCTAGTGTGAACATTATAGATTGACGAGCAACCTGAGTCTAGTGTTAAGATTATAGATGGACTAGCAACCTGAGTCTAGTGTTAACACTACAGATGGACCTGCAACCTGAATCTTGTGTTAACACTATAGATATGGACAAGCAACCTGAGTCTAGTGTTAACATTATAGATGGACCAGCAACCTGAGTCTAGTGTTAACATTATAGATGGACCAGCAACCTGAGTCTAGTGTTAACATTATAGATGGACCAGCAACCTGAGTCTAGTGTTAACATCATAGATGGACCAGCAACCTGAGTCTATTGTTAACACTGCAGATTGAATCTAGTGTTAACACTATAGATATGGACCAGCAACCTGAGTCTAGTGTTAACATTATAGATGGACCAGCAACCTGAGTCTAGTGTTAACATTATAGATATGGACCAGCAACCTGAGTCTAGTGTTAACACTGTAGATGGACCAGCAACCTGAGTCTAGTGTTAACATTATAGATATGGACCAGCAACCTGCATCTAGTGTTAACAGTATAGATGGACAAGCAACCTGAGTCTAGTTTTAACATTATAGATGGACCAGAAACCCGAGTCTAGTGTGAACATTATAGATATGGACCAGCAACCTGAATCTAGTGTTAACATTATAGATGGACAAGCAACCTGAGTCTAGTGTTAACATCATATATGGACCAGCAACCTGAGTCTAGTGTGAACATTATAGATTGACGAGCAACCTGAGTCTAGTGTTAAGATTATAGATGGACTAGCAACCTGAGTCTAGTGTTAACACTACAGATGGACCTGCAACCTGAATCTAGTGTTAACACTATAGATATGGACAAGCAACCTGAGTCTAGTGTTAACATTATAGATGGACCAGCAACCTGAGTCTAGTGTTAACATTATAGATGGACCAGCAACCTGAGTCTAGTGTTAACATTATAGATGGACCAGCAACCTGAGTCTAGTGTTAACATCATAGATTGGCCAGCAACCTGAGTCTAGTGTGAACATTATAGATTGACGAGCAACCTGAGTCTAGTGTTAAGATTATAGATGGACTAGCAACCTGAGTCTAGTGTTAACACTAACGATGGACCTGCAACCTGAATCTAGTGTTAACACTATAGATATGGACAAGCAACCTGAGTCTAGTGTTAACACTGTAGATGGACCAGCAACCCGAGTCTAGTGTTAACATTATAGATATGGACCAGCAACCTGAGTCTAGTGTTAACATTATAGATGGACCAGCAACCTGAGTCTAGTGTTAACATTATAGATATGGACCAGCAACCTGAGTCTAGTGTTAACATCATAGATGGACCAGCAACCTGAGTCTAGTGTTAACATTATAGATATGGACTAGCAACCTGAGTCTAGTGTTAACATTATAGATCGATTAGCATCCTGAGTCTATTGTTAACACTACAGATGGACCAGCAACCTGTATCTAGTGTTAACACTATAGATATGGACCAGCAACCTGAGCCTAGTGTTAACACTATAGATTGACCAGCAACCTGAGTCTAGTGTTAACATTATAGATATGGACCAGCAACCTGAGTCTAGTTTTAACATTATAGATGGACCAGCAACCTGAGTCTAGTGTTAACATCATAGATGGACCAGCAACCTGAGTCTAGTGTGAACATTATAGATTGACGAGCAACCTGAGTCTAGTGTTAAGATTATAGATGGACCAGCAACCTGAGTCTATTGTTAACACTGCAGATGGACCAGCAACCTGAATCTAGTGTTAACACTATAGATATGGACCAGCAACCTGAGTCTAGTGTTAACATTATAGATGGACCAGCAACCTGAGTCTAATGTTAACATTATAGATATGGACCAGCAACCTGAGTCTAGTGTTAACACTGTAGATGGACCAGCAACCTGAGTCTAGTGTTAACATTATAGATATGGACCAGCAACCTGAGTCTAGTGTGAACATTATAGATATGGACCAGCAACCTGCATCTAGTGTTAACAGTATAGATGGACAAGCAACCTGAGTCTAGTTTTAACATTATAGATGGACCAGAAACCTGAGTCTAGTGTTAACATTATAGATGGACCAGCAACCTGAGTCTAGTGTTAACATTATAGATATGGACCAGCAACCTGAGTCTAGTGTTAACATTATAGATGGACCAGCAACCTGAGTCTAGTGTTAACATTATAGATGGACCAGCAAGCCCTGAGTCTAGTGTTAACATTATAGATGGACCAGCAACCGGAGTCTAGTGTTAACACTACAGATGGACCAGCAACCTTTATCTAGTGTTAACATTATAGATGGACCAGCAACCTGAGTCTAGTGTTAACATTATAAATGGACCAGCAACCTGAGTCTAGTGTTAACACTATAGATATGGACCAGCAACCTGAGCCTAGTGTTAACAATATAGATGGACCAGCAACCTGAGTCTAGTGTTAACATTATAGGTGGACCAGCTACCTGAGCCTAGTGTTAACATTATAGATGGACCAGCAACCTGTGTCTAGTGTTAACACTACAGATGGACCAGCAACCTGAATCTAGTGTTAACACTATAGATATGGACCAGCAACCTGAGTCTAGTGTTAACATTATAGATGGACCAGCAACCTGAGTCTAATGTTAACATTATAGATATGGACCAGCAACCTGAGTCTAGTGTTAACACTGTAGATGGACCAGCAACCTGAGTCTAGTGTTAACATTATAGATATGGACCAGCAACCTGAGTCTAGTGTTAACATTATAGATCGAACAGCAACCTGAGTCTATTGTTAACACTACAAATGGTTCAGCAACCTGTATCTAGTGTTAACACTATAGATATGGACCAGCAACCTGAGCCTAGTGTTAACACTATAGATGGACCAGCAACCCGAGTCTAGTGTGAACATTATAGATATGGACCAGCAACCTGCATCTAGTGTTAACAGTATAGATGGACAAGCAACCTGAGTCTAGTTTTAACATTATAGATGGACCAGAAACCTGAGTCTAGTGTTAACATTATAGATGGACCAGCAACCTGAGTCTAGTGTTAACATTATAGATATGGACCAGCAACCTGAGTCTAGTGTTAACATTTTAGATGGACCAGCAACCTTAGCCTAGTGTTAACATTATAGATGGACCAGCAACCTGAGTCTAGTGTTAACATTATAGATATGGACCAGCAACCTGAGTCTAGTGTTAACATTATAGATGGACCAGCAACCTGAGTCTAGTGTTAACATTATAGATGGACCAGCAAGCCCTGTCTAGTGTTAACATTATAGATATGGACCAGCAACCGGAGTCTAGTGTTAACACTACAGATGGACCAGCAACCTTTATCTAGTGTTAACATTATAGATGGACCAGCAACCTGAGTCTAGTGTTAACATTATAAATGGACCAGCAACCTGAGTCTAGTGTTAACACTATAGATATGGACCAGCAAACTGAGCCTAGTGTTAACAATATAGATGGACCAGCAACCTGAGTCTAGTGTTAACATTATAGGTGGACCAGCTACCTGAGCCTAGTGTTAACATTATAGATGGACCAGCAACCTGTGTCTAGTGTTAACACTACAGATGGACCAGCAACCTGAATCTAGTGTTAACACTATAGATATGGACCAGCAACCTGAGTCTAGTGTTAACATTATAGATGGACCAGCAACCTGAGTCTAGTCTTAACATTATAGATGGACCAGCAACCTGAGTCTAGTGTTAACACTGTAGATGGACCAGCCCCCTGAGTCTAGTGTTAACATTATAGATGGACCAGCAAGCTGAGTCTAGTGTTAACATTATAGATATAGACCAGCAACCGGAGTCTAGTGTTAACACTACAGATGGACCAGCAACCTGAGTCCAGTGTTAACATTATAGATGGACCAGCAACCTGAGTCCAGTGTTAACATTATAGATGGACCAGCAACCTGAGTCTAGTGTTAACATTATAGATGGACCAGCAACCTGAGTCTAGTGTTAACATTATAGATGGACCAGCAACCTGAGTCTAGTGTTAACATTATAGATATGGACCAGCAACCTGAGTCTAGTGTTAACATTATAGATCGAACAGCAACCTGAGTCTATTGTTAACACTACAGATGGACCAGCAACCTGTATCTAGTGTTAACATCATAGATGGACCAGCAACCTGAGCCTAGTGTTAACATCATAGATGGACCAGCAACCTGAGTCTAGTGTGAACATTATAGATTGACGAGCAACCTGAGTCTAGTGTTAAGATTATAAATGGACCAGCAACCTGAGTCTAGTGTTAACACTATAGATATGGACCAGCAAACTGAGCCTAGTGTTAACAATATAGATGGACCAGCAACCTGAGTCTAGTGTTAACATTATAGGTGGACCAGCTACCTGAGCCTAGTGTTAACATTATAGATGGACCAGCAACCTGTGTCTAGTGTTAACACTAGATGGACCAGCAACCTGAATCTAGTGTTAACATTATAGATATGGACCAGCAACCTGAGTCTAGTGTTAACATTATAGATGGACCAGCAACCTGAGTCTAGTCTTAACATTATAGATGGACTAGCAACCTGAGTCTAGTGTTAACACTGTAGATGGACCAGACCCCTGAGTCTAGTGTTAACATTATAGATGGACCAGCAAGCTGAGTCTAGTGTTAACATTATAGATGGACCAGCAAGCTGAGTCTAGTGTTAACATTATAGACGGACCAGCAACCTGAGTCTAGTGTTAACATTATAGATATGGACCAGCAACCTGAGTCCAGTGTTAACATTATAGATGGACCAGCAACCTGAGTCTAGTGTTAACATTATAGATGGACCAGCAACCTGAGTCTAGTGTTAACATTATAGATGGACCAGCAACCTGAGTCTAGTGTTAACATTATAGATATGGACCAGCAACCTGAGTCTAGTGTTAACATTATAGATCGAACAGCAACCTGAGTCTATTGTTAACACTACAGATGGACCAGCAACCTGTATCTAGTGTTAACATCATAGATGGACCAGCAACCTGAGCCTAGTGTTAACATCATAGATGGACCAGCAACCTGAGTCTAGTGTGAACATTATAGATTGACGAGCAACCTGAGTCTAGTGTTAAGATTATAAATGGACCAGCAACCTGAGTCTAGTGTTAACACTATAGATATGGACCAGCAAACTGAGCCTAGTGTTAACAATATAGATGGACCAGCAACCTGAGTCTAGTGTTAACATTATAGGTGGACCAGCTACCTGAGCCTAGTGTTAACATTATAGATGGACCAGCAACCTGTGTCTAGTGTTAACACTACAGATGGACCAGCAACCTGAATCTAGTGTTAACACTATAGATATGGACCAGCAACCTGAGTCTAGTGTTAACATTATAGATGGACCAGCAACCTGAGTCTAGTCTTAACATTATAGATGGACCAGCAACCTGAGTCTAGTGTTAACACTGTAGATGGACCAGACCCCTGAGTCTAGTGTTAACATTATAGATGGACCAGCAAGCTGAGTCTAGTGTTAACATTATAGATATAGACCAGCAACCGGAGTCTAGTGTTAACACTACAGATGGACCAGCAACCTGAGTCCAGTGTTAACATTATAGATGGACCAGCAACCTGAGTCCAGTGTTAACATTATAGATGGACCAGCAACCTGAGTCTAGTGTTAACATTATAGATGGACCAGCAACCTGAGTCTAGTGTTAACATTATAGATGGACCAGCAACCTGAGTCTAGTGTTAACATTATAGATATGGACCAGCAACCTGAGTCTAGTGTTAACATTATAGATCGAACAGCAACCTGAGTCTATTGTTAACACTACAGATGGACCAGCAACCTGTATCTAGTGTTAACATCATAGATGGACCAGCAACCTGAGTCTAGTGTTAACATCATAGATGGACCAGCAACCTGAGTCTAGTGTGAACATTATAGATTGACGAGCAACCTGAGTCTAGTGTTAAGATTATAGATGGACCAGCAACCTGAGTCTAGTGTTAACACTACAGATGGACCTGCAACCTGAATCTAGTGTTAACACTATAGATATGGACCAGCAACCTGAGTCTAGTGTTAACATTATAGATGGACCAGCAACCTGAGACTAATGTTAACAGTATAGATGGACAAGCAACCTGAGTCTAGTGTTAACATTATAGATGGACCAGAAACCTGAGTCTAGTGTTAACATTATAGATGGACCAGCAACCTGAGTCTAGTGTTAACATCATAGATGGACCAGCAACCTGAGTCTAGTGTGAACATTATAGATTGACGAGCAACCTGAGTCTAGTGTTAAGATTATAGATGGACTAGCAACCTGAGTCTAGTGTTAACACTACAGATGGACCTGCAACCTGAATCTAGTGTTAACACTATAGATATGGACCAGCAACCTGAGTCTAGTGTTAACACTGTAGATGGACCAGCAACCCGAGTCTAGTGTTAACATTATAGATATGGACCAGCAACCTGAGTCTAGTGTTAACATTATAGATGGACCAGCAACCTGAGTCTAGTGTTAACATTATAGATATGGACCAGCAACCTGAGTCTAGTGTTAACATCATAGATGGACCAGCAACCTGAGTCTAGTGTTAACATTATAGATATGGACTAGCAACCTGAGTCTAGTGTTAACACTGTAGATGGACCAGCAACCTGAGTGTAGTGTTAACATTATAGATATGGACCAGAAACCTGAGTCTAGTGTTAACATTATAGATCGATTAGCATCCTGAGTCTATTGTTAACACTACAGATGGACCAGCAACCTGTATCTAGTGTTAACACTATAGATATGGACCAGCAACCTGAGTCTAGTGTTAACACTATAGATGGACCAGCAACCTGAGTCTAGTGTTAACATTATAGATATGGACCAGCAACCTGAGTCTAGTGTTAACATTACAGATGGACCAGCAACCTGAATCTAGTGTTAACACTATAGATATGGACCAGCAACCTGAGTCTAGTGTTAACATTATAGATGGATCAGCAACCTGAGGCTAGTGTTAACATTATAGATGGACCAGCAACCTGAGTCTAGTCTTAACATTATAGATGGACCAGCAACCCGAGTCTAGTATTAACATCATAGATGGACCAGCAACCTGAGTCTAGTGTGAACATTATAGATTGACGAGCAACCTGAGTCTAGTGTTAAGATTATAGATGGACCAGCAACCTGAGTCTATTGTTAACACTGCAGATGGACCAGCAACCTGAATCTAGTGTTAACACTATAGATATGGACCAGCAACCTGAGTCTAGTGTTAACATTATAGATGGACCAGCAACATGAGTCTAATGTTAACATTATAGATATGGACCAGCAACCTGAGTCTAGTGATAACACTGTAGATGGACCAGCAACCTGAGTATAGTTTTAACATTATAGATGGACCAGCAACCTGAGTCTAGTGTTAACATCATAGATGGACCAGCAACCTGAGTCTAGTGTGAACATTATAGATTGACGAGCAACCTGAGTCTAGTGTTAAGATTATAGATGGACCAGCAACCTGAGTCTAGTGTTAACACTACAGATGGACCTGCAACCTGAATCTAGTGTTAACACTATAGATATGGACCAGCAACCTGAGTCTAGTGTTAACATTATAGATGGACCAGCAACCTGAGACTAATGTTAACATTATAGATGGACCAGCAACCTGAGTCTAGTGTTAACATTATAGATATGGACCAGCAACCTGAGTCTAGTGTTAACACTGTAGATGGACCAGCAACCTGAGTCTAGTGTTAACATTATAGATATGGACCAGCAACCTGAGTCTAGTGTTAACATTATAGATCGAACAGCAACCTGAGTCTATTGTTAACACTACAGATGGATCAGCAACCTGTATCTATTGTTAACACTATAGATATGGACCAGCAACCTGAGCCTAGTGTTAACACTATAGATGGACCAGCAACCCGAGTCTAGTGTGAACATTATAGATATGGACCAGCAACCTGAATCTAGTGTTAACATTATAGATGGACAAGCAACCTGAGTCTAGTGTTAACATTATAGATGGACCAGCAACCTGAGTCTAGTGTTAACATTATAGATGGACCAGCAACCTGAGTCTAGTGTTAACATTATAGATGGACCAGCAACCTGAGCCTAGTGTTAACTTTATAGATGGACCAGCAACCTGTGTCTAGTGTTAACACTACAGATGGACCAGCAACCTGAATCTAGTGTTAAAACTATAGATATGGACCAGCAACCTGAGTCTAGTGTTAACATTATAGGTGGACCAGCAACCTGAGCCTAGTGTTAACATTATAGATGGACCAGCAACCTGTGTCTAGTTTTAACACTACAGATGGACCAGCAACCTGAATCTAGTGTTAACACTATAGATATGGACCAGCAACCTGAGTCTAGTGTTAACATTATAGATGGATCAGCAACCTGAGGCTAGTGTTAACATTATAGATGGACCAGCAACCTGAGTCTAGTCTTAACATTATAGATGGACCAGCAACCCGAGTCTAGTGTGAACATTATAGATATGGACCAGCAACCTGAATCTAGTGTTAACATTATAGGTGGACAAGCAACCTGAGTCTAGTGTTAACATTATAGATGGACCAGCAACCTGAGTCTAGTATTAACATCATAGATGGACCAGCAACCTGAGTCTAGTGTGAACATTATAGATTGACCAGCAACCTGAGTCTAGTGTTAAGATTATAGATGGACCAGCAACCTGAGTCTATTGTTAACACTGCAGATGGACCAGCAACCTGAATCTAGTGTTAACACTATAGATATGGACCAGCAACCTGAGTCTAGTGTTAACATTATAGATGGACCAGCAACATGAGTCTAATGTTAACATTATAGATATGGACCAGCAACCCTGAGTCTAGTGATAACACTGTAGATGGACCAGCAACCTGAGTATAGTTTTAACATTATAGATGGACCAGCAACCTGAGTCTAGTGTTAACATCATAGATGGACCAGCAACCTGAGTCTAGAGTGAACATTATAGATTGACGAGCAACCTGAGTCTAGTGTTAAGATTATAGATGGACCAGCAACCTGAGTCTAGTGTTAACATTATAGATGGACCAGCAACCTGAGTCTAGTCTTAACATTATAGATGGACCAGCAACCCGAGTCTAGTGTGAACATTATAGATATGGACCAGCAACCTGAATCTAGTGTTAACATTATAGGTGGACAAGCAACCTGAGTCTAGTGTGAACATTATAGATTGACGAGCAACCTGAGTCTAGTGTTAAGATTATAGATGGACTAGCAACCTGAGTCTAGTGTTAACACTATAGATATGGACAAGCAACCTGAGTCTAGTGTGAACATTATAGATGGACCAGCAACCTGAGTCTAGTGTTAACATTATAGATGGACCAGCAACCTGAGTCTAGTGTTAACACTACAGATGGACCAGCAACCTGAATCTAGTGTTAACACTATAGATATGGACCAGCAACCTGAGTCTAGTGTTAACACTATAGATGGACCAGCAACCTGAGTCTAGTGTTAACATTATAGATATGGACCAGCAACCTGAGTCTAGTGTTAACATTATAGATGGACCAGCAACCTGAGTCTAGTGTTAACATTATAGATGGATCAGCAACCTGAGGCTAGTGTTAACATTATAGATGGACCAGCAACCTGAGTCTAGTGTTAACATTATAGATGGACCAGCAACCTGAGTCTAGTGTTAACATCATAGATGGACCAGCAACCTGAGTCTAGTGTGAACATTATAGATTGACGAGCAACCTGAGTCTAGTGTTAAGATTATAGATGGACCAGCAACCTGAGTCTATTGTTAACACTGCAGATGGACCAGCAACCTGAATCTAGTGTTAACACTATAGATATGGACCAGCAACCTGAGTCTAGTGTTAACATTATAGATGGACCAGCAACCTGAGTCTAATGTTAACATTATAGATATGGACCAGCAACCTGAGTCTAGTGATAACACTGTAGATGGACCAGCAACCTGAGTCTAGTTTTAACATTATAGATGGACCAGCAACCTGAGTCTAGTGTTAACATCATAGATGGACCAGCAACCTGAGTCTAGTGTGAACATTATAGATTGACGAGCAACCTGAGTCTAGTGTTAAGATTATAGATGGACCAGCAACCTGAGTCTAGTGTTAACACTACAGATGTTAACACCTGAATCTAGATGTTAACACTATAGATATGGACTAGCAACCTGAGTCTAGTGTTAACATTATAGATGGACCAGCAACCTGAGACTAATGTTAACATTATAGATGGACCAGCAACCTGAGTCTAGTGTTAACATTATAGATATGGACCAGCAACCTGAGTCTAGTGTTAACACTGTAGATGGACCAGCAACCTGAGTCTAGTGTTAACATTATAGATATGGACCAGCAACCTGAGTCTAGTGTTAACATTATAGATCGAACAGCAACCTGAGTCTATTGTTAACACTACAGATGGATCAGCAACCTGTATCTATTGTTAACACTATAGATATGGACCAGCAACCTGAGCCTAGTGTTAACACTATAGATGGACCAGCAACCTGAGTCTAGTGTTAACATTATAGATATGGACCAGCAACCTGAGTCTAGTGTTAACATTATAGATGGACCAGCAACCTGAGTCTAGTGTTAACATTATAGATGGACCAGCAACCTGAGTCTAGTGTTAACATTATAGATGGACCAGCAACCTGAGTCTAGTGTTAACATTATAGATGGACCAGCAACCTGAGCCTAGTGTTAACATTATAGATGGGCCAGCAACCTGAGTCTAGTGTTAACACTACAGATGGACCAGCAACCTGAATCTAGTGTTAACATTATAGATATGGACCAGCAACCTGAGTCTAGTGTTAACATTATAGATGGACCAGCAACCTGAGCCTAGTGTTAACATTATAGATGGACCAGCAACCTGTGTCTAGTTTTAACACTACAGATGGACCAGCAACCTGAATCTAGTGTTAACACTATAGATATGGACCAGCAACCTGAGTCTAGTGTTAACATTATAGATGGACCAGCAACCTGAGTCTAGTGTTAACATTATAGATGGACCAGCAACCTGAGTCTAGTGTTAACATTATAGATGGACCAGCAACCTGAGTCTAGTGTGAACATTATAGATATGGACCAGCAACCTGAATCTAGTGTTAACATTATAGATGGACCAGCAACCTGAGTCTAGTGTTAACATTATAGATGGACCAGCAACCTGAGTCTAGTGTTAACATTATAGATGGACCAGCAACCTGAGTCTAGTGTTAACATTATAGATTGACCAGCAACCTGAGTCTAGTGTTAACATTATAGATGGACCAGCAACCTGAGTCTATTGTTAACACTGCAGATGGACCAGCAACCTGAATCTAGTGTTAACACTATAGATATGGACCAGCAACCTGAGTCTAGTGTTAACATTATAGATGGACCAGCAACCTGAGTCTAATGTTAACATTATAGATATGGACCAGCAACCCTGAGTCTAGTGATAACACTGTAGATGGACCAGCAACCTGAGTCTAGTTTTAACATTATAGATGGACCAGCAACCTGAGTCTAGTGTTAACATCATAGATGGACCAGCAACCTGAGTGTTAACATTATAGATTGACAGCAACCTGAGTCTAGTGTTAAGATTATAGATGGACCAGCAACCTGAGTCTAGTGTTAACATTATAGATGGACCAGCAACCTGAGTCTAGTGTTAACATTATAGATGGACCAGCAACCTGAGTCTAGTGTTAACATTATAGATATGGACCAGCAACCTGAATCTAGTGTTAACATTATAGATGGACAAGCAACCTGAGTCTAGTGTTAACATTATAGATGGACCAGCAACCTGATTCTAGTGTTAACATTATAGATGGACCAGCAACCTGAGTCTAGTGTTAACATTATAGATATGGACAAGCAACCTGAGTCTAGTGTGAACATTATAGATTGACGAGCAACCTGAGTCTAGTGTTAAGATTATAGATGGACTAGCAACCTGAGTCTAGTGTTAACACTACAGATGGACCTGCAACCTGAATCTAGTGTTAACACTATAGATATGGACTAGCAACCTGAGTCTAGTGTTAACATTATAGATGGACCAGCAACCTGAGTCTAGTGTTAACATTATAGATGGACCAGCAACCTGAGTCTAGTGTTAACATTATAGATGGACCAGCAACCTGAGTCTAGTGTTAACATTATAGATATGGACCAGCAACCTGAGTCTAGTGTTAACATCATAGATGGACCAGCAACCTGAGTCTAGTGTTAACATTATAGATATGGACCAGCAACCTGAGTCTAGTGTTAACATTTTAGATGGACCAGCAACCTGAGTGTAGTGTTAACATTATAGATATGGACCAGCAACCTGAGTCTAGTTAACATTCTAGATGTTAACATTATACAGATGGACCAGCAACCTGAGTCTAGTGTTAACATTATAGATATGGACCAGCAACCTGAGTCTAGTGTTAACACTATAGATGGACCAGCAACCTGAGTCTAGTGTTAACATTATAGATATGGACCAGCAACCTGAGTCTAGTGTTAACATTATAGATGGACCAGCAACCTGAGTCTAGTGTTAACACTGTAGATGGACCAGCAACCTGATAGTTTTAACATTATAGATGGACCAGCAACCTGAGTCTAGTGTTAACATCATAGATGGACCAGCAACCTGAGTCTAGAGTGAACATTATAGATTGACGAGCAACCTGAGTCTAGTGTTAAGATTATAGATGGACCAGCAACCTGAGTCTATTGTTAACAATAGATGGACCAGCAACCTGAATCTAGTGTTAACACTATAGATGGACCAGCAACCTGAGTCTAGTGTTAACATTATAGATGGACCAGCAACCTGAGTCTAATGTTAACATTATAGATATGGACCAGCAACCCTGAGTCTAGTGTTAACACTGTAGATGGACCAGCAACCTGAGTCTAGTGTTAACATTATAGATCGAACAGCAACCTGAGTCTATTGTTAACACTACAGATGGATCAGCAACCTGTATCTAGTGTTGACACTATAGATATGGACCAGCAACCTGAGTCTAGTGTTAACACTATAGATGGACCAGCAACCTGAGTCTAGTGTTAACATTATAGATATGGACCAGCAACCTGCATCTAGTGTTAACATTATAGATGGACCAGCAACCTGAGTCTAGTGTTAACATTATAGATGGACCAGCAACCTGAGTCTAGTGTTAACATTATAGATGGACCAGCAACCTGAGTCTAGTGTTAACATCATAGATGGACCAGCAACCTGAGTCTAGTGTGAACATTATAGATTGACGAGCAACCTGAGTCTAGTGTTAAGATTATAGATGGACTAGCAACCTGAGTCTAGTGTTAACACTACAGATGGACCTGCAACCTGAATCTAGTGTTAACACTATAGATATGGACCAGCAACCTGAGTCTAGTGTTAACATTATAGATGGACCAGCAACCTGAGTCTAGTGTTAACATTATAGATATGGACCAGCAACCTGAGTCTAGTGTTAACATTATAGATGGACCAGCAACCTGAGTCTAGTGTTAACATTATAGATGGACCAGCAACCTGAGTCTAGTGTTAACACATAGATGGACCAGCAACCTGAGTATAGTTAACATTATGGACTAGCAACCTGAGTCTAGTGTTAACACTGTAGATGGACCAGCAACCTGAGTCTAGTGTTAACATTATAGATATGCACCAGAAACCTGAGTCTAGTGTTAACATTATAGATCGAATAGCATCCTGAGTCTATTGTTAACACTACAGATGGACCAGCAACCTGTATCTAGTGTTAACACTATAGATATGGACCAGCAACCTGAGTCTAGTGTTAACATTATAGATGGACCAGCAACCTGAGTCTAGTGTTAACATTATAGATGGACCAGCAACCTGAGTCTAGTGTTAACATTATAGATATGGACCAGCAACCTGAGTCTAGTGTTAACATTATAGATGGACCAGCAACCTGAGTCTAGTGTTAACATTATAGATGGACCAGCAACCTGAGCCTAGTGTTAACATTATAGATGGACTGAGTCAGCAACCTGCAAGTCTAGTGTTAACATTATAGATATGGACCAGCAACCTGAATCTAGTGTTAACACTATAGATATGGACCAGCAACCTGAGTCTAGTGTTAACATTATAGATGGACCAGCAACCTGAGTCTAGTGTTAACATTATAGATGGACCAGCAACCTGAGTCTAGTGTTAACATTATAGATGGACCAGCAAGCTGAGTCTAGTGTTAACATTATAGATATGGACCAGCAACCGGAGTCTAGTGTTAACACTACAGATGGACCAGCAACCTTTATCTAGTGTTAACATTATAGATGGACCAGCAACCTGAGTCTAGTGTTAACATTATAGATGGACCAGCAACCTGAGTCTAGTGTTAACATTATAGATATGGACCAGCAACCTGAGTCTAGTGTTAACATTATAGATGGACCAGCAACCGAGTCTAGTGTGAACATTATAGATATGGACCAGCAACCTGAATCTAGTGTTAACATTATAGATGGACAAGCAACCTGAGTCTAGTGTTAACATCATAGATGGACCAGCAACCTGAGTCTAGTGTGAACATTATAGATTGACGAGCAACCTGAGTCTAGTGTTAAGATTATAGATGGACTAGCAACCTGAGTCTAGTGTTAACACTACAGATGGACCTGCAACCTGAATCTAGTGTTAACACTATAGATATGGACAAGCAACCTGAGTCTAGTGTTAACATTATAGATGGACCAGCAACCTGAGTCTAGTGTTAACATTATAGATGGACCAGCAACCTGAGTCTAGTGTTAACATTATAGATGGACCAGCAACCTGAGTCTAGTGTTAACATTATAGATGGACCAGCAACCTGAGTCTAGTGTTAACATTATAGATGGACCAGCAACCTGAGTCTAGTGTTAACATTATAGATATGGACCAGCAACCTGAGTCTAGTGTTAACATTATAGATGGACCAGCAACCTGAGTCTAGTGTTAACACTATAGATATGGACTAGCAACCTGAGTCTAGTGTTAACATTATAGATGGACCAGCAACCTGAGTCTAGTGTTAACATTATAGATGGACCAGCAACCTGAGTCTAGTGTTAACATTATAGATGGACCAGCAACCTGAGTCTAGTGTTAACATTATAGATGGACCAGCAACCTGAGTCTAGTGTTAACATTATAGATGGACCAGCAACCTGAGTCTAGTGTTAACATTATAGATGGACCAGCAACCTGAGTCTAGTGTTAACATTATAGATATGGACCAGCAACCTGAGTCTAGTGTTAACATTATAGATGGACTAGCAACCTGAGTCTAGTGTTAACATTACAGATGGACCAGCAACCTGAATCTAGTGTTAACACTATAGATATGGACAAGCAACCTGAGTCTAGTGTTAGCACATTATAGATGGACCAGCAACCTGAGTCTAGTGTTAACATTATAGATGGACCAGCAACCTGAGTCTAGTGTTAACATTATAGATGGACCAGCAACCTGAGTCTAGTGTTAACATTATAGATGGACCAGCAACCTGAGTCTAGTGTTAACATTATAGATGGACCAGCAACCTGAGTCTAGTGTTAACATCATAGATGGACCAGCAACCTGAGTCTAGTGTGAACATTATAGATTGACAAGCAACCTGAGTCTAGTGTTAAGATTATAGATGGACTAGCAACCTGAGTCTAGTGTTAACATTATTGATGGACCAGCAACCTGAGTCTAGTGTTACAATTATAGATGGAACAACCTGAGTCTGTTAAGATTATATGGGACCAGCAACCTGAATCTAGTGTTAACACTATAGATGGACCAGCAAACCTGAGTCTAGTGTTAACATTATAGATGGACTAGCAACCTGAGTCTAGTGTTAACATTATAGATGGACCAGCAACCTGAGTCTAGTGTTAACATTATAGATAT